>NW_024468012.1:0-313502 GCF_002105105.1 Protomyces lactucae-debilis
GCAGCATCGACCGGAAACTTGAGAGGTGGTGCTTTACACATTCTGCAGTCGTAGACATTGTCAAGAGCTGACAAGTGGCACCTGCCTAGCGAGAGACATTCAACAACGCTTTGTACATCGGATTCAGTGCCGCTCGACATTGTATCATTAATGCAAAGCTATGCGTCATCTCTGTTTTGCTCGGTCTTGCGAGACTCCCGTTGAGCTGTTTCTTCCTTCTTTTGGCGCTCTTTGACATACTTAGGTTTCTTTGCACTTATTGGTCCATCTGCGTGCCTATCCTTCCACTACTTGTCAGCCGCTTCCTTGTATAATTTCATACCATTCCACCGTATTTGTACCAAGGAAACTCTGCTTCATGGCCTCTTGCGTCCTCAAAGCCGCCAGAGACAGACTTCCAGCATAAACCTGGACATACGAAATTCCAACTTCGTGATTCGTCAATCTGACACCGGATCAGAACAGATCGTGGCGTATGACAGATTGTACAGTCCTTGCTACCCATGATTGTTAGGTAGTGTTGACGATTGTGGCAAAAATTGCTGAGATGATGTGTGTAAATTGTGCGCCACTAGAACTGATGAATTTGATAAATGGTCGAGCGCATTGACCAGAGACTCGTCCTGCGACTCTGACTCGGCTACTTCGTTTTGGGGTCTTCTTTTAACAAATAAGGTAAAGAGCTATCGTACATGCTATATCTTGCTGCCTTTTCTAAACCCAGCGCTCTAGAAAAGCACAGTCTTCTGCTGGCTAGCTTCAACGGTTGCATTCTGATTCTTTGTTTGGATTTGCAGAGTTAGGCACATCGCCCAGAACTACAATCCAAGGACTTTGATGGCTGACGCTCATCGACAGCAGCAAGGACAGAAGCGAAAGCTGAGTAAAGACAAGTTTCTGTCTTTCATGATGGATGATCTTTCATGAGAATCGTAGGCCGTCAATACATATTGCCTGGCCCACATTGCAAAGGACGCGTACGCGATTTCGTCAAGCGGTCTGGCTCGAGGCACTCGATCTTGTAAATGCGCGACACGGCTGTAAATAAGGCCTGCTCAATGCGCATCTTAGGCAAGAGCATGTTGCTTCTTCAATTCTACTTGCAAAACATCTTTTTTGTGCACTTGATTATAGGTCATGCTGCAAGCGATCGAAAAGCCTGCAACGCGCTGTGAGCCTTGACGGAGAAAGCGTCATGACTGGCAAGCTTGAACTTGGGTCGCAAGTTCTCTGCCGATGGCAGCACCTGTAAGCACATTGAACCAATTTCGTTGATCGCCACCTTTTGCTTGAAACTCGAAGTCGACATGGATGGCAAAGTCTTCACAATTTCTTTTGCAAAAGCATGACTTCCAGCGGTATTTTGGCCCTCTACCAGGGCGATCGCGTTTTGATAGACACGTCCACCGAACGACCAATTTGGTATGTTATCGACAGATGTAAAGGCTCTGAGAACTTTTGCGAGTGGCTCGAGATCTCCGGAAATGATGCAATCAGGTCCGACGTGACGGACCAGCGTTTCATGGGCATCAATCGAAAGCCCTGCGATAAGTAAAAAATGGGCTTCGTCACAGAATCTCTGTTCGTGGCGTGCCCGGAGCGCCTTTGCTTCAAAGAACCACTCCCGGGGAATCTGCATCACAGTTTGCAGTCGTGCCTCGGCAGAAGCCTCGAGCTTTGATGCCAGTCTCGTCAGGAGTCGCATTACCTGGACGCGTCGACTAATGTTAGCGCTTGTGAAGATGAAAGAAAGTTTACGCTGTCGGCGAGTTTGTAAAGAGAGCAACAAACAAGGCGTTCTCTACTTGTCCTGATGATTCTAGTTGCGCAGACGATGCGGCAGTCAGAGCATCCATTTCAGCATCGTTCCAATTCACCGCATTCTTAGACACAAGATATTGAACCATGAGCCATCCTTCGACAACATCGAAGGATGCTTGTTCCCAAGCTCCTGGATCAGCGAAAGATTGCAGTTGAACTTCATGACCTCCGAAGATGCGAAGCAGCTGATATCGGCAATCTAGGTGTCCATTCACATTTATCGGCCCCGTGAGAGCACTCTCGGCAGGTTGCTTGCGCCAAGCAGTCTCGTAGAGATCCAGCACAGAGTCCAAATCAGCCTCGTTTGATACGCCGTGCCACAAACAAAGACCCAGAGCGCGACGCCAATCAAGACCTTGGATGATTCTTCTTAAATTGCCAGTTTCGCCATTCGCAACGAGAGACTTGAGCAGGTTAGTGACATTACCGCCGAGCAGCTGATAGATAGATTGCAAAGCTGGGTCAATGCTGGAGAGAGTTTTGTCGGCTTGCCAGGACGCAATTTGTTTCTGAATGTCCGCTCGCATGGACGCATCGCCACTGCCGACCGTCAAAAGCGCTGCCAGATGCAGGTTCCCCGTAGACGCAGCCAATGTGCATGCTTGTGGAATTTGGTTACCCAACAACAACACCAGGATACGTTCTGCAACAGTCGAAGCGGATGTTTGATCTTTGCGAGTTTCATCTGCCGACGACGTCTTCAGCCATTGGCCAAAGGCTTCTTTCCGGATGCGGCGTGTCAAAGACGCCCTTGCCTGCATTGTAAAAGCGGAATCTGGTAGGTTGAGGTCATCAAATAGAGAGCTGGCCAACAGCCATGTAGTAGCTGTGCTCGGTGTAGATACATCCGCAAGAGCTTGAGCTTTGATAATTGAGCGTAGGGTGGCACTAGGTGCGGCATGTGCCTGCATAGCAGAAACCTGCGCATGTGCCATGAATATGTCCAGTTTTGATTGATAATTTTCACGCTCACCTGCTCCACAGATTGTTGCAATTCGCACAGTGTCGTCGTCCACTGCAGAACACGAGAATGCGTTGTCATGGCCCCAGCGAAACGCACAACCTCGACGGCCCATCTGTGCGCGGTCACTGCCTGTACCCGGAAGCTTACCAAACAAATCTTGGTGCAAATCAGCTGGTGTGTAGCGAATATGCTTGACTTCATCTGGTCCATGATGCACGGCAGACCGTGTTGCGAGAATGCGTTGCCGCGGCAGGGGGTTATAGAGCTGCTCGGGCCAGCTGAGAGCATCATGTTCTTCGACCCCATCTGCATAAGGCTCTGAGTCGTGTAGGGCTTCATCGTAATCGCCCTCACTTACCACAGACATTCTCTCTGATTGCGATTCGTCCGGAATTGTGATCAATGTGTCGTCCATCCCGTCGCTGCTGGAAATCTGGCCTTGCTCGATATCATACGAAGCGAGGCTGTGAATTGGTATGCGCTCAGTTGGTGGTCTTTGATGCGTTCTATTGCGTGGATCTGACTCGCCGAGCTGTCTCGAAGCCTTCTTCCGCGACCGCTGCTGCGCAAATGTATCGTCCACATCGTGGTTTGCATCGAGCATCTCCTGTGAAGGGCTCTGCTGTGTCGTATTCACATCAACAGCATCTGTAGCGCCAGCCCCTTGTACATGCCTGGTGTTTCTCTGTGCGCCTGGAGCTTCAGTATCACTCTGCATTGACTCGTCCTCGTCTTCGGCAGGCCCGTATCTGGCCATGATGGGTCTTTGCTCTTCGAACCTGGGCCTGACTCCGGTTCTTAAGAGCTTCTTCCTAGGTGACAGAGTATCGTGTCACGAAATGGTCGCGCGCTTGAGGAGAAAGCAAAACTCGGCGCTGAAACCCAGACAGCGACCCTACAGACAGCTACACCTCCAACGAAAGCTAGACCCAAGGCCTCAGGAGCGGCGCACCACAGGGCCTCTAGAAGTACAGCCAGCCATGTTCAACTTTGGGCAATCCTCAACCACCCAGCAGGCGAATCCATTTGGCGCGCCCTCAAACAATGCTTTTGGCGCTAGTCAGCCGCAGCAGCAGCAGCAGCCATCGAGTATCTTCGGCCAGCCGCAGCAGCAGCAGCCGCAACAGCAGCAACAAAGCACTTCTTTTGGCGGCTTTGGCTCTACCTCCACTCCATTCGGTGCCCAATCTGCCTCGACGCCGTTCGGTGGCTTTGGTAGTACAGCTCAATCCAACGCGCCACCGGCGACGACTCCCTCTTTTGGTTTCGGCAGTACGCAGCCTGCTCCAGCGTTCGGCTCGAATTCTGGTGGCTTACTCGGTTCGCAGCAGGCAAACACCGCGTCCTCTGCCTTTGGAGGCCAGCAGCAGTCTGGCGGTCTGTTCGGTAGTTCATCTCAGCCAGCCAATACGGGGGGATTTGGAGGCAGCAGCGTTTTCGGACAAAGCATGAATACAAATCAAGGCAATGTACCAAACGGCACAGCTAATCCTCCGTTCGCTGTAACCTCGGAGAAGGAAGGGACCGGCACCGGCATGAACCATTTTCAATCCATCACTTGCATGCCAGCCTACACGAATGCTTCATTCGAGGAACTTCGCGTGCAAGATTATGCTCAAGGTCGCCGCTATGGCTCTGGGCCAGCGACCGGTGGCTTCGGAAGTAGCTTTGGTCAGCCTAGTCAGCAGTCGACAGGCTTATTTGGGCAAAACACTTCGACAGGTTTCGGTCAGTCTCCAAATGCCTTTGGCCAGAGCAACCAGTCCAACATCTTTGGCGCCGCTCAGCCTGCTCAAAGTACACCATTTGGACAACCATCTACAACGAGCGTCTTTGGGAGCCAACCAAGCAACTCTGCACCGTCTGCCGGTCTCTTCGGTAATAATTCTGGAGCTGGCATCTTTGGTTCCTCAAACAACGCCACGACAACAGGGTTCGGGAGCACTCCGACGCAGCAGCCTAGCAGCTCTATCTTTGGCCAACAGCCATCGCAGCCTGCGTCCACATTTGGTGCTACGCAACCCAATAATTCCCCCTTCGGTCTGAACACCCAAGCACAGGCTAGCACTGGTGGTCAGAAGCCGTTTACCTTCGGTGGAAGTACGAGTGCATTTGGCGCCAATACAACCTCGTCCACTGGCGCCTTTGGCTCCAACAACGCAGCCAATGCACAGCCGTCAAGCATTTTCGGTCAGCCCGCTCAACAAAACACTGCGTCCGGTGGATTGTTTGGCTCGTCAGCTACCAATACGAATGCTGCCAGTGCCCCGTCGTTCTCCTTCGGTGGCAACAATGCCACTCCATCGCAAGCGCCTGCACAATTTAGCTTTGGCAATGCTAGTAACAACCAAGCCAGCAGTGCTCCAAAGTCCCTGTTTGGCAGTTCGACAGCAGCGAGTGGCTCCCCTGGTGCATTTGGCATGTCCAATCCACAGCCTGCAGCAAAACCTACATTCTCTTTTGGAGGTTCCGCAACACCAAGCACTTCAACATCTGCCCCGAGTCTCTTTGGTAACGCCGCTCAAACTTCTTCTCAAAACATGTTCGGCAACACAGGCAGTTCTGGTGGCGGCCTGTTCGGCGGCGGCGGCGGCGGCGGCAACAACACACAGCAACCCCAGCAGCAGGCAGGCAACAATGTATTCGGCAAGCTGGGCGGCATGTTTGGCGGATCTCAGACGGGAAGCAACACAACCAACTTGTTTGGAGGAACTGGCAATGCGGGCACCTCTAGTACGCTCGGCGGTGGCAGTTTCTTTGGCGGACAAAGTAATGCTCAAGGTCAACAATCCCAACAACCTTCCATTGGCAACAGTGCTTATGGCAACAATCCGCTATTCGCCAGCGTCCAGCCAGCCAGTGCCACTACATCGCCCGGCCCTCTTGCCACGCCTCTCGTCACAAACACGCTCAAGAAGAAGTCTGCAACGCTGCCACGCTTCAACTTGACACCTCGTTCCAATGCCTCTAGTCCAAAGCTTTTACACAATATGAAACCGGCTTTGAGTGGTTCATCCGCGAGTACGCCGAAGAAGCCTGGCCTTACACTTTTTGACGAAGATCTACTGATGAACCCCGATGCATTCTCTCCAAGGTCCAACATCAAGAGGCTTGTCATCGACCGCAAGGGTGACGAGCAGGAGCTTCTTTCTGGCGGACTTGATCTCAAAGGTGCCAAGGAAGGGCCGCCGACAAGTGGTGAGCAGCAGACAGTGCGTGTAGAGCAACCCCGTTTACCAGCAGCGACAACGTACCGAGAAGTAGCTGTCCAACCGGCTATGGAAGCGGCGCCTCGGCTTGCCTCTGAAAAATCTTATGAGGCCGCTCAGCAAGCTCCAGTGGCTGCCCGAAAGCCCTCAGCTGCTGCTGTCACTGTCGTCCCTCAAAAGAAGGACACTGATTCTTATTGGACCTCGCCTTCCATCACTGCACTCATGGACATGTCAAAAGGTGAATTGAGCAAGGTCAAAGACTTCACTGTCGGACGCCGTGGATATGGGCAAGTGAGCTTCAATCAGCCAGTTGATTTGTCAAGTCTGGAACAAGTCGAGGATGTTGCTGGCAAAATTGTCATTTTTGAGCCCAAGATGTGCTCAGTCTACCCCGTCGAAGAAATGAAGCCTGCTGTAGGCAAGGGTCTCAATGTGCCAGCCACCATTACACTCGAGCAATGCTATCCGTTGTCTAGGGACAAGCGACAGCCAATCCGGGACAAGATGCACCCTCGATTTCAGCAGCATGTGGACCGCTTGAAAAGAATGAGTGAGACGGAGTTTGTGGATTATCTCGCAGATTCTGGAACGTGGATCTTCAAGGTAGAGCACTTCTAGCATCACGAAGTGCCTCGAGCACCGGCTCATCTATAGTGTTACATAGTCTTAGATAGCCTGATTCCGTCCAATCCAATCTTCATATCTGTGATTGAGCTTGGATTGAGCTTGATACTCCTTCTGCAGCTTTTTCAGCTGACTCTTGCTGATAGGAAGCTCTTGACCTGCATCGTCTTTCACATGTGTTGGCAGACCAGTCGCGTCAAATTGAGTGAAGGTGTCAATGTGCCGAAACATGTCCTTGGCAGGCAAAGCACCTTTCTTCATCTGCTCAGCCTCTTTGGCTAGAGCAGCTTCCTTGCGTGCAGCCTTTTGGCGTACATCCTCCAACTTCTCTTCCCGTCGTGCTACCATTTCATCACGCTCACCCGGCTTGAGTACAAAGCCATTCTTCCTGTCATCAAGCGCGATACCAAGATCGACTAAGGTATAGTCGCGAAAGCGATCGAGCTCTTGCAAAATGTCCTGCTTGACGGGTCTTGATTGCAACCTCTCAGCCAACTCCTGACGGAAGGTCGCTAAGCTTGGTTCCTGAACACTGATGCCGCGCAGTTCCTGGACCAGAGTATCCAGATCACCAGGTGATTGACTGCTTGTTGCAAACGTCTCTCGTAATCGCTGCCGACACTGAGCAAGGGCCTGAACTTGGCGATAAAGTTCGACATCCACATCTGCCTCGGCCCAGCCCAGACCATCCTGAGCGATTTCGATGCCGACCACTTCAAACATTGTAGAGAAATAACGAGCTACCCGTAGTAATGATTTGACAGGTGGAATGTCATTGAGCATTGTCTTGTTTGCAACGTTGAGCAGTTCCCGAAGCAAGGATAACATGTTCGGCGTGTCAAAGTCGTCGGCAAGGACTCCATCGACGGCTGCTATGGTATCAACAAGTTTTGCCTCCAACTCATTGCTCTCATTATCAGCACTCGCAGTCTCTGCTCGTTCCAGATTACGAATCTGGGTGAAGAACTCCGAGTACTTTTGTTCCATAGCCTTGACGCCCTTGATCAAATCTTCGTTGTAATCGACGCGGCCGCGCCATTTACCACTCAAGAATATCAGACGCATCAGACGTGCAGACATTTTCTCCTTGGAAAAAGCATCCTCAATTGTGATAAAGTTTTTGAGGCTTTTTGACATCTTCAGTCCACGGATATGCAGATGACCCGTGTGTACGAAGTACCTGACCCATTCGTGATTATTGTGATAGGCTTCCGACTGCGCCAATTCATTGTCGTGATGCGGAAATGTCAAGTCTTCGCCGCCAGAATGAATGTCAATAACAGAACCAAATTCAGCAGATGCCATTGCTGAACACTCAATGTGCCATCCTGGTCGGCCAGGGCCCCATGGAGAGTCCCACGCAGGCTCACCTGGTTTGGACGCTTTCCATATTGCAAAGTCTCGCTTGCTCTTCCGCGCTTCTCCTATTTGCGTGGAAAGAACTCCTTCTGCCTCTTGTAAAAGATCATCTGCCTGTGCCATTGAGGTCGGTTTGAGCTTCGCGTAGGCGTGACCGGCGTCGATGAATGCGGTGACATTGAAATAGACTGATCCAGAAGACACGTATGCAAATTGATGATCAATAATCTTTTGCACGAATTCCACGATTGGCAACATGTATTCCGTGACGCGTGTAACCTTTGTCGGTGCTACGACATTCAACCTCTTCATGTCGTCGTTGAAGCGTTCTTCCCAATAAGTTGTCAACTCCTTTGTAGCCTTGATCATTTCATCAGAGGGGATGACCTGAGACGCTCCAATACCATAAAGAACAACGTCGCGGACAGAGTCAAAGAAACCAGGGCTGAAATCGTTTCCGTTTGACAAAGCCTGGGCTGAAGCAGTCAGGGCGTCAATATACATCTGGTCTTTCGGGAAGCCCTCTGTATCGCGCAGCTTAGGCCTGCTGTGACTCCAATCTGCAGGCTCCCCATGATAGACGAGGTGATCTGCTGCGAAGTTCTTCCACCACTGTTTGATTTGCTTTACGGCAGAGGAGTAACTTCCTGTTCGGTCCATGCAATCCGCGACATATTGAGCAAACACAAGATTCTGTCTGGCCCTGACGATGATCTTGTCATCCACATCGGTCACATTCTGGACATAGACGACTCGATAGCCAAAATAGTCCTGCAGCAGCCTACGCAAGATATCGGTGGTGACATAGTTGCGGGCGTGGCCCATGTGAGAGGCATCATAAACAGTTGGTCCACAAGAATACCAAGTAACTTGATCGCTGGATAGCGGCTCGAATGGACGCACTGACTTCTGCAGCGAGTCGTAGAACTTGAGTGGGGCTGGTGTCTGAAGACCTTGGCGAATGGCCAATCCTCTGGTGGACATCGTGTGGCGGACAATTTGGCTCAAGCTGAAGGCTTTTCGCATGCACTGATGCGTTCGACTTGGGCTACTTCAAGGTCCAAGCTGTGTGCATGGGCTTGCAGATTCATTGTACGTGTAGCACTCCCACTTATTGTCGCTTGTCGCACGGCTAGAACTAGTTCTACGCGACGTCAGCTACACCCCAGCACGACAAGCAGGCTGCGTCTCTAGATCTGCTCGCCCCTATCCGAAAAAACTACGGCTACCTGTGTGAATTCCAAGCTGATCTGAGGAAATGCACATGCTGTCAGGACATTAGACTTGAAATTGAATCTCTCAGAATCGTCTGCTTCGATGTGGCGCTTTTCTGCCCCAGTCGCCGGTCTCGCCATATCTAGTATCGCACTAGGCCTACCAGTTCCACTCACTCAGCGAAAATTAGCTTGTGAGTTCAATCCTCCCAAGCTGAATGACTTTCCGAGCAGTCTTCGACGCGGCGATAGCGAGTATCTCTTAGTGTCGACCGGAACACGCCGCGTCACCTTTCTAGGGATCGCAGTTTATGATATAGGCATCTACATCGATACTGAAGATGCCTCCAAGATGCGCGATGTTCTCCGGAACGCTCACTTTGAATCACAAAAAGCGGCCTTAAAGACATTGACAGATCCAACAGCTGGCAGGTTGTTTCTCGAGAAACTGATACCAGAACTCTCTTTTGCCATTCGTATAGTGCCAGTGCGTAATACCGATATTGCTCACAGTAAGGTCGACTCTGTTATCGTCTTCTCTAACGCTAGTTCGCGACGGTTTTGTTCGGGGCATACTCGCTCGCGAGTCAACGCCAGATCAGTCTGCCCTCAAGGAGTTCAAGGACTTCTTTCCAAATCCGCAAAAGGCGCTAAAGAAAGGCACAGTCATGACGCTCTTTGCCTCAAAGGGTCTCCGTGGTCAAATTCAAATGACTCTCGATGTACAGTACAGAACTTCGTGCTCAGATGCTAACCCACAGGGTCATGAATATGGCATCTTTGACGTCAGCCAGGGTAGGAACCTCACGACTGCTTTCATCGCCAACTACATCTGCGGGGTCAAAGTAGCCTCGGAATCTGTCCGCCAAGAATTTGTCAAGCAAATTCTTAGTGATGCCGAGCTCGTGTAGTCATCTGCCTCAGCGATAGTCATCGATGATGAGCAGTGTCAACAGAAATACCAATCATTATGTTCATACGAGTAAGTATAGTAGAACCACCTTGAAGAGTGTCTCTGCAGGTCAGCGAAATTTGAGTCGCGCGCATCCACCCAAAAGTCCAACTGCAACCACCACCAACCAGTAACGCCGATAGATACACGACTCAGGCGAGACGCGGCCATGGCCGAGGTAGTTCAAGACCAGTCCCGGCTTGCGAGCTGGCTGGATCTACCGGAAAGTGTGCTAGTAGCGCAAGATTTCTCCAAGCTGGTTGCAGCATTGTCAGCCCGTTTGCACGAATTTGAGCAGATCAAGGCATCTAAGGTGCTGCTCGAGGTCGAAGTGGAGCGTTTGCAAAGAGACGTAGAGCAGTGTGATCGAGGCACAATCGACGAAGTCAGACGGTCAAACGCGCAGGCCGAGGATGCAGCAAGACAAGCACGCGCCGCTCAGACAGCCCTTCGCGAATCGCAGGACAAAGTAGCGGCCCTTGAAGAGAAGGCAAAATTGCGCGACTCGATCATCGAGGCTCGCGAGGCTGATGTGGAGCGTCTTAACGACGAGAAACGTCAAGCTTTGCTGCTTGTGGACAGGCAGAGCAAGTCTCTCAGCAACGCGGAAGCAAGCTACGCTCAGCTAAATATCCGCTACACGGAATTACGGACTTCTTTCTCGAAGCTGGAAGGGGATCTAGGCGCAGCCAAGCTCACAGAGAGTGCGGCGACCGTAAGGCTTTCCGTCACTTGTCATCACTAACAAGATCTAGTTCAAGTGCCTGTCGGTTGAGCAGGAGCTTTCGCTTGCTAATAAGCGAGCCGAGTCACTCGTCGAGGAAGTGGAGGCCCGAACGAGAGAGTTTTCTCTGTATCGACGTGAAAAGGGCGCCCTCATCACCTCTTTGCAGTCGGCGGCCGATGCAGCAACAAGCCGGGCAGCAAATGCTGAGCGCATGAGTACGACCATGTCTGAGCGCTACAATTCGCTCGAAGTCAAAGTAGAGGAGAGCTTGACCAAGATTAGAGAGCTTCAAGAGGACCGCGCCACGCGAGAAGAGGAGTTCCGTGCAGAAGTAGCGGCACAAGCAAGACTTGCTGAACTTTGGGAACGCAGTGCGCATGACGCGGAAGCGCGTGCTCAGGAAGTGGAGAGCACAGTTGTCCACCATTTGTCTGACCGCTCCTCGGAAGTAGCTGGTTTACAAGACCGCCTAAAACACACAAGCATTGAGCTTGAAGACCTTCAAAAACACAACGCTAGTATGCTTGAAGATTTGCAGAGGCTGCACACCGAATTGGATCTTGCAAATGAACGTCTTCGCCACATGCCGTCTTCCAAGACTGGTCTAGGCCTTCTTTCGCCGTCCGCTGATGTTCTCAATGAGGTTTCTAAAGCCGGTCTCAATTTGACCGATCTCTACACGCAGTTTCTGGCTGCGAAGCAAAACGTAGAGCACGAGCGGCGAAAGAACAAACAGCTGCAAGCCAACTTCGATGCTCTGATCGCAGAACTCGAGTCGCGTGCGCCCCAGATCCAAGCTCAAAGGGATGAGTACACTCAATTGCAAAACGAATTGTCTAGCATGTCGGAATCCTTGCGCGAATTAAGCACAGAGAAGGAAAATCTGAGTCGTCACAACAAAGTACTGGAAACTATGGTGCGCGATAGCAAGAGTGAAACAACGACCCTTGAGCTACTTGTTCTCGACCTTTCACGCCAGGTTCAGAAACTTCTATTTGAGATCGAGGAGAAAGGATTTCGCGCTTCAGCTCTGACCCAAGAAGAACTTACTGCAATCAACAATCTTCTCAATACACAAGAACGAGACTCATCGGCGGTGCACTCCCTCATCTCTGAGCGTCTCGTTCTTTTCAACAATATTGTCGATCTTCAGCAGCAAAACCAACAGCTTCTCAAAGTTATTCGACAGCTCGGCACTAAGATGGAAGAGCAAGAGGAATACACCAGATCGCAGTTCGAAAACATCGAGACGGCCTCGGTTGCTGAAGCACAACTTGTTATCGTACAGCTTACAGAGAAGCTTCGTTCCAGTCAATCAAGTCTTGAAGCTTGCGCGCAGGAGAAGGAAATGTTGCAGCGCATGGTTAGGGCTGGCGGCGATGCTCGTCCGCCAACTGCTTTGCAGCTCACTGAAGGACCAGACAATTCCGCGAACCTCCGGCGGGAGTTTGACATCTATCGACGGGAAGCTCTGGCGACGCACGAAACTCTCACTGAACAGCTCAAGAGTGCAGACGTGGAACGTAGCGAATTGCAAATTCAGGTGGCCCGCGCAAACGCCCAGCTTGACTTTGCGCGTGAGCGACATGACCTCGTCCAAGGTACCGTGGACATGCTGCGAAAGGATGCTCATGACAGTCGGGACAGGGCTGTTGCGCTGCAAGATGTTCTTGCCAAGCAGGAGCTGGTCGCTCAAGAGCTTCGCGAGGAGATGCAGGATCTCAAATCTATGTCAGAAAGCTTGCAGTCGGAGAACCTCAATTACCGTGCTGAAAAGAGCTTGTGGAAGAGCATAGAGCAACGTCTATCGTCGGAGCTCGACGAGCGCAAGTCTGAGAATGTTCGACTTATCGGGGTCGTGGCAACTTTGCAGGCCCTCCAATCTGAGCGAGAACGTATGGAAACCGACGGCCGTGCTCGCGTCTCCTCTCAACAAGAGTTTCTGCAAACGCAACTGGAACGCGTGCAGGTGGAGCTCAAGGAAGAAAGGGAGACGGTCAAGCGCCTCGCCTCTGTGCGTGACTACTCGAGTCAAGACGTACAAGAAAAGTCGAGCCAATTGCAATCACAGCTTGCTGACATGCGTGAAGCTATGGCGAATACTGCCGCAGAAAAGCAGGCATTGTATGTGCGCGTGAGCGAATTAGAAGCCAGGCTGGAAGCGGAGCAGCACAGCAGAGCACATCTTACATCTACAGCCTCAGGCGATGCTGAGGCGCACGACTTGCTTCAGCAAATCTCAGAATTGAAAGCAGCTCTTGCAGTGGCTCAGAGCACCACTCGACAGTCCAACGAGGCGGCCGAACACTTCAAAGGCATCGCTGCTGCTGCGGAGCATTCACTGCAAGCTCTCAGCAAATCTTTTGAGGAGTACAAGACCCACGTGGAAGGAGCGCAATCTAATCAAGAAGTACAAGTGCAAGCAGCGCAACAAAAAATTTTAGACCTTACAAAGCAGCTCGCCGCGACCAAGGAAGAGCTCGGTGAATTGAGCTCTATAGAAGCTGCTAAGCGAGGTTCTCTTGAGGCAGAACTCTCGCACGTCCGTGTGCGTCTGGCTTCGCTCAGTGAGATTGAAGAGAAGTACAACATTGCCAGCGCATGTTACCGCGACGATCTTCGCGTACAGGCTGAGATTGCACAAGATGCGCAACAAAATTATGAGAATGAGTTGGTCAAGCATGCCGAGGCAGCTCAAGCTTTACGAGCTGTGCGCGACTCGCATCGTTCCCTCCATGATGAGATTGCGTCGCTTCGCCAGACGGTGGATTCCGCAGACCAAAATCTTGAAGCAGAGAGGCGTGCTTGGGGTTCGCAGCGAGATCTATATCAACGTGAGATTGTGGATCTCAAAAATCGTCTTCAGGAATTGCAAGCGCAAAACGAACTTCTACACGAGCAATACCAATCGAGCAGCATTATTCAAAGCACACGAGATGGCTCTCGAGCCACTGGCACCGAGGAGCACCTTGATTCGAACACCCCAGTCCTTATCAAGTACCTGCGCCGTGAGAAAGAGGTTGCAGAAAATAAACTCGAGCTCTTGCAAATTGAGAACAAGCGCTCGTTGCAGCAATTGTCAAGATTGGCAAAGTCGAAGGATGATTTGGAGAAGCAGCTTGCGATTGAGAGAGAACGCAGCCTTGGCGCGCCAGCTCAGCTAGGCCACTCGGCAACTGAATCAAATATCCTGCGTGAGAGCAACACCACGCTTCGCGCAGAGACAGAGTCGTTGAGATCCAAGCTGGTGGCGTGCGAAAACAAGCTTACCAGTACCTTGGCACAAATCGAGCCATTGCAAGAGCGTTTGGCGATTGCAGAAGCCGAATTTAGCGCCAAAGATGCTCAAGTTAAGCTTCTCGAGGCCGACAACGATCGCTGGAAGCAAAGAACACAATCAATTCTCGAGAAGTATGAGAGGATCGATCCCGATGAACTACGAAAGCTTCAGAGCCAAGCTGCCTCCGCAGAACAGGCCATTCAGACCTTGGCCACCGAGGCTGCTGCCAAGGAGACAGAATGGATGGAGAAAATCCAAGACATGTCCGCCAAGGTTGAATCTGGCAAGACAGAAGTAGAGGCGCAGCAAGAGAAGTTCCTCAGGCTCAACGAGCAAGCTCGTCTTCGCATCTCAACCGAGCGCAAGGCCGCGAAAGCTCTCATTGCTCAGTCTGATGATCTGCGAACACAGCTTGCTGCGCTGACAGCTGAGGTGACGGACCTCAAGGCACAGCTTGAAACTTCTAGGGCCTCAGAATCTAGTGCTGCCAAGACCGATGCCTCGCAGGCTCAACGCTTAATTGATCTGCAAATCAAGCTAGACGAAAGTGAAGCAAAACTTGCTGAAGTACAGCCCCAGCTACAGGCTCTCGCCAAATCGCAAGCAGAGAACAGTGACATCAAGGCCTCATCGGATTATAAAGCGCTTGTCGACGAGCTGCAGACCTGCAAAGCTAAATTTCAAGAAGAAGCGGTGCGCCGTCAAATTCATCGGACTTCTGCTAACTTTCAGGCGTCTCATCGGAAAGAGATTGAAGAGCTCAAATCATCACTTCAATCAAAAATTCAGCTGCCAACTGAAGTTGGGCCGCAATCGGTTGCATCGGCTGAACAAATTGAAGAGCAGGTCCAGCAGCGCTTGTCCGTTTTGCTTGCTGGGCAAGCGGCTTCGCCACCGAATGTCTCCGAAGAGGACATACAAAAACGCATTGACGAGGCACTAACCGAGGAACGAGCGAAGAAAGGTACAGCTATTCCTACAGAAGAAATTATACAAGCAAAGGTCAAAGAGGCTCTAGATGCACAAGCAATGGCTGCCTCCAGCAATGGCGCCATCAACGATGATGAACTTGCAACCAAAATACAAGTTGCCGTAGCCGCGAAAGAGGCAGAGCTCAGGGAGGCCTTTGTGATCGAAAAGAAGGAAGCTTTGACCAAGATCACCAAAAAGCGCGTTGACGAGATTGTCCAAGCGCGGCTACCCAAAAAGGTGGAAGAGCAGAGGCTACTGTGGCAGCAGAATGCGGAAGCCGAGAAGCAGGAGGCAATTGCAAAGAAGGAAGCTGAAGCGAAGAGCACCTTGGTCGCCAAAGAAGCTGAATTCAAAGACAAACTGAGCAAGCTAGACGAAAGTATCAAGAAGGAAGGCGAAATGCGTGTCAAGTTACAGATTGGCGCCAAGGACCGGCAGATCTCTACATTGAATGCCAAAGTGGCCGAATTGGAGAAGCAATTGGCCGAGATGGAGTCTGACGAGGACGAGGCCGACAATGGAGACGAGACAGCCTTGGATGGGGAAAGTGCAGCGGACGGAACGGCGGAGCTGGGGCAAGAAGGGTCGGGTAGGAAGAAGCGTCGATCCCTCAAGCCAGGTCGCGGTCGCGGCCATCATCAAGGAGTCAAACGAGCGCGAGAAGACGCTGGTAGTAATGGTTCTCCAGCAAAGAAGGCTGCGTAGGATGTAATGGAAAGCTATTTGATGTTCTATCAGTTGTGTACTCTTCCTTTGCCAAAATTGTCGCGTATCCAATCGTAAAAACCGTAAACGCCATCGTTGCGCTCGTAGAATTGGGACTTCTGCTTGCCGAAAAGATGATCAAGCAATGGTGTATGTGTGTACTTGGCCTTGTAGGCTGCCGAGTCCTTGAACTTTGGCGCGTTGGCCCTTTCAACCAGCGATCTTGGTATGATTGGCGCTGCGTTGCGATAGCATTGATCCAGCTCGGCCTGCAAGGAAAGATAGCCACGACGAGAATTGAATGGCGCAATGACATTGTAGCCCCGAATTTGCGCGTTGAGTGCATTGACCTGAGCAATCATGAAGGGCGTTTCGCGTTTGACGAAATTTGCATCTCTCAGTCGATCTCGCCCGGTACGTTCTGCTTCTGCGTACTCTTCAGCTCTTCTTCTCTGTGCTTCCAGTGTGCCGCCGGATAGAGCAATCAGCTTACAACACGTTTCGATCCAAAGAGACTGAAGTGAATAGCGGAAGGCAGCGATTGAGCGGTCGACATTGACTTGCGCATCGACAAAAGGTGGCAGGGCGCCTTGCTTTTTGATAATCTTGTTGAGGAAGTACTCTGTTCGATCGATTGTGCTTTTTGCCTCTGCCAAGTCGAGGCGTTTACCTTTTCCATCGAGATTTTTGAATGCTCCATTCCGTCGTGCCTCATCTATGCGTTCTTCAGCAAGCGACTGCAGTCCTTCCAGAGATGAAGGAGCTGGACGGTATTTCTCTTCGAGTGACAGATATTCCTTTGACTTTTCGTGTGCCTTCTTCGCCTTGTAACTTGACGTATGTTCTCTAGCTTTTGCAACTCGCAGACGATCGGCAGTCTTGCGATCTCTCTTGGCAAAAGCCTGGTCTGCGTATGGTTGAGAGATGGGTGTATAGGAAGAGCCAGCAAAAGTCAGGCGATTGGCATCAAAACTCGTCTGTGTGCCAGTATCGGCAAGGTCCTTCTTAGAAAGCCTGGTAGCATCTTCTTCTAACTTTTCCAATCTCCGCACCATCGCATCCTTAATGTCCTCTACGACGATCTGGCCAGCTCTATTGGATTGCCAGCGTGCCTTGCCAAGGCTACATGTACAATGGTGGCAAAAGTGCCTTCTCAGAGTGGTTGCCATTTGAGAGCTGATGGAGCTGAGGTCAGGATAGCTGCTTTACACACAAACGTCACTGAGCGTCAATAGCAAGTCATGGTCCTGAGGACTGCACTGAGCACTTCCATCTACTGGCTATGGCCCTATGGGTCGTGGCCCCAGCTGGCTTACATAAGAATTAGGCCGTGGGAAAAGAACGCGAAAGAAGCCCATCTGCGCATCACGTCCTACACAATCGTGATGGTCTCTCAAGATCAACAAACTAAATCCTATGGACCAAAAGGGCCTTCAGAAGCTATTGAAGCTTTCGACCAGCTTGCATACCGACGAAGCTGCAGCGTCGTCAGATGCCGCAACATCTCGGCCAAAGCTGGACGCTGCGATGCTCAATCACATCATGGGCCCGGATGATGCTACCTTGATGATGCAGGCTATGCAGGCCATCGAAGACAATTCCATGTCGCGCGACAACCATGAAATTGCTTTTGAGAATCTTGAAGGTCTGGTGGAACAAATCGACAACGCCAAGAACTTGCAAAGTCTTGGCCTGTGGCCGCCGATTTTGAAGCAGCTCGACAAGTCGGATGCTTTTTACCGCAAGAATGGTTGTGCTGTGATTGCAGCGGCCTGTCAGAACAACCCAGCGACGCAAGAGGCATTTGTCAAGGCCAATGGCCTCGAAAGAGTTGTCGACCTCTTCTCCAACGAAACAGACGTCTCTGTGCGGCGTAAAGCGCTTTTTGCCATAACAAGCACGCTGCGGAATAGTGATGTCGCGTTGCAAAGGTTCGCTTCAATCGGTGGTTGGCAGGTCTTCTCAGCTCAGCTGGAGGGAATACAAGACTTGGCGCTGCAGAAGCGGTTGGTGTTCTTCCTGCAATCCCTCTACTTTACAGGAGAGAGCCTTGGCGTTGACACCGAAATAAAGATGGGATTTATGCCCAAGCTGCAGGCCCTGACGGCTTCGCGGGAGGCGCAAGAAGACGAAGATTTCAAAGAGAAGCTGCAGGATACAATTGAGACCGCGCAAAAGTGGCGCGCCGAAAGTTCTTGAGAGACCGTGTCCAGCACATCTGCAAAGGATGCAAAGGAAGGGAGATTGACTCTGGGCGGATAAATCACGACCAATTGAGCTCTGGCAGCGAGGGCGAGTCTGTGCAATTCGCAACCCTGTTGTCATTCTCAGGCTGCAAGGCTTCCGTCTGGTGGCGTTGCGAGACATCGGCGCCAACAGCGCCATCAGTAGACCAGCCGTCGGCGTGTGCTAAGCTGGCCCACGTCATTAGCTCTTCGTGCAGATACTCATAGTATGTTTGGCTTGCCCGTCGCAACCGATTCAATATCTTTTCAAAATGAGACTGTTTCAAGTCAACCCTAACTTGATACCGCTTCTCTGATGCTAGTGCGCGTAGCATTGTGTTGATGAGCTGCAGATGGGAGCAGATGTATTCAATAACGATCCACTCGACGCCACCGACATAGCCCTGAGGAACAATCGGCTTGCGCATCTCCATCATGCAGAATTCCTCCATTGGAACAATGGGTATACTGTTGTCGTGCAGAAAGATCCAGAAGCACTCGCGAACAGGCTTGTCTAGCTCTCTCATCCAACGTTTATAGGGACGTGAAGTGTGTGCAGCTGCGAGGAAATCGAGTGGCCGTTCTAGTATTGGTTGTATTTGGTCTTGAAGCATGACCAGCGCTCGAAGACTCATCTCCGCCTCGCAGTCGGCGTCGGTTGTGACAAATTGATGGAGTAGCTTCATGATTTGTGTTCGTGTAGTGTAGTCCGCAGGTTGCTTGTCGCTAAACAGGAGCTCAACGAGCATGATGAGCAGGCGATCGTCCAACTTGAGTGCTTGTCTGCCCCTTTCAGTAGTGCAAAGAGCTTGATAGCAACCAAGCAGCTGCTGCAGCAGGCTGTCGTCCTGATCATCGCGCCATTCTTTGATGCACAAATCTGACACCAGCCTCGCAAGTTGTAAAAGCCCACCTTTGTTAATGAAGGTGTCCGACCAGGAGACTCTTTCGCGGCGCAACAGAAGCTTGAGACTTGCGGCTGTCTGCGCTAATCGCTCGGTGTTGGTCTGGCTTTTGAGCTGATGCACAAAGCCGGACGGATCAAGAGGCTCCAACACAGGCGAATCGTCGTATCTGCTCTTCTTGCTCGGAGAAAGAAGCGCGGCCACTGATCGATGTCGACTGTGCTTCCCGAGCGACGATGAAGCTCGCGGCGATGAAGATTTGACCATGGTCTGTTTGATTTGAGGGTCCATAGCCCTCAGCTTCTCTCGCAAATCTGGAGGCACATTTTCAAGAGCTAGCAAATCCTCAAATGGCTCGTGGTTCGGTTCAATTGACTCGGCCAGCGACGCGTTTGATGATTTTGGCCGCAACACTGGTGAAGAAAAGAGCATCTTTCCGAGCAGCTTCCGTGGTGACTTGGTTGGCGAAGATTTCATCATAGTGTCTGATGAACAACTAGCTTTGTCCTGCTTTGCACACTAGACCACTCGCCAGGCTGTTTAACGGACGTTGCGATTGGCCGATTGTTGTGTTTATGATTCGTCATTTGGCAACGACCTCGGAAAGCCGACGTCAAAACTTAGCTTGATCTGATTGCATCGGATCATCCCCTTAATCTTTGGAGACATGCAGAGTCCATCTGTCTAGGCTGTCTCACTATATCATGCTCTTTGCGTCTGCACGAGAGCAGAGTGCTGTGGAGGTCCAATGCGAGCGGCTCCTTCATAGTCCAAGCGCTAGACTGCGTGCTGAGAAACATGCTTCTTTCCTGTTCAAAGGTACTGAGCCGCTTAATGAAGGCTTTGTTACATTGGATGCTGCGCGTCCCTGGTTGTTCTACTGGTGCCTCAATGGTTTGGCTTTGCTCAAGGGACCATCGTGTTCCATTTCAGATAAAGCTTCAAGGTAACTTAAGTCATTGCCTTGTCCAAGCTGACCAGCAGTCTCAAGTCTGCTATCCTGGAGTGTCAACATCCTGATGGAGGAATTGGTGGCGGATTCGGTCAGCTGGCGCATCTGGCACCAACATATGCCACCGTCCTGGCAGCAGCAATCGTTGGAGATGAAGACGTCTTTGCAGCAATCGATCGGAAAGCCATGTATGGCTGGCTTATGTCACTCAAACAGATCAATGGAGGTTTTGCGATTCAGCATGGCGGAGAAGTCGACACTCGAGCAGCTTATCTTGCGTTGACTGTTGCCTCGCTTCTCAACCTCATGACGGAGGAACTTGTTTCTGGCACATATCAATGGATCATCTCATGTCAACGCTACGAGGGTGGGTTGGCAGGTTGTCCTGATGGGGAAGCTCATACTGGCCCTTCTTTTTGCGCCCTTGCAGCATTGTGCATCCTAGACAAACCCGGAAGGCTCGAAGAAGCACTTGATCTGCCAGCTCTGTTGCGGTGGTTGACGCATTGCCAAATGGCAGTCGAGGGTGGATTCTCAGGCCGCACCAACAAGCTTGTGGACGGCTGCTACAGTTGGTGGACAGGGGCGCAACTTGCCATTGTTGAGACTGCGCTCGGCGGCTCAGTGGAATTGTTTGACAGGTCAGCCCTCTCGGCTTATATCCTCAAGTGCTGTCAATCAGAAAAACGAGGTGGACTACGAGACAAGCCAGGCAAGTCAGCCGACTACTATCACACTTGTTACTGCTTGGCTGGTTTATCTATTACGCAATCTCATTTCAGCTTCCATTCAGATGATACATTGGATGAGAACATGGGCTCTCATGCGTATAACTGGCATGTGAGGAGCGATACTGAGCAGACTATCGTCACAACCCTCCATCCATTGTTTTCGATTCCGCCTGAATGTGCGAGGAGGTTGCGCGGGTGGTCCACAGCACAATCAGGGCATCCGCCGTCTTTTCAGGGCGCTTGACTATATAATGAAGGATTGAGCCAAGGTACAGTGCGTACTACGTAGTGATTGAATACGTCACGTGAAGTACGACGAGCTGAAATGAAGTCGTTGTTTTGGTGCACATACCGCGCTTGCACTGATTCCAATCTGAAACGACGTATTGACACAACAGCTCAGCTCTCTTCTGCGATTGTATCGGTCGATACCACGCATTCTAGCTTGTATCGCTCTTATCTTGTAATCACCGCTGCATCATTGAACCATGGAGACGCAATCCGCGTGATGCTTACTAGAGAATCATGAACTTTGTCAATGAGGTACCAAACAGCAGCATAGCACTCGCTATAGGCGTCTGCGCTCTTCTATATCTCATCTCGAGAACACTTTTCTGGTTCGTAGTCGGCGCTCTAACTGGCAGTGCCATCATCCTTCAGCTACATCCGTTCTCCAGCAGCTTTCGACACGACAAACATCCAAGCGTGAAAGACAGCGAGCCGCTCGATAAGCTCGAATGCAAAGATCAACCGTATGAACAGATGTCAGTGGAGCTGCGCAGTGCACTGACCGATGCGATACGCCTATTAATCAAGAACTACGTTCAGTGGTGGTATGCTCCACCGGCGTTTGAGTTTGACGAGGAATTTCCTGCCATCTGTGCAAGTAAGCTTGCAGATATTGCCAGCAACGTCCATGCATCCTTGTCAAAGAAAGATTGCGTGTTTATCTTTGACATTGTCTTTGCCAAAGTGGTTGCAACGATAGGCGCTTCTCTATCTGACATTCGACTGGCTCAGCTGGAGGCCATTGATCCGGGCGATTTAAGTTTATACGCAGAAGCTCATCCAGAGTCCATCACAGCACAGCTTCTTGACAAGGCCCATCGACGCACCATTTTGGAAGCAACAGCGAGCAGAGTGAGTCTAGTATTATAATATTCGACTAACGTCTAGTTTCTGAAGCGATATACGGATCAGGAGGACTCGAATTGTCTTCCAGCTTCTATCTTTCTCCGCAAAGTCCTTGCCTTCCAAGTGTTGGCACCTAGCATTGTTGCAATCGCGGATAAGGATGCCATCAATCAGCTCATCATCAATCACTTTTCTCCCACGTCTGGTCACGGGCACGCATTACAGGAGACGATTGCCAACGCAGCTGAGCAGCTTGGGTCGACACTCGAGCTGAAACCAGGCTTGAGTGAGGCGGTCATTGACGAGACCAAGGAGCTAGATCTCCCTCCAATGACTCCCTCAAGTCCAAAACGAGGGCGAAGGCTGAGCTTCAAGGAGCGGTTGAGTGGTGTTGAATCGCCTGAAGCTGTGCGTTCACTCTTGGATGATGCCGAGTCGAGGCACAAGCGAAAGACTTCGCTCCTTGCACGGACCAGCTCATTTCTGAGCAAGTCGCGCTCACGGAGTGCCTCACCAGTCAAGTCACCCAATTCCCGGCCGGCCCTTGGATCTCGCTCGAATACGCAGATTGATTTGTACCTGGCAGAAATGGCGGTGTATGATGCTTCTGAGCATGATGGTGCGATTGATATGAGCCGCAAAGTGCGCATGGATTTGCCACCACAACTGACGGTGATGCTGTCGCCGACCAAAGCACCGGGCGAGGAGTCTGCCGCGAAGGGTATTTGCATTGTAAAGAGCGTACAGGAATTGGAGATGCTGGATCAGCATTTGAGGAGGATTCCTGGGAATGTTTCCCTGGATGGGTTTCCAGCCTGGACGGAGATGAGCTATGGCGAGCTTGAACAGGCTTCCCTTCGCTATCTATCGAGCATCGTGCAGACTGAGGCACTCGCGCGTTCAGATGCCTTTGTGCGATTCTGCCGACAAGATCTTGACTTTGAAGCGCGCATGAAGGCCTTGGGTGCGTCTATTGAGCAGGTGAGTCCGCGGGAGGAGCTAGCAACATTGGCAGAGACACCCACACGGCCTAACTCTCCCTCCAAGCCGCTGTCTCCGTTTCGCCGGAATAGCACGTTTGCGTTTCCGCCTGTGGAGCGTCCGAGGTCGCAACGGAGCCATAGTCGAGCCCAGTCGCGGTCTGTGTCGCCTGCAAAAGTGTCTGCCGAGTCACTCATGTTGTCTGGTTCAAGATCATGGCGCGATCGATCGAGTGAGTTGGATGTGCAAGGGTTGGTGGATCAATCCATGGCACTGCTGGGGTCCTTCTTTGCGCTGTCAAACAAGACTTGGACGATTCGGCGGCAGCTGCTCAATTTGCTGCGAGGGCTGTTACTCAGTCCCAATAGCAGTTATGCACAAACAATTGTCAAGCAGGTGGAGGGGATCTTTGATGCGTGGGTGGATGGGCATGCCCTGGCTCAACACGTTCGATATCTTTCTGAGCAGCTCTTTAGCGATGCGCCGCCGTCGTTGAAGATTGACAAGACGGAATCGCATGCTCGGGCTGAAGCGGCCAAGGTGCTCCTGTTGAGGCAAGGTGTGCCGCAAGCCATCAAGTCGCTGATGGGGGCCACGCCGACGAATGAAGCGACGCTTGTGTTGTTTGAGGTGATGCAGAATCAGGAGTTGATGGAGGGTCTGTTGTGCATGACCTTGTGTGATGCGTTGAAAGTTGTGATGAATGCTTGATGCTAGATGGTCTATGGATGTACAGTAGTCATTCTAGAGTCTCACTAGTAGAGGGCTACTACCAAGCGCTTGAATTCTGGTTAAGGTTTGACAGGTGCGATGACGGCGATGAGTGGATGAGAGCTGCGCGCGGATCTCGGCAGAATCAGGGCAGGACAGCAGCCTGCACGACGACACAGCTAGATTGAGCTAGTATTGACTGTATTGCAGCTGCTACTGCATATCAAGCGCAATTGCAATCATGTCTTTTGAAGCTGCTATGAAGGCGATTGACGCGGGTCACTGTCTTGATCCAACGCTGGTGCATGGCCGCCCGTATGAATTGGTGTATGCTGAAAAGTGCACGAGCTGGCTAGAGAAGCGATGTCCTGAGGCAGGTGAGTTGCTGAAGCTTGCTGTTCGATCGCAGCATTTCCGGCGGTTTGAAGTACCGCGTTCGAGTTATCCCAAGACGAAGGCTGGGTACTTGGCTTGGCGGACGTTTCTGAAGAAGCGGCAGGGCGATATGTATTGAGTTGAGATTGTGTATGAGTGACTAACAAGTATAGGGCTGCTGCTATATGTGTTGAGGCTGGGTACAGTGAGGAGGAGGGTGCGCGGGTTGGGAGTATGATACGGAAGGACAACTACAAGACAGATGGGGAGACGCAGGTGCTGGAGGATGTTGCGTGCCTTGTGTTTCTGGAGAGTGAGTTTGGGGCCTTTAGTAGGGAGCACGAGGAGTCGAAGGTTGTGCGGATTGTGCAGAAGACGTGGGGGAAGATGAGCCGGGAGGGACATGCACTGGCGCTGGGTATGGAGATGGATGACGCGTGTGCTGCGGTGGTCAATTCTGCGTTGTCTTCTCCTTAGTCTGTCCACTGTACTGAGTACTCTGCCAGCCAGTTCAGCCAGCAGCAGCCAGTCAACTGAGTCAAGTTGCAGCCACCAAATCACGATGAGCAGGATGACGTCAAAGTGACAGAACCAGCCAGCCAGACTATAAGCAACACACAGCCCACTTCCACCTCCTCCTCTCACCAAGCAGTGCAAGCATACACGATGGCAGCCACCGAGAACCCATCCAAGAAGGAAGTCACCGTACCCGTAGACCGCAAGGTCCGCGACAGAGACGTACAGCGCAAGCTACAGTACTTTGGCATCTACAACGCATTTGCAAACAAGAAGCTCCCCTCAAACAAGCAGATCGATGTCGCACTCAACTCCGCCCTCGACTCAGACATCCTCAAGAAGCCATCCTCCGATTTGTCTGCCGAAGGCCGCAAGCTCGTCCAGGACCTGCGCGAGGTCATTGACCAGGCAAAAGTCCTCCTCCTCACAAAAAACCACGACGAGCAGCTCCAAAACTTCATCTGGCACTCTGCAAACCTAGACGTCAATGCATCCACGCCCAATGTGCCCGTCTCCCAGTCAGAGGCACAGCGCGATGGTCAAAAGGCAGTCGACGGCCTCAAAACCCTCGGCACACTCATGATCACAAACGGACAATTCCGCAAGCTGCTCTCAGACGCAGGCATCCTCCTCCAGGACATGGTCGCCGATGCAGGCAGCAAGGCCGTCGACAAGGCAGCCAACTTGCCAGAGCGTATTCGCCCAGACGAAGAGGCACGCAACAACCTCGACGAGCCAGCACCAGACAACCAGTGGCACGAGAAGCCAGACGTGCAAGGCCTCAAGCAGCAGGCAAAGGACGGCCTCGACCAAGCAAAAGAGGCCGCCCGCACAGCAAGGTCTGTTGGCCAAAATGCAGCGCAAGAGGCCAAGCAAGGTGCACGTGAAGGCAACGACAACCAAGACTCTGCCAACCGTGCCGCCGACCGCGCCGCCAATGCCGTTCCTCAGGAGCACAAGGAGGACGCCGAGAAGCTCAAGAATGATGCACTCGAAAAGAAGGACGAGCTCAAGCATGATGCAAAGCAGAAGAAGGCCGAGGCTCAAGACTCCACCAAGCAGTACCTCAAGGAAAAAGTCCCCGAAGAGCGTCGTGATGCTGCCATCCACCGCCTCAAGAAGATGGTCGTTGAAATTCAGGACCATGAAGACTACAACGATGCAATCGAGACGCTCCTCGACATGGCAGAAAAGTACGCCGGACACTCACGCAAGGTGGCCGAGCAGGCGGGTGGCCAAGTCCAACAGGCACACGGCTCCAGCAGCAACTTGCAAAAGGCAGAGGCAGAGCTCAAGTCACTCCTCGAAAACTTTGCCAATGCAACAAGCACAGACGACTTTTTCGATGCGTTGGATGATCTCTACAAGGATGCCGACAACGACCGTGAATTCAAAAACTGGTTGTCCAAGGTTGACAAGTACATCCGTCGTTGTCTCAAGGAAACAGGCTACATTCTCAAGGACGAGTCCACCGAGGAATACAACAAGCTCGAGAAGGATGGCCGATACTTCCTCCAAGACAAGTACCAGGAGCACTGGGACCGTCTCATGGATGAGGTCAAGCGTTTCGGTGATGCATTCGCCCAAGACCCCGAGAATGTGCGTTTCGGCAACGCTGTGCAGCACTTGATTGACGACCTCGGCAAGGACAAGGACGGCAAGCCTGCCTTCAAGAAGCACCTCCTCAAGGACGTCGGCAATGTCATCTTGCCTGCTCTCTTCCGTCGCATTCGTTACGTCCCAGTGCCTCGCATTGAAGTCATGGACCCTGCTGTCGATGTTGTTATTGAGAACCTCATTCTCGAGGGACAAAACATCATCCCCAACTTGATTGAGGTCAAGAATGACAACTTCCTCAAGTACTCTGCCTACAGCAAGATCAAGAGCAAGCACACCCACATGTTTGAGATTCGTCTTTCGCAAATCCAGCTCGACCTCAAGGACATTGCCTACTACGTGCACAAGAAGCAGGGATTCCCCAGCCTCAAGGATACCGGTATTGTCGATGTCTTGATCTCTGGCTCTGGTCTCACCGTCGATATCGGCCTCGAGACTGCCGACGAAAAGGCTGGCGAGCACTTCTTCAAGCCCGCCAAGGTGTACGTCAACATCCACCACATGGACGTCAAGCTGCAAAAGTCAAAGCACAAGCTCTTGTTCAGCATCTTCCGTCCTCTCCTCATGTCCACCATGCGCCCAGCTATTGCCAAGGCTGCCGAGAAGCAAATCGCTTCTGCCATTCGCGACGCCGATGCCGAAATTTATGACATGTACAAGGAGGCTCAGCGTTTGAAGGAGAAGGCCAAGAGGGATGACCCAGAAGCAGCTGCCAACGAGGCCAAGTACTATGTCGAGTCGCTCAAGAAGCGCTTCAACCGCTCTGCCGAGGAGAAGAAGAAGCGCGCTTCAAAGACGAAAGTCAATGTTGCTACCACGGCTGATGGCATTCAGCTCCAGAAGAAGCTACCTGGCTTGACCTCCAACTTGGCCACCGAGATGAAGGAGAAGGCTCGTGAGGGTGATGCCTGGCACTGCCCCATCTTTTCCGTTGGTTCTGCCAAGGAGACTTCCAACTTGCCCAAGCCGCGTGAGGTCAAGCGTCGAAGCCCCAACAAGCCTGTTGACAAGACTGGCCACCGTCAGTCTGGCTCTGCCTCTGGCTACGCTGCCGGTGCTGCTCTTGGTGGTGCTGGTCTTGGCGGTGCTGGTCTTGGTGGTGCTGGTCTTGGCGGTGCTGGTCTCGGTGGTGCTGGTGCCGCTTATGGCTCAAGCGCTTACCCAACTGGCGCTTACACCACCACCGGCTCTTCTGGTCTCAATGGCGCAACGGCCATTGACTCTGCCAACGCTGGCCAGACTGGCGCTTACGAGTATGCCACGACTGCTGGTCAAGGCCTCACTGCCGTCCACGGCCAGTCTGTTGCTGGCAACACAGTCTTGCCCTCGCAAGGAGCTGACTTGCTTCCGCCCATCATTCGCGGACAGCCTCTGTAGATCTCATATCTAATGACGCTTGTACTATACCAGCCGTCCCGTAGTTAATCACTTAATATTGCGCTAATTTATGGTCTGCCATTCAATATGAGTTCTTCTGCCAGCCGTTCACGGTCTTCATCCTCGTCTTGCACACGACGCCAGCCGCCACCATACACAGGTCGCTCTCTGAGTGCCCAGTCTTGCTTGGGCTGCTTGGTTTGTTCGTAGTGGATGACCTTGACTTGGCTCAAATCACCGCGACTCAAACTCTTGCTCAATGCCTGTTGCGTTTGAGCCTCTCGTGCTTTGCCTTCATCAATACTACGCTGCGCAGCAATAATCCCAGCATCCACCTCTTCGGGCTTGCGCTTCTCGCGAGCAGCTGTAGAAATGCTGGGCTTGCCCTTGCCACCAAGATTGAGTGTCAGCACGCGCGCACCTTTTGATTCCTCCTCTGCTTTGAGTGTTGCAATTTGGCGGCGAAGTGCCAGCGCTCGCTCCTCTGTCGACGCCCATCGATCGTTGGCAGTGCTGCTAAAGTCGGCCGCTTGATCAATCACCGTACGTTTTGCACCCGTTGCCACATGTTCAAGCAACGCATTTTTGCGCTCTTCGGCAGCTTCCGCCTTAATACGCAAATCGTCCTCATCCATACTCGCCAGGTTAGCGCCAAGCTTGGAGCTCCACTGCATTTTTTGCGTTGTGCCAGCTCGTACTTTACGTGGCTGCTGCTTCGATTCAGCGGAAGCAACGCCCTTCTCCCGTCGTAGCTCAGCAATGAGATCTTGCGTTTGTCCGCGAGACATGAGTGGTTGCTTGCAGAATGAGCATCGCGTAAAGGACTCGACATTGCAGATGATTCTACCACAATGCAAGCAATTGGGTGCAACTTCATTGAGCGGATGACGCCGCGCTTGGCAGTCGCATGTGATGACGGCGTGAGTTTGGACGTCGTGCTCCGTCAATTCAAGCTCTCGTAATGCGCCGTCAATCTCTGCAAGCGCATCAACCTTGCGCGTTTTTGGCTTTGGCTGAGTCTTAGGAGGAACTTCTTTTGATTTTGATGCAGTAGAGTTGCCAAGATCAGACGTCATGATGGATGCTTTACTTGATTGTACAGCTTTCTTTGGACGCTGGCTTTGCTTTTGAGTAGCAGGGACTGATGCTCTAGCAGCTGCAGCAGCCGGGAATTTGCGTTCATTGAAGCTAGAGATGAAGTTAAGAACAGCTGGATCTTGGCCTAGAAGGCTGCTCCAATGACTGATGACTGCTTGAGGCGTCGAAAGAGACATTGCAGCAGCGACGAGCTGGCTGATTTCAGCATCATCCAGGTAGTCTACGAGCTTTTTGACGTGATGAATTGCCCATTGTTCTAGATTAGACATCTATGGTCTAGCAAGAGCCTTTGCCCTGGTGGTATAGAACGCTGTTGAGGTCTGGTCAAGGAGCGTTCAGACGGGGTCAGTTCTGTAGAGACTGATCAGATGGGTGCTGACCAAGAATGCTTCTACATGTCGCAAGGTCCTAGCGCAGACGAGTAACTGCGTCGTGTGTCAAAGCACTGCGCATGAACAGTCGAGGTCAGTAGTATCTTATGGCCAAGCAACGTGTATACTTACACAAGTCGTGCCTTTAAAGAGCCCTATGTCACCAATAGCCAACGCATAATGAAAGCCCGGGATCGAGCTCTTCTAATAGCTCGAGCACTGTATGACTAGGACTTTAGCATTCACAGCCTCACAGCATACTTGCATGTCTGGCCGTGGCAAAGAAGAGGTGACCTTGTACTTTCCAGCGGCGGTGAGAGAGTCAGATGGAATGACGTCTTTCAATTCATCCCGCTGGGCTAAATCTGGCGACAGCTCGACAACCAAGACCACGAATAAGACTTCCAACCATGAAGGGCTCCAGCAAGACTCGCTTCGGACCGTGCCCTACGACAGAGGCCGATGCGGCAGATCTTCCCAAAATAGTGGGCATATCCAGCTAGAGCAACATATAAAGCTTGCCAAATGTCCCACCAGTCCATGTTCTATCCAGCTGCTCTACATCAGTCATCATAGTCATGAAGGCTATTCAATTGATCACTGCATCAATCGTGCTCGGTGTCGTCAGCTTCTCTGATGCACAAGACTGGACTGCAAAGACCTACGATGTCATCATTGTTGGAGCTGGCACTGCCGGCATCGTTGTCGCAGATAGACTCTCTGAAGATGGTCGGTCCGTTCTTCTTCTCGAGGGCGGCGGCAAGACTTATGGCGTGACCGGCGGTACTGAACGTCCCTCATGGATACCGGCCGACTCTGGCCTCAGCAGAGTCGATGTACCGGGTCTCTACAAGAGCTTCTTCTCCAACGGCGATAGCCTGTCATGCGCTCAATGGATTACAGACTACACAGGATGCGGCGTCGGTGGAAGCAGCGCTGTGAATGCAGGTCTCTTCTTCCAGCCGCCGGACAGCGATTGGGAAAGCCTGCCGGATCTGTGGAGAGCTCCCAATCTAGTTGGTGCCATCAATAAAGTCTACAACCGTGAGCCGTCTACCAACACAACCTCTGCAGATGGCATTCGATATTTGCAGTCTGGCTATGACGCTGCTCATGGATGGTTGGTTGATAAAGCAGGATTTGAGGAGGTGGACATCAATGCACAGGCATCGCGCAAGACCCAGGTGTTTGGTCACCCGGTTTTCAACTACCGCAATGGACAGCGCGGTGGACCAGCAACAGATTACTTGCAGACAGCCCTACAGCGCAATGTGACGCTTCAAACGAATGTTCGTGTACTGCGCATCGTGCACGATGGACTGCGGGCAACCGGCGTGGTGGCCAATGTCGATGGCGTCGAGACGACCATCAACCTCACGCTCCGTGGTAGAGTCATTGCAAGTGGCGGTGCATTGATGAGCCCACAGCTACTGCTCTTTTCCGGAATCGGAGACGAAGCTACGTTGACTGGCCTTGCAACGGCAAACAAGCTGAATGGTCTGCCGCGAGAGAAGTGGATCATCAATAATGCTGTAGGGCAACAATTGTTTGACAATCCCAATACCTTCATTGAACTACGCAGCGAAGCGGTCCAATCCTACACATACAGCTACGACTCACCTGCCGCGGGAGACGCCGCCAGCTATGTGTCTAGCAGAATAGGTCCCTACACTTTTGCCAGCGAAACGAGCGTATTTTGGGACACGGTGGAGCTCAATGGCCACACCTTTGGCATGCAAGGCACCATCGATAGTGCAGGTTACGGAGACTTTACCGACAATAACACCATCACCCTCAATGTATATGGCACTTCCGGCCTTCTGAGCCGTGGTCGTGTCATCTTTGATGCGTCTTTCAAGGCTGGGCATAGCGACGATACTTACTACTCAGATGCCAATCAGCAGGATTCGCTTGCGATTGCCACTTGGATCAGGCGACTATTTGATGGGCTTCCAGGCACAGGCTTGACGCCGCTCAACATTTCTCCAGATGCCACTGTTGAGCAAATTCAGCAATACATTACAACAACCTCGAAGTACGCTCGTGGATCGGTGAATCACTGGAGCAGCAGTTGTGGTCTTGGCTCCGCAGGCAACAACGCCTGTGTGGATGTCAATGCTCAAGTACTTGGAACGCAAAACATTCACGTTGTGGACGCCTCCATCATCCCACCGATGACGGTGAACCCACAGTTCGCAGTGATGATTGCAGCTGAACGAGCCAGTGAGCTCATCAAGCAGCTCACTCAATGATTTAATGGATATAGTCACGATTGTATAATGTAACGACTCATGAACAAGCATTTTGTGAATATTGTTATGCAAAGGCTATGCGTAGCGACCGTGGTGATAAGCTGGTACAGGAAAGCAAAGAAATTGAAGCATCTAGAAGGAAGAAGACGCGGCAACTGGGTTCCAGTTGTAGATTGTCGGGTTGGACACAATGGGCTGAGGTCCTTGCGCATTGAGCACAGTCCGGCCACCCATGTCGATTTGCACCGATGGTGTGCCAGTCTGGAAGTTCTTGTACTGGAACTTGTTGAGTCCAGCAGTACCGGTGAAAGTTTGCGAAGAGCCACCCGATGTGACAGTCACAGTCGCTGAACCAGTGAGCATGACTGTAAGGAAAATGTTGTCGGCGGAGCTGTCCCAGTTGGTGGGCTTGCCGTATGGGTCAGATGTGGCAGTGGCATCCTTGGAGTGCGTCCTGTACCACCAGAAGAGCTTGTTTTGTGTGATAGCTGGGTAGGCGGCGTTCTTGTAGGCCTGGATGTAGTAGGAAGAGAGCTCGAGCCAAGCAGTGTGCTCGTGACCAGTGCACCATTGACGAGAGTTCAGGGTAGAGTCGTATGGGAAGTCGGCATTGAGGGGACCAATGTAGGACGACTCTCCATAGTCGTTCCAGGTGATGATCTCCAAGAAGTCGGGTTGCATGGCAACAACCTGCTCCCAACGGGTGGTGAAGAGGTCGTCCGACTTGTAGATCCAGTTCTTGTAGGAGAAGTGGGTGTAGAACCATGGAGAGACACCAGCCATGTAGGTCTTGCCGTTGCGGGCGCTCATGTAGGCGTTGTCAGAAGCGGTCGACATGGCGTTGTTGGAGGTGGGCCATGCATCCCAGGAGAAGGCGCCATCGTTGGAGGACATACCCATGGCAGCTGAGGCGCCGAGGGCCGTGAACGAAGGAACAAAGTAGATAGGGTTACCCATGCCTGCAAGCGTGTTCTTGAAGTTCGACCAACCAGCATTGGCGGAGCCTTGGCCAAAGGTAACGCTCTCTCCAGCAAAGGTAGAGACAAACTGCTTGTTTTGGTAAAAGTACTGGTTGGGGTGCTGAGCAAAGTCAGTGATCCAGTGGGTGAGGCCCGAGATGGACTGGTCAGCCATGACGGCCATGTCGAGGGAGATGAAGAGCTTGAAGGGAGTTCCCTGTGCAGCAGCGTACATCTGGTTGACGCGATCAGCCATCCAAGCGTCGGGGCCAACGTTGAGGGCAAAGCCGTCGATGCCAGCGCCGAGTGCCATGTTGATGTCGCCACGGAAGGAGGCCACATTCATTGCGTAAGAGTTGCCCATCATGTAATGCGCAAAGACCTTCTTGGGCCCATCAGAAGATCCGGTGATGGGAATGGTCGAGGAGTCGGCGGGCTTTGCGACTGCAGCAGGTTGCACGACAGGCACAGCGGAAGCCGCTTGTGTTGCAAGGGTAGTCGGCGCTGGGGCGACGTTGTTTGCCTGAGCAGCTGCAGTTGTTGCAGAGGGGGCCTTGAACGCTTGACCTCCAGGAACAGTGTAGGCAACAGTCTCGGTTTTCCAAATAGTCACCGCGCGCTTGGCGTGGTGGAGATGCATTGGACGGGCGGCATGCGCATCGGCCGGCGATGCGTCGCGCTTGTCCAACGGGCTTGCCAGGCCAGAGAAGAGGGCCATCACCGCAGCAGGGTTGATGTACATGATGAAGAGTCGCTTGAGACGAAGAGAGAGTGTGTGTCACGACGGACAAGACTAGACCGGCTAGTCTGAGATGTGAACAAGAAACGGTTGCCGACTTGTGCTGCTCGACTGTTCGACAAGCTGCTGCTGGTAGATGCTCAGAGACGAGGTAAAGGTTGTCAGAGACTCGCTGAAGGTGCTGGGCTGTCGCAAAAGTGATGTGTACAATGAGGAATCAAGAGGGAGATGCGGGCATGGATACTCTTAACCATCCTTCGCTGACAGGGGTTTGAGCACCCATACCCTCCTCGCCGATGTCTTGCCTGCAGATGGGTGAGTTTGCGGTGCGTGTCCCCCTCTCCGGCAGGCGGCTGTCTCTCTCTCGGTGCATCTGAAACCTCAACTTTCGCGCTTTCGCTTCTCCTCGATCACTTTTGCGGCCCAGAACAAAAAAGCCACCGCGGGCACCAGCCTCCTACACTCGCAAAGGCGAATGTCCATGGAAGACCATTGATTGACAGCTCCTTCCAGCAGGCTTCCATGCATGCTTTTCTGCTATCAAGGACCTCCGAATGCAGCAAAGAACAAGATCACATAGAAGTGTAGATAGCGTCATTGACCGGCCAAGGAAAGTGATGGGCTTCTTTGTAGAGATCTGTCAAAGGAGGCAGCAAAGAGAAGTGCTGTCCGCAACGGTATGGCCTTTGTCAGCGAAGTAAGTCTTCACTGAGGCTTGCGAGCCGCGAAGCCTCTGCGTCCACGAGCTTCAGCCTCAACGAGTGATGATCATGATCAGGTGTCGAGTGCTACTGCTACAGTGCTTCCAGAATCCAGAATGCCATGATTCTGAGCGGCACATGCAGATGCGCATGCTCTCGGGGCCTCGAGCGTATGCACGGCGCTGAATTTTTGGTGCGGCCTGGTGACATCCATTAAGTTTGGGTGTCTTGCGGCGGTAGATCCGTAGCACTGACCCGTCCGCTAGCAATAGCGTCAGCGCTAGGACTCCGCTTGCAGCTTATCTTTAACACTCCAGGCTTCAAACGTCTTAAAACGCCTTGGCACTGCATAAGTCTAGCCATAGTAGAGACATTGGCATCGGAGTGTTCTCAGTAGCTCCTGTAGTAGCTCCTGGCTGCAGAAATGTGGATGGCCGCATCGTCGCACAGGAGGCAGCTAGTAGACTTGTAAGTAGCCTGCTGCTGATACTGTGAGAGTGAGGGTCAGCGCCTGTCAGTAAGGAGGCCTCTCTTTCGCTGTGCCTACAGGAGACAATTCGCTTATTTCTCCCGGAAGCGGATCTCTCCTCAGCAAAAGACGCGTGGGGGGAAGCGCGCGAGACAAAGACGCGTGAGTCGATGAATTCGCGCTTTGCAGGACACCACGATTCTAGACGGCAGCCAGAGACACCCTACGCATAGACTCTCCTCCCGTGACTGCACACTTGCAATGCGACACCATGCCTAGTCCGGTCCCGCTTGATTTCGAGACCAGACACGGCAACGTCAACGTCGCTTGAGGAAACAGCTCACATATTCAGCTTCGGTGCATGACAAGATCAGGTCTGATTGCTCTGAGGCTCGTGCTTGACGTCTGCTAGACGAGTCTGCTGTTATCTGCTGCCTTGACGCTATAGTGTTGCTCTTTAGTGATATATTTGCTCGAGATTGATCAAGGAAGAGTCTGGGGCGACAAGCTAGACAGGCTTCTCCCCGCATCAATGTCTCGCCGCATGGTTGCCGCTACCGTCCCGCAACTCTTATACTATCACACTGATTACCTCTCTGACAGACGCACACGGCAAGCGTCACGACTCACGACAGCCGGATCAAGTGCGAACTGACAAGCCAACAGGGTATGAGCGCAACTTCTGGCGGCCACTGGGGTCATGATTATACTCCCGAACTGCAAGATCATCGTTACAGTCCTGCAGCTGAGCACGGTGCTCGAGTACCGTTCACAATGACATTTAAGTGAGAGGCTGGTGAGCCTGATGTGTAGACATAACGTCGTCTTCTTACGAGCGTGTGCTCTACAGATCTCCTCTGCAGATATACTTGTACGCATTGTTGTAGCACAAACGTGTCAATCCGCTCTACCAGTCTCAGCAGTTTTGTGACTGTTTCTTTTCATGCTGTTGCCAAGCCCAAACGCTCAAGCTTAAGACGAGTAGTGCTACCAGAGTCATTCATTGCCGCTCGGTGCATCAGCTGGGTCGCGCTGGCGTCAGATCCGTGTCGCGTTGATGCATACATCGCAGTATAGCATTGTCTTCCATCTGCGACAGCATCTCGAGGCGCAGCCGTACTCAATATTCGACTCAGATAGTCTGTGCCAGCTTGGACTTGGGAATCAGTCTCATCAAGTCTCACAGGAATTGAACAAAAGCGACACTTGGTACGATTATAGATTTGGCCAGATCACTGTCGAGAGTATCGACATGTCTTATTGCAAAGGAGAATTCGTCAAGACGGGCGCTGCGAATAGCCAGCTCGGCGGTGGCGTGGTACACCTTTTCAAAGAGGATGATGAAGACAATAAGCGCAAGGTAGCGCGACTCAAGCATCTATGCCTTGAAACGCAGGGAACCGTGGTTGCCGTCCTGGCTGTGCCCTCCTACATGCACTCGTCAGACTTTGTCGGCTTCATTGGGCCTGAGCAGCAAAAGGAAGTCTCTCACATTCGCTTGATTCGTACCAAGGAGCCAAATCGATACATGGTATTGCTCAAGTTCAGAGAGGCATCCAAAGCGAAGCAATTTCTCAACCTTTTCAATGGCCGTTCCTTCAATTCCATGGACCCTGAGACTGTTCATGCCGTTAATGTTGCAAGCATCTCCTTTAAAGGCTCACTCGAGTCGGCCGATTCGTTTCCTGAACTTCTAGATCAAGTGCCCGATGCGCAAAAGCACAGTACAGGCAAGCCGCTGCCCCCTGCGACGGGAAGCTTATTGGAACTACCGACCTGTGTCGTGTGCCTGGAGCGCATGGATGCCACGGTGACGGGTCTTTTGACGATGCTCTGCGAGCATACTTTTCACTGTTCTTGCATCTCAAAATGGGTCGATACACAGTCAACGTGCCCCATCTGTCGTTTTAGTGCTGCAAAAGACATGATTGACGGCGCCGAAGCCGAGCGGTCGTGCTCTATGTGCCTGTCTGATAAGAATCTGTGGATGTGCTTGATTTGTGGCAATGTGGCGTGTGGTCGGTATGATGAGCAGCATGCAATACAGCACTTTGAAAGTACGCGCCATTCTTTTGCAATGGACATTACGAGCGGCCGCATTTGGGACTATGCGAGTGATGTGTATGTGCATCGCTTGGTGCAAGAAAAGATGGACGCTAAGCCACCTTCCAACAAGCAGAGTCTCTGGGAGAAGGATGCCATGTATGATGAGGGCAGAGAGTTTGAGGATCTGCTGGCCACACAGCTAGAGAGTCAGCGCATCTATTATGACGAACAGCTCAGGAGCGCTGCTGATCGAGCTTCCAAAGCGATACGCGCTGAAAAGGAAAAGGATGCTTGCATCAACGAGTTACAGTCTTCTATGCGGGAAGTAAAGCAAATGCTAGGGCAGCTGCAGCAGGAAACAACAGAGCAGCGTCGTCTCATCACTAGAGCAGAAGGCAAGGCCAAGACCTTTTCAGAACTGGCGCGCAAGATGGAGACTCAGTACAAGGAGGAGAAGAGCATCAATGCGAATCTTATGGTCCGCATTGGCCACCTGGAACAGCAACGACAAGAGGCACGGGCGCTCAACAAGCACCAAGAAGCTGAGCTGCGAGACCTGCAAGAACAGCTGCGTGATCTCATGTTTCACATGTCGTCTATGGAGAAGCTGCAGGAGATGCCAGAAGAAGAGTTGAAGGAGGTGCAAGAGGGAAGCCTGGCAATTGGTGCAAGTGCCGTGACTAAAGACAAGCCAAAAAGGGCAAAGAAGAAGGCAAATAAGTCTTCTCGGCCTGTAGCAGGTAACGATGATGAACAATGATGTGTAGATATGAGATGAGACCAGCCTGACCAGGTAGCTGAGTTGAGGCTCCATCTGATTGCTACTCTAACCCTGCTTGCTCACGTCACGGCACAAGGCACACCACAACGACATTCTGCTGAATCAAGGACCACGAGCAGCGCCGCATCCAGTGCATCGTCAAGATGCCGTATGCTACTCTCTTCCGCTCAGAGGAAGTTTCCGCCGTCCAACTTGTATGTCAGTCTTGCTCCGGCCACCGCTAACAAAAGTATTTCCCAAGCGAACTAGCGCGGTCGACCGTCAGTGCCCTTGGTGAGCTGGGATGTGTGCAATTCCGAGACCTCAATGCAGAGACGAGTGCATTCCAGCGTTCTTTTGTCAAGGATGTGCGTCGTGTCGACGAGATTGAGCGTCAACTGCGCTTCTTTGGAAAGCAGATTGAGACCGCCGGCATCCAAATCGCCCCCCTCGACTACGACAACATCAGTGCAGCTGCACCGACTGTTCAAGAGGTTGACGAGCTTGCAGAACGTACCCGACACTATGAGGAACGCATCAATTCCTTGAATGGCTCCCACGAAACACTGCAGAGGCGCTACGTTGAGTTGATTGAGCTGCGTCATGTCTTGAAACAGACGGGTGGCTTCTTCGACCAAGCTCACCAGCAAACGCAAAGCATACTGCCAGAAGAATCTGAAGAGGTCAGTCTGCTTGACAATGCTGCAGACATGGAGCAGCAGCCAGCAGATGGGAGCTTGGCCGTCATGAACATTGGCTTCGTCTCTGGCGTAATTCCACGAGCGCGGACCATGGCCATGGAGCGTATTCTGTGGCGCATTCTACGTGGCAATCTCTACATGAGCCAGGTCGAAATTGACGAGCCCATCAATGACCCAGTGACCAATGAGCCTGTGGACAAGAATGTCTTTACCATCTTTGCTCACGGCAAGGAGATCTTGGCCAAGGTTCGCAAAATCACGGAAAGTCTTGGTGCAACGCTTTACCAAGTGGATGAGAACCCCCGCCAGCGCCGTGAACAGCTGACTGAAGTCAACTCTCGCATCGGAGACATCATGTCAGTCTTGCAGAACACACGCCAAACTGCTCACGCTGAATTGCGATACCTAGCTGCCAATGTCAACACTTGGATGGTGCTTGCTCGCAAGGAGAAGGTCATCTATCAAACAATGAACTTGTTCAACTATGACAGCGAGCGTAAGTGTCTCATTGCAGAAGGCTGGTGCCCAACCAATGATCTGCACAAGGTGCAGAACTGCCTGCGAATCTCTGCTGAAAATTCTGGTGCATTGCAACCCAGTATCATGAGCGAGATCCACACCGTCAAGACGCCACCGACGTTTATGCGAACCAACAAGTTTACTCAAGCCTTCCAGTCCATTATGGATGCTTATGGTATCGCCACGTATCGCGAAGTCAACCCTGGTCTCATTGCCATTGTCACCTTTCCCTTCCTCTTTGCCATCATGTTTGGTGATCTTGGCCACGGCTTTTTCCTGCTCTGTGCCGCACTCTACCTCGTCTTGAATGAAAAGAAGCTTGCTCGAGCTGGTCGCGAATATGGAGAGATTTTCGACATGGCGTACTATGGCCGATACATCATGCTGCTCATGGGCATCTATTCCATGTACACTGGTCTCGTCTACAACGACATCTTTTCCAAATCAATGAACTTGTTTGGCTCACAGTGGAAGTTTCCAGAAGACTCGAATGCAGCAACCATTAGCGGTGTGCAAACTGGCACATACGCCTTTGGTCTCGACCCTGCCTGGGAAGAAGCAGACAACGGCCTGCTCTTCTCCAACTCGCTCAAGATGAAACTGTCGGTTTGCATTGGTGTGATTCACATGACTTTCAGTTTGTGCCTCTCTTTGATCAACCACCGCTTCTTTAAGAGCAAGCTCGACATTGTCGCCAACTTCATTCCCGGCATGCTCTTCCTATGCAGCATCTTTGTCTACCTCGTCATCTGCATCATCTACAAATGGTCGGTGGATTGGTCCAAAACGGATGCTCAGCCGCCAAGTTTGCTCAACATGCTCATCTACATGTTCTTGTCTCCGGGCACTGTGGAGGAGCCCTTGTACCCTGGCCAAGCTCAAATTCAAGTTGTACTGCTGCTCATCGCGCTTGTTTGTGTGCCGTGGATGTTGCTGATGAAGCCTCTTGTTCTTCGTCGAGAACACAACAAGGCACGGGATGCAGGCTACCAAGGCGTTGCCCTGAATGATAACACGCGCATTTCTCACTCCAATGACGATGACGACGACGAAGGCGGTGGTGTTGTCATTGCCGAGCAAATGCACGAAGAAGAAGAGTTTGATTTCGGAGAAATCATGATTCATCAGGTCATCCACACAATTGAGTTTTGCCTCAACTGCGTCTCGCATACAGCCTCGTACCTGCGGCTGTGGGCTCTGTCACTCGCGCACAATCAGCTGAGTAAAGTGCTCTGGTCCATGACGCTTGAGAATGCTTTTGCTACACGAGGTCCTCTAGGTGTTGTCATGTTGACGGCGTCCTTTACGATGTGGCTAGTTCTGACGATCTCAGTCCTTGTTGTAATGGAGGGGACCAGCGCCATGCTACACTCACTGCGACTCCACTGGGTCGAGGCAGCCTCTAAACATTTTGAGGCAAATGGCCAGAAATTCGAGCCCATGACTTTCGAGTTTTGACCCTAACCTTAGATGTTCAGATGTGTTCAGACTTGCCCTTTAGGCAAAGCACACGTAGAAATGCTAGACTGTCAAGCCCTATGGTCGTTCTCTTCTGGTTCGCCTTCTTGGCGATTGTGCTCCAACACCTGTCTTATCACTGCTTTGCGCCTCGTCATGCCGGTTCAGTGAGGACCACCTCGACTCATTGGGCTTTGGCTTGAGTAACCAGGGCCTTAACCTGATCAAGATTCACTGCCTTGACCGCTTCTCCTGGCAAGACCATCGATCGATCCTTGACTCCGTGCCACCAATTCCACGAAAGCCGAGAGACAAAGGATGGAGATGCAGAGTTCGTATAATCAGTGTAAATCTGGAACCTTCCTTCTCGTGCTGTCCAAGTACAGTACTTACCTGTTGCAATTGTAAAGTGAGTTGCTCGACAGGAGGATAATCACAGTGAATTGAAAACTCCAATATGCGGCTTGCGGCATGCCATGGACCAAGAATATAGCATCCCTGCATGTGTAGAGCCACCTCATTGATCGACGGAGGGTCTTCGAGTCTTCACAGCGGAAAGTGCCGATAGCAGCTTGAAAGACCGAAGGTAGGACAATCAGGAATGATGGCCTTGTATTTCTAGCTTTGAAGTGCTTGCTCAATTAATTGGGCATAATTCTTGGATTTATTCTCCGATTTGCGCTCTTTTGACAACTTGCTAGCAATAAGAGACGTCTAGGTCTGATACTCTACTGTGACAGTCACTCATTCCATTCATTCTTGGCTAGTCTCTGGTTACAGGCCTGGTGCAGGATAGAGCAGGACCCTGCAGTTTGTGTTGAGTCATTGATTTACTCCTGATCCCGCCGAACCATCCCACCCCAAACTCCACATCAAGCCGGTCGACTACAAAACGAGCGCGACATCCCTATTGACTAGCACTAGCAACATGTCTTCTGACAACGGCCTCGCAGTAGTCCTAGAAAAGAAGGAGGCCCTTGTGGTGAAGGCCAACGAGTCGACATACCCTGTACTGCCATCGCGTTTTGTCAAGGTGCAAGTCAAGTCAACTGGCATTTGTGGCAGCGACGTGCATTACCTGAAGCATGGTGCTATTGGTGAGTTTGTGGTCAAATCGCCCATGATTCTTGGGCACGAGTCGAGCGGATCCATCGTGGAGGTTGCTGAGGATGTCAAATTTCGCAGAGTCGGTCAAAGAGTTGCAATTGAACCAGGCGTACCGTGCAGGAATTGCTCCTACTGCAGGGAAGGCATGTACAATCTCTGCAAGGAAATGAGATTTGCTGCTACCCCGCCGATTGACGGAACTTTGCAGAAATACTACTTGGTGCCAGAGGATTTTGTCAAGCCGGTTCCAGACAATATGTCGTTTGACGAGGCAGCACTAATGGAACCCCTGTCTGTCGCGGTACATGTTGTCAAGAGGCTCAACATTACCTTTGCTAGCAACATGGTCATTTTTGGAGCTGGTGCTATCGGCTTGCTATGTGCAGCAGTCGCTCGTGCTCGAGGTGTCGCCAATATCTTGCTCATTGATGCGAATGCAAGCAGGCTGAAATTTGCAGAGTCCTATATCAAGGGTGCACAGACATACTTGCCTCCCCCTATGCAAAAGGATGAGACCAAGATGGACTACTCTAAGCGCAACGCAGCCAAAATCCTGTCTGAGCACGCTTGGTTGGAACAGTTTGAGGGTGCTCACTGTGTGGTTGAGGCTACTGGCGCAGAGGTATGCACGCAAACCGGCCTCTTGGTCACTCGCAAGAACGGTGTCTTTCTGCAGGCCGGCATGGGCCAGGATACTGCTGTCTTGCCCATTGCTACCATTTGTGCTCGCGAAATAACTGTGCTGGGCTCTTTCCGATACAACGAAGGCTGCTATGAACAAGCCATCAGTCTCGTTGAACGTGGTCTTGTGGATGTCAGGGCCCTCATCACGCATACCTTTGCCTTTGAAGATGCTGCCAAGGCCTTCGACACGACGGCAGCTGCCGCAGAGGGCACCGTCAAGGTCATTATCCGAGGACAAGAATAAGCTGGGTTAAGCACATGTAGATAGATATCACAGCCATAGTCAACAGTTCAGACAACATTATCTGAGCCTGTACTCATGCACATGAGGCTCTAGCTAGGCTAAGCTAGCAGACTCACTGCAGATCGCGTTCAGATTGGATTCGCCTTTGTCACAACGACCAACTGCAACAAGCGACCGCGACTTCCTGCATGGATCCCGAGCGCAGGGAGAAGGAACGCGCCAAGAGGCTAGCAAGACTCGCTGCTGCTTCGCCTTCTTCACCCAGCAGCGATCAGGAAGCGATTGCTAGGCCCGAAAAGAGGCATCATGTGGAAACGTCATCGCCAATACCGACTACAGCGCGTGCGCCAGCTCAGAGCCAGCCGGTAGAGCGTAGCACGCCAGTTCAGAAGACAGAACAACTAGTCAAGCAAGAGCGCGTCAAAGCTCCTGTTGTCGAGCAATCAATTGAGGAGTGGATATCCACCATCATCTCGAATGTGCTCAAGATCACACTGGACCCGACACAGGAGGCCAAGTACTACTTAGCGACACTACATGAAGAGCTGAGTGAGGAGATGGAAAGCAGTCAAGAAAGTCCAAGTCTAAATCTCGACACACTAGATCGAGCCATTCTTTGCCGACTTGCTGACGAGCTGCCTACATCGCCATTTGAATATCTCCTAGGCGCATACAAACAGTGTAACGAGATTATGAGGGTTCAGCGTAAAAGTATGGCAGAACAGCGGGTTGCAGCCATTGACGAAATCAAGCGGCTCTGCGTCAGCTATGCAAGTCTCAGCATCACCATGCCTGAACTGCTTGGTGCCATGCATCAGCAAGCAGACTTGATTTCTTTGCTTCTGCGTGAAGAGTCAGATTCTCGAGGCATGCCAGGGGATTTCATGGCGGACCTCGTAAAGAAGAATGCTGAGGATGATGCGCTCGCAGAATTCTTTGAGCCCCTCTTTAATGACCTGTCCAGCTCTGTAGGTCGTTTGCGACTGACAGCCAACTTTTACCGCCACTTTGCAGTCTTGCGTATGCTATTGCAGCACAGCCAGCTAGCCCAGCTTTTTGTTACGCTGCCCAAGTTTTTCGACTCTGGCAACAGCCCAGCTGACATGGAGCATGTTTCACTACTCGGCCCATTCTTCAAACTTTCTCCTATTGATGCTGTCGTTGCGCAAACAACCTTTGCCAACATGTCTGGCAGCAATCCTGCACAGCTCAACAATGCCATTAGCAGTCTACGAAGTACACTCCCAGTTCTGCAAGCGCAGCTCTTTACCATTTGCAATTTGCTGGTTCGACATTCAGGGGAGACACGTATGGCGCTTCTTCGCTATTTTGCCAAAGCAGTCAATCTCAACCGCAAAAGGCACGCCATCCAAGTTGATCCAACCACTGTTTCTTCAGACGGATTCATGGTGAACATTACCGCTGTGCTCAATCAATTCGCTGAACCGTTCGTGTCAGACACCAACAAGATTGATCGCATCGATGTGGCGTACCTGCGCCGAGACTCATTGATTGAGCTCGAGGACGAGACGCGGCTGGCCGCTGATCGTCAAGCAACAACAGAATACTACGCCAAACGCGAAGAGGGCGAAAGCAACTTCATTTCTCACATCTTCTTTCTCAATGTAGCCTACCACCATTATGGACTTGGTGCAACGATGGCAACGCATGAAAAGATGCTCCAGCGTATGCGTGATTTGGAAAAGTATCATGCTGAGATGCAATCGCAGCAACCCTTTCAAGGACCGCAAGCAATGATGATGGTGGCCCAATTTCAACGTATCGAGGCCTCTCTCGCCAGAGTACGGGAGATCTTTTACACTTACGAGACGGTCTTGTGCGACGAAGCGAGCCAGGCGCGTTCATTCAGCTTTCTGACGCTTGTTGCGTCGTGGCTCATCAGGCTCGTTGACCGCAAGGGTGCTTATCCCAAACAGCTTGTCGCACTACCCCTTGTCGACTTGGCTGAAGCAGACGCCTATCGCAATCTTCCAGAGTACTTTGTGGAAGACATTGCCGAATTCTTCGTGTACGTGTCACGCTTCACGCCAAAGTTGCTGGCTTCGTCGACGAATACGGAGCTAGTCATCTTCTCGCTCGTTTTTTTGAAGAGCAGCAACTTCATCAAGAACCCATATTTGAAGGCAAAGCTGGTTGAGGTTTTGTACAATGGCTCGCGACCACTGAGGCATGGCGATACTCAAGGGGCTCTCGGCGGTATTTTGCATTCTCACGAGTTTGCCTTGCAACATCTCTTCCCAACACTCATGAGCTTCTACATCGAGGTGGAAAGTACAGGTTTGTCTTCACAATTCTACGACAAATTCAACATTCGCTATCACATTTCGCAAATCTTCAAGACAATCTGGGACAATCCTGCGCACAGGAAAAAGCTTGAGGATGAATTCAAGACCAACATCGACTTGTTTGTTCGGTTTGTTGCATTGCTACTGAACGATCAGACCTATCTGCTTGACGAGGCTCTCGCTAAACTGGCAGAGATTCACAAGCTGCAGCATGAATTGCAGGGTGCTGATGCAACCACGCCGGAGACGCAGGAACAGCAGACCCACTTATCGCAATCTGAGCGCTCCGCCACAAGTTATCTGCAGCTGGGCACTGAGACGCTGAGTATGCTCAACTTATTTACTGCTAGTATCCCTTCTGCATTCTGCACAGCCGAGATTGTGGATCGCCTCGCTGCAATGCTAGACTACAACTTGGATGCGCTGGTAGGTCCAAAATGTACAGGTCTCAAGGTGCAGAACCCTGAAAAGTATCACTTTGATCCGAAAGCTCTACTGAATGGCATTATCGGTATTTTCCTCAATATGACAGGTCAGCCTATTTTCATCACAGCTGTGGCAAAGGATGGTCGCTCATACAAGCGTGACAACTTTGAGCGTGCTCGTGGTATTCTCAGCAAGTTCGCATTGAGGAGCAGTACTGATCTGGATACGCTCGCTGGGTTCGTTGTGCAAGTGGAAGCCTGCAAGGCTGAACTGGAGCAAAATGAAGAAGACTTGGGCGAGGTGCCGGATGAATTCTTGGATCCGTTGATGGGTGAGATTATGGTGGATCCTGTCATCCTGCCGGCGAGCAAGACAGTGATCGACCGGGGTACCATCAAGCGCCACTTGCTGAATGACGCGACGGATCCATTCAACCGGACACCCTTGAAGCTGGAAGATGTAATTCCTGCGGACGATGTGCGTGCTGCGATTGAGGCGTTTCGTGCGAGCAAGAAGCGTGGGTAGTTGAATCTAGCAATAGATGTGACTGCTGTTTGTGCTGTCGTCTCATTGCACGTGCATCTATCTCCGCACTCAGCCAAAAGCACAAGAAGAAGCAGCAGCAAGAGTAGAAGAGTAGAAGCCATACTACACAATGGCATCCAAGCACACCCTCCCAAAGCTCCGTATGTGCTCTATCCTACTAGTATGATTGAGCTCACATCTAGCCTACGCATACGATGCTCTCGAGCCATACATCTCGAAGCAAATCATGGAGCTTCACCACCAGAAGCACCATCAGACCTACGTCACCAACCTGAATGCTGCAGAGGAGAAGCTCGCCAATGCTGTGCAGGCCGGCGATGTCAAGACCTCTATTGCCCTCCAAGCTGCCATCAAATTTAACGGTGGAGGCCACATCAACCGTAAGTCGTCGCTTTCAAGCATTTGATGACTAACCTCTGCAGACTCTCTCTTCTGGGAAAACTTGGCTCCTGCCTCTGGTGCTGGTGGCAAGGCTCCCACAGGCCCCTTGGGCGACGCCATTGAGGCAGAGTTTGGTGGCCTCGACAAGTTCAAGGCTGCTTTCAACGCTGCTCTTGCCTCCATCCAAGGCTCTGGCTGGGGTTGGCTCGTGCAGGATGCATCGAGCAAGAAGCTCAAGGTCACCACGACCCCAAACCAGGACCCTATCACTGGCGACACGGTGATTATTGGTGTGGATGCCTGGGAGCACGCTTACTACCTGCAGTATGAGAATGCCAAGGTCAAGTACTTTGAGGCCATTTGGAGTGTCATCAACTGGGAGGCTGCCGGCAAGCGATACCAGTCGTGACTGGCCGACGGATCGCAGCCGAAGCTATAGGTCTTTCTGTATGACCTGATGAGCTACCCACGAGTTCCCGGAAGTATCTATTGATTGACGAGTCCATATGAAACCATAGCAAGCCTATCTCTCTGAATGTCTATCTTGAGGCCTTCTCCTGTCGCCTGCCACTGCTGCCAGGCCCTTGTCTGTTGTCTGTCGCCTTTTTTGTTTGCGTTCCACGTCGACGCCCAAAAAGAAAAGCAGCTTGCGACCATCCATAGGCCAGCAAGCAGCCGCAAGAGCCAAGACGGCCAGTGAGCGATAGGGAGCCTCATATGGGTCGCAGGAAGATCGATATCGAGTACATCAAGGACGACAAGGCCAGAGGAACCGTATGCCCTCCCTACCAACACTAAATAAGCGCGCGCGCTAACATGCTTTCTGCCAATAGACTTTCGCAAAGCGCAAGACGGGCCTCTTTAAGAAGGCGCATGAGCTGGGTGTCTTGACGGGTACGCAGATTGCCGTGATTGTCTTTAGCCAGCAAGACAGGCTCTTCACCTACTCCTCCGACCCCGTTGCGCAAATCTGTGCTCGCTACCTCGCCAACCAGGATGCCGTCATCGAAGCAAAGCTACCGCATGATGTATGCCATTCTCCTATGCGCTCTATGATTCGGTTGCTAATGTCTAGTTCGGTATGGAGGACGACGAGAGCGACGGCGACGATGCAGCCACGTCGCAGCCAAACTCTGCGCGAAAAGGCAGTCTATCTAAAGCAGCAATGCGCCGGTCCTCAAGCATAACGCAAGCGACACTGCCAGCAGTAGATGGCCGTCCAGCAGACCAGGCGAGACGGTCACCAGAGAGACGGCCGTCAGATCACAATCCTAGCGCGATAGCTACAATCAGTGCGCCAGTTGGGTTTGGCTCGCCCATGATGCCGAGTCCCCAGAGTACGCCCCATCGCAGTCCAAGCAGTAGATCGCGTGGTTCAACACCAGAGCTCGAGCGTGCAGGTCGAAAGAGGCCAAGGTCACCTTTGGCCAGTCATCATCAAAGGGAGTCACGAGATCAACGTGCGCAAAACGAGAGCGATGGGCATGGTCCAAAATATGTCAAGCAGGATGCGGGCTCATCACGACACTTGCTCTCGGATGTGCGTGACTCGCCGAGACAAGAAAGCAGCGATACCACCAATCTCAGTCCAATGTCATCAACACCACCCCTTGGCTCATCACAGATTGTGTTGCCGTCGATGCAGCATTATCCCAACCCACTACCGCAGTATCATACGCAACGTTCAGGCATTGTGAGCAGTCTGCAAAGCAACAATAGTGGGCATAGTCCACGCTTGCCTGTCCCACAACTCAAGAGCGAAACAGACTTGCCAGCCCCCATCAAACAACCGGCACAACCGTCGAATGACGTGCAACGACCGGTTCCAATGCGCGGGGGGCCGATGGGTCCGCCCCTGATCATCCCGAACCAACATCACGGCTCGAGTGGCGGTGATGCACGTGAAGGTGCACGACTGAGTGCGACGCATTTAACGCAAGCACCTCCGTTGTTGCTACATCCCGCTGGTTCGGGTTCAGCAGGCGGTCCACTGTCACGAGCATTGCATCCAGGGGATAATTTAACACCTATTGAAAGTCCTGGTGGTTTTGCTAGTACACTGTTCGGCAGTGGTGGTGGCAACTTGAATGGAATTGGCAGTCAAGTGACCGTCCCACGTATTGCAACAGATGTCGGTACCTTGTTTTACAATTGGGACAAGAATGAACCTGGCTTGTCGCCTGCAACGAGCTTTGCCCTCAATCAAATGGCACCACCTGCAGAGAATCTTTTTAGGGCGGCTGAGCAGCGTAGTGCCAACAACGTAACGCCCACCAACAATACAAGTGCGAACACAGCAGAGGGTGCGCCGGCGAGTGCAGACGCAAATGGCGAGAGACCGCCTATCAGTGCTGGTGTGTTGGAGAACTTTAGTCCAACCACCAGGACTTGGTTGCGGCAACATGCCTTTCCTGACCCTGGCAAGTAAGAGCATCAATGAGCCTGCAGTGATATAAACCTTCGACGCGTTCTGTTAGGCAATTTCGTCAACGTAAATATGAGATCAATACAAATACAAACTTACTTCTTCTTATCAGCAGAAGCTGTTGCTGCTTTACCCTCTGTGGCCTTCTTGTCCTGGTCGTCCTTACTGGTGACCTTGTTCGTCCCGCCAGCCTGGTTTTTGGCTGCCTCAACGCCATCGACTGCATCCTCATCCTTTGCGTTGGCTTTCTTAACATCCTTCTCCTCCGATTCGCCCTTCAGTCGCTTTGCATCCTTCTTCTCTGCTTTTTGCTCAGCCTTGACTTTCTCAGTCAAGTCTTCCTGACTATCTCCCTGACGCTTGCTCTGCTTCTTGCGAGAAGCGGCTGCAGCATTCTCATCCTGAATGTATTGCTTTTGCTGCTCCTCCCTCAAATTCTCGAGTCTGCTTGAGTGAGCAGTTGCCTGAGCTGGGTCACCAAGCCAACCCGAGACGATCAGTGTGAGCAGGATACTGGAGCAGACAATAAAAGTCAGCAGGAAACGGTACTGAATATACCAGGCCGGTGCAAAGCCACGTCGAGCTGCAGCCGAATCAGCAAACCATAATCCTGTGAAGCCGAGAAAGTGCGTAACGAGGGCATAGTCTACAGGCAGCATGATGGAGGTCCATGCCACGAGGGAGGGCACGGCTGCGTACAGGAGACGTCGGTAGCCCGTGTGACCACCATAACCGGCAAATTCAAACCCCCAATGAATAGCTCCAATAAAGGAAATCAAGCAAGCGCCATAACCTACTTGGATGTGCTGTAGGTGTGGCAAGAGGTACTCGGCCTGTTCAGCAGTGAAAAAGACAAACTTCTCGGAAAAGGCACCCGTAAAGTCTTGACTCCACTTGGCAGCCGTCCAAGAGAGATACAGCGACCCAATCGCCGTGCCTAGGTATGGCAATGTGCCTGCCAATCCCACCTGCAAGGTCGGAATGGGAATACCATCGATGGCTTGCCCGACCTGCTTGATCTCTCGAATCAACTGCGAGGTGGCCGGTCCCTCGGGAGGCACAATGGGTGAACGCTGCTCTGCATGCGTTCCTGTAGTGATGGGTGTGGTAGTTGACGTGCTGGTGACCTTCTTCTCATCACGATTGAAGCCCTTGAATATATCCGAGGATGCAAGACGCTGCTGGAGGCTGATCGCCGGGGCTACTTTCCTGAGAAGTAGACTTTGAGGCCTGATGGTTCGTGCGTGAAGGGCCCGTGCCCTGAGGAGGGAGTGCATGGCAGGCCTGTACATCTAGCCTAGTAGTAGGAGTTACAGTATATGCAGAGTGGATGTGAATGGGCCTCGACGTCATTTGTCGCTGAGTGTGGAGCCAAGAGAACGACAGACAGCCTGCAACAACACCACAAGTAGCGATACAGACATACATAGACTGCAGGGATAAGAGAGACGCGCTCGCATGTTGGAAGGACTCGTCTCTTCCCTCCTGAACCGCTTCCTGGGCGCGTACATTGAAAACTTTGACCCAAAACAGCTCAATGTCGGCATCTGGTCAGGCGACGTCAAGCTGCGCAACCTGAAACTCAAGCGCGAGGTAGGCGCATTCACTGGACCAAGTAGATCACTGACTCTAGGCGCTCGACAAGTTCAGGCTCCCGGTTGATGCCTGCGAAGGCTATGTTGGCGACCTGACACTCTCCATTCCCTGGTCAAATCTGGCCAGGAAGCCAGTCAGGGTCGTCATGGAAAACATCTTCCTACTAGCAACGCCAAAGATCAATCAAGAGTACGACGAAGCAGATGATCAGCGGCGCGCTCAAGCAGTCAAGCAGGAAAAGCTCGATAGCGCGGAAATTCTCAATCGGCGGCAACTCGAGTTGACCTCTGAAGACTCCAAGAAGAATCAGTCGTTCGCAGAGTCATTGACTACAAAGATTATCGATAATCTGCAAATCACCATTCGCAATATTCACATTCGTTACGAAGATTCTCTCAGTTCACCAGGGAACCCATTCTCGGTGGGTTTGACCCTTGCCGAGTTCAGCGCATTGTCAACGGACAGCGATTGGCAGCCGGCTTTTGTGCAAGGCAGCGACAAGTTGACATACAAGCTTGCCAAGCTCAGTTCCCTGGCTGTCTATTGGAATACGGACGCCGAGTCTATCGCGGGCAAGGATACAATCGATATGATTCGAACCTTTGATCAGCTCATTTCAAAGCAAGATGACATTGCAGACCATCAATACGTCCTGCGACCAGTCAACGGTACCGGAAAAATCACTATGAACAAGCTCAAAACATATGATCTACCAGGTGTCGATATCGGCTTGCTATTTGACGAGATTGCACTTGCTGTAGATCAGGACCAGTATCGCGATGCGCTCATGATGGTAGACACCTTTCACTTCTTTCTGCGGCACCAAGAATATCGCAAGTACCGCCCGAAAGCCTCCATCAAGGACGATCCGAGAGCGTGGCTCAAGTTTGGCTTTGATGCTGTGCATCGCGGCATTCACGAGAGGCGCAAGGTTTGGACGTGGGACCATATGCGTGAGCGTCGAAATCAACGCAAGCGGTACATTGAGCTCTATAAGCTCAAGCAGACTGAAAAGATCACAGTGGATGATTCGTCAGAGCTCAAGAAGCTCGAGGAAGACCTTGCCTATGAAGACATTCGATTCTACCGCTCACTCGCTAAGAATGAACTCAAGAAAGAAAATGCCCTCAAGCCAAAGCATGTCGAGCAACAAGCGCAAGGCTGGCTCTCATGGGCCTGGTCTGGCGCGGCTGGTCGTTCGCAAGAATCACATGAAGAAGAAACTGTGATGACGGATGAGCAGCGCAAGGAACTCTACGAAGCCATTGAGTGGGACGAAAAGCAAGCTCTAGCAGATGGGCTTGAGGCGCCAGAGGATTCAGTCAAGATGCAAATCACTGCACGTCTCAAGACTGGCTCATTTGCACTGAGAAAAGCCAAAAGCTCTGGCAGCGACGACGTGATTAGACTGCTCTTTGATACGTTTGGCGCTCAGGTCAAGCAACGGCCCAAGTCCTTCTATGCCAACTTGGCACTTGCTTCACTGAGGCTCATTGATGGCACAACACCAGGCTCCCTCTACACTGACATGGCAAAACTCAAAGACGGCGACTTCAGCCAGGTGGATGTTATTGAGCCGTCAAAGGAGGCTGAGAGTGCCCTGGACATCAAAGACCCGCTCTTCTATGCCAGCTTTGAAAGTCAACCCCTGTCTCGCATTGCCGATACTGAAGTGGTTGCCCGCCTCAAGGCTATGGAAATCATCTACAATCCAATCTGTATCGAAACGCTTTTGCGCTTCATTAAACCGCCGAAATCGCAAATCGAGTCCATCAATGCACTCATGGCTGCCGCGAGTGAAGCCGCAAAGGATTATCGCGAACAAGGCAGGGCATCTTTGGAGTTTGCGCTCTCTGAACACAAGACAGTCGCTGCACACCTCGACCTACAGGCTCCTCTTATCATTGTACCTGAGAGTGTGACACGCAAGAATGCTCCCTGTATCGTCCTTGATGCTGGTAAAATTCACATCGAGAGCGATTTGGTCAAGCATGATAAGATCAAAGAAATTCAATCCAAAGACAAGGAGAAGCTCGACGAGCTGGAAATGAAGGAACTTCAATCACTATGTTACGACAAATTCATGCTTCGTCTTGAAGATACACAAATTTTGATTGGCCCAGATATTGACCAAGCACTCGTTGCGTTGCGCTCAGAGAGCGATCGTCGCTTCCATGTCGTTGACCGCATCAACATGAACTTTTTGCTGGAAATCAGCATTTTACCCAAAGCGGCCTCTCTCACTCTTACCAAATTTCGCATCTCTGGACATTTGCCAAGCCTCAATGCACGCGTTTCTGATGAGAAATACAAGACCATGATGCGCATCATTGATGTTGCAGTGCCAAAGGACGATACTGAGACTGCGTTGGAGACACGAGCGGCAGAGAAAGGTCAAAAGACTGCTGAAAGGCGCAGATCAACGGCATTCAAGTCAGCCTTCAGCCGTGTGCCAGATCTGGTTGTATTCCCTGAAAAGCAAGAGCATGATGACGACGACGACAAGTTCCTTCCCGCTCCTGAAGGTCCGTTGGGCGAACAAGACATACTCTATCAGCAGAAAACGTTTGAGCTCAAATTTACTGTTGGCGAGCTCAAAGGATCGCTGTACAAGGCAAGTCCAAGAGAAGGAGAGGAAGATGAGCCATTGGTAGACGTTGTCCTTCAGCAATTTGCTCTGAACTTCTTCTTGCGACAGTATGACATGCAGGCCGATGTTGTTTTGCGCTCGCTAGTTGTCGAAGATCGCATGAATGTCGAATCACCTCGAGAGTTTCAAAAACTCGTCACATCAGAGCAAATTGGCGAAGATGATCAGGAGCAGAAAGATCTCGTGCACGTCAAATACACCCAAGTCAAGCCAGCCTCGCCAGACTTTCAAAGCACGTATGGAGGCATTGAGAAGCACGTTGATGTAGCACTTTCAACCATCAATGTCATTGTCACGCAAAAGAGTATCCTTACTCTGTTCGACTTTGTCCTCACTACATTCACAAGCCCAGATGCCCCAGCCGAAGCTGAAGCCGCTGATGGCGACATCGCTGTTGAAGCGGTTCAGCCTCCCGAGCAAATCAGCAAGATGCGTGTCAAAGTCGAGTTAACGAGTATCGTGCTCGTCTTGAACCAAGATGGCATTCGACTTGCAACCATCAAGATGAGTAAGGGAGATGTCGGTGTTTTCATGAATGGAGGCAGCATGCGTGTTGGAGCAAAGATTGGCAACTTTTCCGTTAGAGATGATGTCAATCAAGGTGCTGGTGGCCTATCCAATTTTCGACAAATCATCAGTATCGAAGGTGATGAACTCGCAGACTTTCGTTATGAGACATTCGACCCCTTGGTTTTGGCAACGTATCCTGGGTATGACAGCTCCGCTTACCTTCGCCTCAATTCGATCAAGATCAATTTCTTGGAGGAACCATTGCGCAAGATTCTCAACTTCGGTGCCAAGTTTGCGCGCATGAAGGCACTCTTTGATGATGCGCGGAATGCCGCCCTCTCTCAAGTTCAGCAGGTTCAACAAAGAGCTGGCAAGATGCACTTTGATCTCCTTGTTCGGACGCCAATCGTTGTCTTTCCTCGTTTGGTAGAGGCGACGGCTGAACGCGATGTCGTTGTGGCGAATCTAGGTGAACTGTTTGCCAATAACCAATTCGGTCCGTTGGACGACAGAGAAGAGTCGCCCAGCGTCAACAAGATACAAGCTGGTATTCGCAATATTGCCTTGTCTTCCAAACTACACTATGCAAAAGGCGAAGTTGAGGAATTGCAGATGATTGACGATGCGGATGCCATGTTTGACATTATGCTCGTAGAGCACGAGCAAAATTCTGACCGACCTCAGACACAAGTGACTGGGCATGTGTCAGACATCAGTCTGAAGCTGACACGCTCGCAGTACAAGTTTTTGATGGACTTGACTCGCACCGTTCCTGGTGTATTCGTCGGTGACGGTGCTGACGAAGAGGAGCGCGAATTGAGTCAGAATCTGTCAGGCACACGTTCAGGGCCTTCCACTTCTGGAGTGACGACGCCGGTTGGTCAGGAAACCGTAGTTGATCTTGAACCCGAACTTGGTACGCCGCAGCAAGCCGGCAATGCAGTCGATGTTTCCAATGCTTTGGATGCTGTGCTCACAGTCGGCACCCTCAGTCTGGAAATCTTCGAAAATGACGAGCACCATGCATGTGGAGATCTGGAGAAAGCTTCGTTGTCCAAGTTTTTGCTCTCTACCACCAAAGCCAAGTTTGCAACACGCTCGGATGGGTCGTCGCAAGGAGAAGTCAATGTCAAGGCGCTGACTGTGTCCGACACCCGCCATGACAAGCCTAGCAAATTCCGTGAGGTCATTCCAGCAGTTCAACATGATGGTCATCAATTCAACGCAAGCGTAACAATATCTGGCGGACTCGAACGTGCGCTCATGGCAATGCTCACCATCGATACACCGCGTATCATCTTTTCCCTCGAACACATTTTTGCATTGCAACACTGGGCCATGTCGGCCTTTGAGCAGACAGCGTTTGTCGACCCAGCAGAGCAATCCTTGGCAAGCACAAACGAGGAGCCAGAAGCAACAATGATCATGCCTGACATCAGCGAAGACGGCCAGGACTTGCAGGAAATGCAATCCCAGACCAAGCCGAAGCCGAAGCGAGTTCCAGCTCAGCCTGCTCAGGGAAGCATGAGCATAGCTTATCGCGTCAACGTTGTGGATCCATCCATCATCCTTGTGGCAAATCCCACTTCGTCGAATTCTGAGGCCATTGTACTGAGTGCAAAGCAAGTCTTGCTCACGCAACAGTCTGTTATGATGCTAGCTGTCGACGGCGTCTCGATGTACCTCTGTCGTATGGACAAGCCAGATACCTTGAAGCTTCGCTTACTGGACAACTTTGCCATCAATCTCTCGCTGGATTCTCGAACAAACACAGCACAGCAGACGATTAAGCTCATCGAGATTGATATCGAGCCGCTCGTATTACGAGTCTCGCTTCGTGATATTTTGATCGCTCTACAAATTGCGCAAAAGGCCTCCCAATTGTCTGCTGCTTCCCCGCCGCCACAAAGTGAAGACAAGTTGAAGACTCGCCGGGGCAGCATGTCGGGTAGTACACGGCGACGATCGAGTGTCGCTGTCTCCCATGGTGATAACCGCAGTACTGTGCCCAACCAGACGCTTGCCACTCGCATCAAGGACAAGAAGACCACACTGAGCCGTATTTCCGACCAGCCAGGCATTATTTCCACCATCATCAACCGAGAAGAGCTCAAAGCGACATTCCAAGGCTTACGACTTGTCTTGATTGGTGATCTCCACGAGCTCCCCATACTCGATATGAGCATCGGCAAGTTTTTGGTCAATATTCGGGACTGGTCTTCTGACGTTTGTTTTTCCTGCCCAATACGCTGCTAACAACAGATGACACTCGATACCAACATTGAGGCATACGCGAATGTGTACAACTTTTCCAATTCGCACTGGGAACCGTTGATTGAACCCTGGCAAATGGGCGTTCATGTATATTGCCATCACCTGCATCAAAGCTAACATTAGATTGGGCGGTCTCTTTCCAATAATCGGACCGATATCAACGTCTATTCACGGAAACGCATCGAGATGACATTGACATCTAGCACGATTGCGCTCGCCTCGAAGGCCCTTCAGTACTTCAACGAGAACGAAGATGTCCTGTCCAAGCCACGCGGCGTGGATGCATCTTACCGGATCATCAATATGACTGGCTATCCTTTGAGTATATGGTCTGAGGGCGTAGAAGGAGAGGAACCCGGCGCCTCCAAGATTGCCGACGGCGAAGAAATTCCATGGAGCTTTTCTGATTGGCATTTCCAGAGAGAGTCGCTGTCCGTGGACGCTGTTCACTCACATCTTGGCATCAAGATCGAAGACTCCGAATGGCAAGCTCTCGCAGATGTTCCAGTTAATCGCGAGGGTGAGAAGCTGTATTCCCTCAAGAGTGCTTCAGGCGCTCAAAGCAGTCCCCAGCATCGTATGGTGGTCGAGGTCAAGCTCCGAGCCGACTACGTCAAGGTTGTCACTTTACGGTCAGCTCTCTTGTTTGAGAATCGAACTCAGATACCCATTGAAGTGGTTGGGATTGACCAGGCTGGCAACAAGCAGACCAAAATCTACAAAGTCGCCCCCGGTGAGGATTGTGCCGCACCTATCAGAGCTGCGTTCGATTGTGGCATCAAGATTCGTCCAGACCCTGGCTTCCGCTATCAATGGTCACATCAAACTCTGTACTGGAAAGAGCTGTCGCAAAAGCCAGGCAGAACACTCAACTGCAAGCCGCTCGACGAGCAAGACTCGACGCCCTTTAACTTTCAAGTATTTTCAAGAATCACATCAGGCAACCTGAGTGGCAAGTATCCCTATCAGCGGATACGCATCAGTCCGCCTGTGGAGATCAGTAACTTGTTGCCATATGACTTCAATTTCAAGATCTACGATGATACGGTAAAGAAGGACTGGTCCAATTTCTTACGCAAAGGTCTACGCAGCCCCGTTCATACTGTTGATCTTGCACATGTACTTCTGCTGGCTATCCAAGTGCAAGACTCTCAGCCTGCTTACGAACCGTCGCAGTACTCTGTCATTCACACAAATAATCCCGATGACTTCAGGAGAGAAGAGAGACTGGCACTCCTTGATGGTCATGGCATGAAGACCAAACTTGGACTCCATTTCACAGAGGTGCCTGATTCGGGCGGTGCATTTGTTGTATCTGTCTTTGCGCCGTACCTCATCCTGAACAAGACTGGGCTCGATATTCAGATTCGTTCAGCCAATTCAATGTTTCTCCAGAAGAGCCGAAATGGAACAGGCGTCATGCCTTCGAGCAAAGACAAGGCTGCTCTCCCATACTTGCACTCTTATGCGAACGATGACCGAAAAAACCGTGCCGTTTTACGGGTAGGCGATTCTTCTTGGTCGTCTCCCCAGAGTTTCGAAGCTATTGGCTCGGTCTCGGAGGTGACCATCACTGCACCAAATGACAAGGAGGTTCATCTCGGTATCAAGGTGGATGAAGGCGAAGGCAAATACAAACTAACCAAGGTGGTGACATTGACGCCGCGCTTTGTCTTGAAGTCTAATCTTACGCATGACTTGATGATTAGAGAGCCTGCATCCTCTGATATTCTCTACCTGAAGGCCGGAGAACTGCTACCAGTCCACTTTATGAGGCAAGTAGTTGCACGGCAACTTTCCGTTTGCCTGCCGGGTGCAGACAATGATTGGTCCAACCCATTCAACATTCAAGATGTCGGTCGCAACTATGTCAAGGTCCAAAGACGTGGTGAGCACCAGAAGCTACTCAAAATTGAGATTCTCCTCGAAGGCGCAACGCTCTTCTTACACATCAATCAAGAAGACAAGAATTGGCCATTCATCATTCGCAACGAGAGTAGCTGCGATTTCATCTACTACCAAGGCAACCCCTACATTGAGGATGGAGAAGAAACTGGCAAACGAGTGCCATACAAGCCACAGCGTTACAAGGTCCCGGCGCGCAGTATCATGCCGTATGCTTGGGACTATCCTGCTGCCAAGAGTCCCGTCTTGATTCTTTCGCCAACAAGAGATGATGCACGCGTCCGTCACCTGCGTCTCAGCGAAATTGGTGCCCTGGAACCCTTCAAGGTCCCCGCTGATCCAAAGCGCCAGACCAATGGAGGCATCGTTGATTTGAATGTTGTTGCTGAGGGTCCGACGCGCAAGTTGATCATCAAGAATCGCGATCCAAAGACTAGTCTGTACCGCCAGCGCACGCTACCGTTGCACCGAGAGCGCGACAAGCTCATTCGAACAGACAGCTCTAGCTCAATCAAGGACGAGTTTGAAGCTGTCGTTGACAGCAAAGCAGCTGAAGTCACGTTGAAGGCAAGTTTGCGCTTCGAAGGTATTGGTCTGTCTCTTATCAACAGTCGACACAAGGAGCTTGCTTACTTGACGACCAGAGGAATCGAGGTGAACTACTCAGATTCAGCTTGCGAGACGACATACGATGTGCTTTGCAAATGGATCCAGATTGACAATCAGCTCTATGGCGGCATCTATCCAATTCTGCTGTACCCAACCGTCATTCCAAAGACCGGGCGGGAAATTGACCTGAGGCCTGCATTCCATCAGAAGATTATACTTGCCAAGGATACCTCGCACGGAGTCATATTTGTCAAGTATGCTTCAATTTTGATGCAAGAGTTTACCCTGGAGGTCGACGAAGACTTCCTCTTTGCCGTGCTCGACTTTTCCAAAGTACCTGGTGCAAGTTGGGCAGAGGCACAAGAAGGTCAATTATGTGATGCGCGACTGACACTGCCAGAGCCCAATCGGGAGGCAGAGTCCAATGACATTTACTTTGAAGTCTTGCATTTGCATCCCTTCTCGCTCAATCTGTCTTTTGTGCGAACAGAGCGCGTCAACGTCGAGGATAAAACCTCGTCACAGAATCCTCTCATGTTCTTCTTCAACATATTGACCATGGCAGTCGGCAACATCAACGAGGCGCCGGTCCGTCTCAATGCGTTACTCATGGAAAATGTACTCACATCGTATCCCATGCTCTCTCAAGCAATTCAGTCGCACTACGGAGAAGAGTTCTTCTTCCAGGTGCACAAAATTCTAGGGTCTGCCGACTTTTTGGGTAATCCTGTTGGCCTTTTCAACAACATCACGAGTGGATTTGCGGATATCTTCTATGAGCCTTACCAAGGTTTCATTCTAAGCGACCGTCGTGGCGAAATCCCAATTGGCATAGCCAAAGGCACAGCGTCGTTCGTGAAGAAGACTGTGTTTGGTATTTCCGATTCCTTCTCAAAGGTGACTGGCAGTGTTTCGAAAGGCTTGTCTGTTGCAACGATGGACAAGCAATTCCAAGAGAGGCGCCGAATGACGCGAGCGCGGAATCGACCAAAGCATGCTCTTTATGGCGTGCAATCTGGCGGAATGGCCCTGCTCTCCAGCTTTGGCAGTGGTGTGGAAGGACTTGCTCGACAGCCCTTTGAAGGTGCAGAGAAGGAGGGTGCAGCTGGATTCTTCAAAGGTGTCGGCAAAGGTGTTTTGGGCCTCGTCACCAAGCCTGTCATTGGCGTATTTGACTTGGCCAGCAATGTCAGCGAGGGCATCCGCAACACGACAACAGTATTTGACTCTGAGGGCATTGACAAGGTGCGACTACCCAGGCATGTTGGCAAGGATGGTGTGGTTCGGCCATACAATGAGAATGAAGCACTTGGCCTGTTCTGGCTGCATCAGCTCAACAATGGCAAGTTCCAAAAGGAAAACTACCTTGCTCATTACAACTTGACTGACGGCACCATGCTGCTCATCACATATGAGACCATCATGCTGTGTAAGCTCAAGGGCTTCGACGTCGAGTGGGACATCAGCTTCTCAGACCTCAAGACGATCCTCATGGAGAAGGAAGGGTTGAAGCTGATCCTGAAGGGCAACCAGCGTGGTCCCCTGATTCCCATCCAGGAGGAATCTGGCCGCAAGTTTGTCTATTCCAAGATCAAGGTTGCTGTGCAGGCATATAACAGCCAGTAGTCATATGTAGTGCGTACAGTCATCGTGTAGATGTACACCTGGTGTATACGTGACTGTGCTCTGTCTGTCGCATCCTCCGACGACATCAACAAAAAAGAAGCCGACGCACGAGCAAACAGAGCGACGTGGCAGGGTATCCATGGTCAGGAGGCAGGCGAGGAGCAGCGCAGGGGTTTTATAAACGTTGCAGCTGGAAAACATGCCGAGCCACAACACTGGCAGTGCATATACATTCCCAAACATGGACCCACGACAATCTGACAAAATGTTGATTGACCAGTACGGCCCGCCTATGGCACCGCCTGCTCTTGTTTTGCTAGAGTCAAACGCAAAGGATGCTGCCACATCAACAACGCGCTTCTCGTCCAAGGATAGCGCGACACCAGACTCGCCGGCATTCCGCAATTCTCTGCTGCTGGATGCCAGTGACGAGCTTGGCCTGCAGTTCCTAGTCTCTGCTGCAGCTTTTGATTCTGCCGAATACACTGTGCTGAGTCTAGAGGAGGTTGAGCGACTCAAGCGCGAACACATCCTCCTCAAGTCCCGCATCGAGTCTTCTACACGCAAGTTGGCCCTTGAGTCAAAAGTGAGAGATGCAAGCCAGAACTTGGTCAAGCTGCATCAAACGCGCAACAAGCGGCTTTCAAAGCAAGCTGAGGAGCAATTGCATGTGGCTTCAAGGAAAGTAGACGAGCTTGCGACGGAGCTATGGCGGTTGCAACGACGTGAAGCCACGACGCGACAGCAGTTGATGGAACATACGGCGGGTGTGCTTTCGAGGAGTGTTCGTCAAGCAGAGCAGCTTCGACAGCTAGCAACATATCAAGACTTTGACGAGGCGCATCTCTATCTCGATGCGAGCGTGAGCTTCCAATCTGGCCACGACGGAAGCCATGAGAGTACTGCCATGGAGGACAGCGCCCACAAGGAAGTCAACCTCGCTCGAGAGAGAAGCTGGGTCAGGGAGGAGAGTACACCCAAGCCGGATCTTGTTACAACAGAAGTGGTCATGCGTGCTGAAGCAAGGTTGAGAGATACGCACAAGCAACTCCGCAGTTTCCTGGACCACAAGGCTTCGCAACAGGACGAAGATGATGAGGAAGCTGACGAAGCTTCCAGTGGTCAGCGTCTCGAGCAGCAAGTTGCCAAGCTGGACGAGTCGCTTTTGACATTCCAGGAGCAACACTTACAGCAAAAAGAAGAACGGCTTCTGCTTGAGGAACAACAGGAGAAGTTGCTCAAGGCGCTCTGGGATGCACTTAAGGGTGATCCGCTTGTTGAAGTGACGCAGGACGTGCTTGTTGCCAAGGTTCAGGAATTGCAAGCTGCACTCCAGACGTTGACCGAGGAGCGTGCTCAGTTGACGGCCAACAAGGACGAAGCTGACGAGCAACACGCCGCTGCTATGAAAGATCTGCAGGCTCTGTACGAAAAGGAACTCGATGAGGTACAGGACAAGCTGGATGATATTCATGAGCAACATGATCTCAAGGTGCGCGAGGTCCAATCACTCTCGAGTAAAGTACGAGACCATGAAGGCACCATTGAGAAGCACAGCAACGATCTGACGCACGCTCATTCACAGCTAGATGAGCTTGTTCAGCGTGAAGCGACCCTCAAAAATGCAGCCTTGACGGACCGCTCTTTGGCCAAGCAACATGAAGAAACACTGGCGCAAATGCTGCAGACAACGTCGACGACACGCAGTGCAGATGCTGATGCGCTGCAGAAGCAGCGACAAAGAGCTGATGAACTCGAGAAGCAAGTCAATAAGCATCAGTCAGAGGTACGCATCCACCGCGATAGGCTCGAGATGAAGGATCAAGAAGTATTGCAGTTACAGGCCCGCGTGGAAGAGCTGAAGAAGGAGCATGAAGGCAATCTGCTTGATGTCTCAAAGAAGCATGAGGCGTCTTTGATTGAGCTGTCTGATCTGACACAGGACCGCAACGCCATTGTTGCAAAGTTGCAAGGCAAGGACAGAGAGCTTGCAGCAGCGCAACAAGCATTATCGGAAGCACAGACCAAAATCGACCAACTCGAAACGCAAGTCAAAGCATTTGAAGAGCAAGAGACGATGCTCAAAGAGTTGGAGAAGGATGTTCTTGAATTGACCAAGGCCAACGCTGTGCTCAAAGCAGAACTGGAGGCACTGCAGGGTTCTCAAGCGGAGCGCGATGTGGCTCAAGCTCAAGCTTCGCGCGATGCGCTCGTCATGACACTCGAGGCAGAAAAGGCATCCATGCAGGAGCAGATTGTCGAGCTCACGACCCGGCATGCGTCTCTCATGGACGACTTGGGCCATGCTCAGCGAATGGTGGAAACGACGCGTACCGCCCAGCGCGAGACTCAGCGCGGAGATGACAAACAGAAAGCATTTGAGGCACGGTGCGAGCTCTTGCAGACTGAATTGGATGCGATGCTGATGGAGTATGAGGCTATGACGCGATCAGCTTTGTTTTATGAATCTCAACGGACCAAGTCGGAGAATAAGTCAGATGCGTTGATGGAGAAGGTGGTGACGCTCGAGGCACAGGTGGCCGACTTTCAGGTGCAGACACTCGGCCTCGTGGGTGGCAAGGATGCTGGCCCTGTTGAGCCGCCTACAACAGCCCAGCTGCGCAAGGAGTTCCGGAAGCTGGTCCAGAACTTGCGCGGCGAGCATGCCAGGCGTGAGCAGCAGGACTACCTGGAGATCAAGCGGCTTGAGAAGTTGCTGCTGGATTCGCAGGGGCACCAGCCTATGGGTTCTCCGAGTGTGCCGCAGACGCCTTCGCTGCTCACCTGATGACTGCACTAGACTACCTATGTAATTGTAGCTTGTACACTGAACTTGTCCTCTGTCGCGACATTTTCGTCTCCTCGCCGCCAGAAATCTCGAAAACGCGCAGACAGCAGGCGACCAAGAGGCGACGCCATGGCCGCACGCATTGCACAGGACTAGCTTCACACAGAGCAGCCTGCATACCGCCAAGGACCTCCCGGGCATTAATCTCGCCACCCCTGAGCGGCGCCATCTCCGACCAACAAGCATTGCCCTTTGCGCCAATTGCGGCAACAAACACGCCATTTGCTCGTCGCCCGTCTACAGCTCTACAGCGCGTAGGGCCTCTTTGCGCCAGTGTATTGACGACTAGCATAAGAGCCTTCTCTATTGCGCTTCAGTCCTCTGGCAATTCGTTAAGCTAGGCAACAACCAACGCTGCCTCAATACCCCTCTGCGCACGCGAGACAAACGTCCACCAACGCGATCCGCGCAGTCTCTAACCCCTTTTCTCTTGTAGCGTGCGACCCTAAGGCGTGCCTGGATACCGGTTGACAGCGGTGCTCGCGTGTAGGGAACCGAATGGAGGGCCGCTTCAGAAATGCTTCCACTACTTCTGTCGCATCTGCGTCGGGACGATCATACAGCAACGCCAGCATCTTCCCGCCCCTGCTTCAACGATCTATGACTTCCGATAGCTTCTCTCAAGGCAACAGCGATCAGCCTCCTGGACAGGCTCCAGCAGCCGCTGTAGGTGGATCCATGTTCAACAAACCAGCCTCTGTTTCGCTCTATCAGACCTGCCGATTTCTATCGGAGCGTCTCAAGCGCGTCCCAGAGTTTGAGGAGCGCTTCATGCCATCGCCTGCTAGTCCAGCAAGCGCAACAAACAATAATGGGTCGGTGCAGTCGCCCATCATGGACCCCGTCAGCGAACTGTGGAAGTGCTTCCGTTTGGGCGCTAGTCTTTGCCACTTGTACAATGCTACTTTGCCAGAGGTGGAACTTGCCGTTAGGCAGAACCCAACAGAGGATAACCTCAAGGCCTGTAAAGCAGAAGTCTTTCATTTCATCATTGCCTGTCGCGACCACCTCTCCTTTGGCGACGACGACATTTTCACCATTTCCGAACTCTTCTCTGAAAATACAAATGGCTTTGTCAAGGTGACCAGGACCGTGTCGCTTGTTTTGGATTTGCTAGAGTCCCGCAAGCTGCTGGTTGAGCGCGACTCTGTGATTGAAGACAAGCAAGAGGCTCCCAAGGATAATCGTGCCAAGGTGGTCCAAGAGCTTTTGCAGACAGAGCGCAAATACGTCCAATCACTAGAAATTCTACAAGTATGTTTCATTTACACGCAATTCATGGCTAACCACAGAATTACGTACGAGAGCTTGTTATTGGCGAAGTCATCTCAAAGGATCGCGTCCACAAAATCTTCGGCAATCTCAACTTCCTGGTTGACTTCCAGCGCCGCTTTTTGATCGGTATCGAGTCCACCTGCGCACTACCGGCAGACCAGCAGCGAATTGGTAGTGTCTTTGCAAATTTGGAAGAAGCATTCGAGGTTTATACACCTTTTTGTGCCAACTACAGCAATGCCGCAGAACTCGTCTTGGAAGAGACTCCCAACCTACAACGCCTTTCGCATCTTGTTGAGCCTACGTATGAGTTGCCCTCGTTGCTCATCAAGCCTGTGCAGCGAATCTGCAAGTATCCACTCTTGCTACGTGAGCTTCTCAAAGCCACGGGTAGCGACTCGCCACTCTATGAGGAGCTACTGGCAGGCGAGGCTGCCATCAAGCGCGTCACCGATAGTGTCAATGAAGCGCAGCGACGGCAGGAGAATGATGCCGTGCGTATGGATCTTGAGCAAAGAGTCGAAGACTGGAAGGGTCATTCTCTCAACACCTTTGGCCAACTTTTACTGCAAGACTTGTTTATCGTCCTCAAGGGTGATGTCGAGCGTGAATACCGCGTCTACTTATTTGATCGCATTCTACTTTGTTGCAAGGACAATGGCCAAAGCAAAAAAAGTAGTAAGAGCATGAGCATCAGCCGGAAGCCGCCGAAAAGAGGCTCACTCCAGCTCAAAGGCCGCATTTTCATCAACAATGTGACTGATGTTGTTCCTTCTTCCAAAGGCGGCGCGCATACGCTGCAGATTTTCTGGAACGGTGACATGGAGCAAGAATATTTTACGATTCGCTGCAAGCACGAGGAGCAATTGAAGCAGTGGCATCATCAAATAGCGAAGCTGCTTGCCGAAGCTAGACGGCTGGCCGTGGAGCGTATGGCGCAACAACAAGCCAACCATCGAGGAGTCAGCAATACGCAGTTTGCTTCGCTTGAGCAAGTCAAGCTAGACGATATTAGACGTGGCTACGAGTCTGACGAGTCTGAGCAGACGGAGGAGACGTACGAGGACCGCGACTCGCTCGGTGGTGTTCCCATGAGTCGAGAAGTGTCTGGCAACAGCGTTCTCTCACGCAGCGTATCTGGCGCTCCCTTGACTGGTCTCAGGACAGCAAGCAATGGGCCTAGCCATTTCTCACCGGCGGAATCTGCTGAGAGCATGTATCGCAATCGAGCGAGCGGAAACAATCGCAGTCATTCATCGCTACACGACTCTGAGAGATCGGCACCCATGAACAGGACCACCTCAAGCGATAGCTACCGGCCATTGTACAACAGCAACTCGAGGCAAAACTCGGGCACTTCGTTCGTCAGCGGCCAACCAGCCAATCAGTCTACCGTGCATGCTCGGATGCGCTCGTTGAGCAGCCCACATCAGTCCTACAGGCCAGCCGCTGCGCCTCAAATGCCACCTCCAATGCCTCTTGCACCAACACACTCGGCTGTCTACCTCGGCTCGCGACAGCCATCTTACGGCAGTGAAGCTTCTGTACTGCAGGACAACGCTCATAAGCGTGGTTCTCGGCAGTCCTACAAAGTCAAGGTACACTACCTAGATGATGCCTTCCTGATTGCTCTTCCTGCGGATGCGGCAAGTTATGATTCGCTCGTTGAGCGCGTTGTTCGCAAAGTACGCTTATGTTCGTCGAAGGCCAGTGAGTTGACAACGCTTCGCGTACGCTATCGAGATGAGGATGGCGATTTGATTCGGATAGAGGGAGATGAAGACGTTGCTATGGCTCTAGAGAGCATTGGCAGTCAGGCGGAAGAAGTGCTTGAGCTATTTGCGACGGCTGTAGGTTACTGATGGCGCAGAGTGTGCAATACCCGCATGCTGGCTTGAAATGAGCGTGTGCTGTTAGCCCGAAATACGCAAATATATGAGACATGTCTAGCCCATCTCTGCAACGCACGGCTGACTCGTCCTTTCTGAGCGTTGACCATGAAGATATCGTTCACAGGTCCGTGTCTTGCAGTGCTTTGAGGTGTCTGCTCCGGATGCATCTCGGCGTCTTTGTCGCCTGCCATGTGCAATTGCATTTGGGGCGTTGCAAGCCTAGGCTCGCACTTCACAAAGCTCTTCAATGCTCACTCTAGGGACAGTCCAGCGTATGCCTATGGTCTGATTGTTTTGCTGCGACTTCAGACCTGCAGAGCCGTTTAGTGCCAATGCTCGGCTCTGATGACACTAGAATTAGTTTCACGTCCTATACCGCTGGAGTCTAACAGGCTTTCATGTCATTACGACAGCATTAGAACTACGACAGACTACAACGATCGATCTCGGCCATATGCATAATCAAAATATCACAAATATGGCAGTGGCGGAGTATCGAGCCCAAAGACAAGGCTGATTGATCGCCATAGATCCATTCTACCATCGATAAACCTGTTTCCTCGATCTTTGTGTTTTACACCAGTGCGAACAATGGGGAGTTCCAGCCCAGGAACAGAATAATTCTCGGGCCTCAAGTATTCGTCACACGCGACGTGCTGCTGAACGTAAGAGTAGGACTCACTTTGCCAATACCCGATAGCTAGCTGAGCTGCTGTTCTTGGCAGGGTGCAAGCGTTGAAGTCCATGATGGAGCCCTCACTCCAAGGCCTGGGATTAGACAACGGTGTATACATCCGATTCCCCATGAGTGTAAAGTTACACATGCACCTATCTGGCGGTCTTTTCTCGTCGATGTAGTCAGGTAGCATTCCAGGCTGCTTGACATGCGATCGGTCCCATACTCGTTTCGGGTAAAGCTTGGCAAATCTCTCCTGTTGTAGAGCATTGATGGTGCGCCAAGGCTGGTCACCCTCGGTAATGACTTTCTCTGTCATGTGGCCTTGCAAGTTGTAGTACATCATGAACCAAGGTGCTTCGGGATTGCTCACGAAGCATTCTGGATCGAGATGATCGACTGCATCACGATGTTCGGTGACAGCTTTCAAGCACCAGTACGAACAGCCTCTGTTGTCCCACGCATTGATTATGTTCGCAAAGGTGAAAGCTGGCACAATACATTGCATACGTGCAATCGCTCCGATCTCTCTCTGAGCTTTAAAGATGCGAAGATTTTCCGTATAGGTTCTGTTGACCAGCCGGCGAAGAGCCTGTATCTCGAGGGTAAGCTCATTCAAGCTTTGAGCAGTCTTTTCAACTGCAGACTCAGCGACAGCTGGCGATTGCAATAGATACAGAAGCAAACATGCTAGGAGCGTCAGAGGTCTCATCGAGCCGATGTTTGTATCTTTTCAAGTAAGCTGACAATTGACGACGTGTCAGGATTCATTGTGAGCAAAGTTTGGACTAGGATGGCAATTGCAGTACACGTGCCATTCCGGTAATAAGCGAATTTCAGGGGCATGATTTCGCAATCGTGGACCAGATTTGTGGTTCAGCTGCACTGACCAGGCCCAAACATCTGCAGCATGCTCAGCCTGCATGTCAATGTTCAATTCCTGTATTCATTTCAGGAATCATACCGCTTTTCAAGATGTGAGTAGCCATGCGCTGCAAGACATGAGGGCAAGTATCTGTTTGATCTGCGAACTGCAATTACAAACAGCTTGAAATGCAAAATTAGCGAAATCCTATGGGCGCAACATGGAAATCAAAGACAAGACTCTTTTGGGTTTTCTTTCCCACCATGCCGTTATCGAAACCTTTCCTGAAAGATGACCATACATAGGTCTGTCCCTCAACCGTCTTATACTCATAATCGTTCATCATGTCAGCTTCTGTGCGTGTAATGAGAAGCTGATGATCACCAGCAACAGAGTAATTTTCGAACGTCATGAAAGTGTCACACGCAACGTGTTGCGAGACGTAAGAGTAGAAAGCACTTTGCCAACCCCAATCAGCCAAAAAATCGGCCTCATTTGACAAGGTGCAACTGTTGTAGTGTTCAATATAATTATCCACCCAGGGAAGAGGGTTAGACAAGGGCGTGGCCATACGATTGGCCGTGAGCGTGAAATTGCAAACACATGTGTCCAAGGGCTTTCTTGGGTCGAGTGGGTCGAATTGCGCTCCGAGCGCTCTGAGTCGCGAAGCTGCCCAGAGATTCTCACGCTCTCTGCCATCTGTCGCACGATGAAAAGCCTCGACCTCGGGACTTTCTACCAAGGTGAAAGGGTCCACTTGCGGCATTTTTATTGCTCGTATATTGTGATAAAGCATGAACCAGGGTGCTTTGAAGTGGCTGATGAAGCAACTTTCCATTGGGTGGAAGTCCAAGGCGTCTACATTGTCGCGATGAGACGCCACCGCTTTCAAACACCAATAAGAACAGCCTCTGTCGTCTAAGGCGTTGACAGCCTTAACAAAGGTGAACGCTGGTACAACACATTGCATACGTGCAATCTCTCGAGCTTTGCGCATGGCCCGTTGCTGTTGATTATACTCTGATTCGGTCAAAGTTCTATTTCCTCGCAGCTGCTGAAGTCCTCGGATCTCAAAAGTCAGCTCTTGCAGTTGCTGGGAAGCCTCTTCATCTGCAGATTTTGCAATTGCTGGACATTGTAGTTGAGACAGAAGCAAGATTACCAGCTGCAAAATCATCAGAGGATTCATCAGGTAGCTGAAGAAGGTTGTAGATTGCTACCTGAAGCTGATGATAGCGAGGGTGTGTCTTGGCGCGCTCAAACCATAAGCCGGGCATGCGGTACTCTTTAAAGATGTGCAGAATTCAGGAGCTCGCACTCGCGATCAAACGAAAGTAAATAGGCTGCAGCCATAGGCCAGCAATGCTGTCAAAAATAGCGAGACTTTCGCAAATACTGTATTTGTTTCAGGAGGGCAACATTACCACGCGGAGGTGCACATGTGGTCGCATTCAATTCGCAGCTGCAGGCCACTACCGTGGCCAAGGCTCTGCCAGACTACAAGCAGCCAGTCTCTTATAGCTCGCCTTTGCAACCCTACGGGAAAATCGCTGGTGAAGACGGGTGGACACTGGTGAATCGCGAATGGCTCACGGGTGATAGAGCGATAACGCCGGTGAAATACTGGAGCAAGCCGGAAGACCACTTCCAGACGCTGTTGAAGAACAGGCGATCGACGGAAGACGAATTGCAGACGCTGGTGAGGTATGTTGCCTGCTCTATAGCTATACAAACAGAGAGCACATCCGTGTAGACACAAACACTGGCATCTGTCCAGCTCGTGCGCCTTGATTGAGATGGAAGCAATCCTATCTGTGACGTGTCCAAACCACATGATTCCTCGATCTGCATGGCAAGACGACCTGCATGGAACGATGGTTCCATTTGCAGGTCGTAGAATCATGAGGTTTGCTCGACGTCAGCTGTCCTACGAGAGCGGGTTTGCTCCCAAGGCTTCAGAAGGCAAGGGAGGCGAGTCGTCGGTGTGATGTGCTCGTTGGACTTTGTTGGTTTTGAACTTTGGCCACTCTGCGACTCTCAACCAGCTACAGACTACAATACAACTCATGGTCACTGCACAGAGCAGCGCTCTACTCTAGACGCGCATCTCTGCCAGTGCTTCCTTCGATTCTGTCTCTCAAGTGCGTCTGACCAGCAAAGTCAGATCAATGCTGTCCTGCGTAACGCGGTAGAGCCCAACTTGCCGAGCAAATGGACTGCGAACATCCTCGTTCTTGTTGATGCCACAGCAAAGCAAGAAGCGCGACTACTAGCCCTTGCTACAGATAATGAGTATGCTAGAGACTTGCCAAATGCCTTTGATCCCAGCCGCTTTCCCTCGTCGTTTGCGGAACCAGCTCGTCAGCGTCAGCGCGCATCGCAGCAGAAACAGCCATCTGCGATCCTGCGAATTCATCTGACAACGTCTCTATGTCTCTTGATACACTACGCTGTGTCTAACGCATTCAGAAGGACGATCTAGACCGGTTTGAATGCCTTGCACACTATACACGCATGATCAAGGCACCAGCACGACCACGACGCGTGTCAAAGGATGGTTCCAAGCGTACTGAGATTCAGACTGTCGATTCTATTCGCGAAGCGTTGTGTCTATGACCGTCAAGCGCGGCCACCAACACGCAGTGGAGTGCTATCCTCAGCGCTGCTCGCCACTACAGGGATGCATACAACTTTCTCGAGAACCAGCAAGGCAATCCCGTCAGCTGGAAAAAACGCGACCATGCCGAGCTGAAGAAGGCAGTCCGTCATCTTGAACGGGACTTTCCGTCACTAGCCAGGGCACAAGCGAACTGGATCTCCATGCTATCTTTCAGCATGGTGCCAAGAATCTGCAAGTCGCCGTACGTGATCACGTCCAACAATCTACGCAACAGTTCTCTACTGACAACAACAATCGAGGAACAGCAAGCGTCTGGCAGAGGCAGAGGCTGAGAGGCAGGCGATCGACGACGAGTACGACATGCAGGCACGACAAGCACGACGCAACCCACGAAACATCGCGCCACGCCATGAGCAAGACGACGACACGCAGGCACGACAAGCACGACGCACTACACAGTACACCACGCCACACCATGAGCACGACGACCACAGCGATACGGAATCCGCATAACTACGTCGTACGGCACACTAATTCTTTCGCTGGTCTTGCTCCATCCTGACTACTACAGGGCAAACGCAACCGGCCAACGCCGGCGAAAACTCAGCTGCTTCAGGCTGCAGCGAATGACAGGAATGACCGCGCCGCCACTGCCGGCGAGGTGGAACAAGCGCGGAAGCGTAGCAAGCGTGCAATATACCTTGCACAACAGTTGTAGGGAGTACATTGTAAGCCTTGCTTGCTCTAGAGCTATCCCTAATCCATGCAAAGCCCTAGCTCGTCACCTGTAGCTCGCTGCGTGCTAGTCATCAGCGATCGCCAGTCCTCATCCGTTAATCACCGGTTTACTGCGCGTCAATCATCGCCCTTTTGTCACCAGCGCCATATTCTATCGGTTGTCGCCCGTTTATCTCATTGCGTCAGTCTTTCGTTCATCACGGTTTACTAGCCGTCGAAATTTCCCGTATTGCAATAGATGTCTCCCAACGGTGTCTTGACTCGACCCTTCGTTGTTCAATCTTTTTAGCTGCAGTTGCAGCATACTTCATAGTCTTCTAGCGGTAATCTCCGGTTACAGCAAATGGCATATGGTCTTGCCTCGATGTTAATGAGTACTGTAGCCTGTAGTCTATGGATCTCTCGTGAGTTGTGAGTGATCTTCATCTTTCAGACATGAAATACAGCTTGTGACTCTCTCTGCGTTCATATGAATCTCCCCATATTGGCCGACGTTAGCATATTGTTATGCTCCGTCTTCCGATCATCATAAACAACAGAACCAACCACTTGCCGCAATGGAATATCTTTAACAGCAACTCCACACTTAGACGGAAGCCCAACCACGCCCATTGATTCAAAAAGCCAATCAACTGAGAGGAGTCGCTTTGCAACGGCAGGGAGTTTGCACATCGTTCGATAAGGATTGTTCTCACCATACATATCTTGCGTTCTCGGCACCCGATTGACAACAACTGTCAATCTACAGAAGCAACCAAATTCCCTCACTCTTGACGTCAATGCTGGCATACCAGGTAAATGAATCTGTCGATGTTGATATTTCTTGGTCAGATTCTGCCAAGTAGGAGAGTCGTCGACAAGCTTTGCAGTGACATTTCCAAAAAGTACGTCCCACTCAACAGCCTCATCTTTCCTATCGTACTCCACATGATGGCACAAGTCCCTGCCGGTTTCTTCAGCGAGTATCATTTGGAGACGCACCTCTCTGTCGCAGACAGCAAGACAATTCCTCGTCGTCAGAACACTTGGTCTGAATATGGTGTACTGAAACCATGGCGTGTAGCAGTAGGGGTCGGCGTAGTCTGGCGGTGGCCCAAGGTACGGGCCATCATCTGGCGGAATCCAAGGGTCCGAATCGTCCTCATCATAATCTTGATCTGCCAGAGTGCCATCGCTCATGACGCAGAGAAGTAGAATAGCTAGCCAAGTAGTTGAAAGCATGATAAGCCGATCCGACAGAGGCTTCCGTCCCGATAATTCTTGTTGAATGAAGCGCTTGAGATGACACGTATCACTTTTGGAAAGTGGCTGGTCTTGATCCACCGGGTGTGAAGGCTATCGACTCGTCCTCTCAGCTAGAAAGTCAAGGAAGGGGGATGAGAAAAATACGAATGAGGGAGCACCTGCTGCATCAGGATTCAGGAGGCTCTAGGTGTTTGCTTGCCGCGAAAAAAACTTTCAGGGGCATTATAGTCCCTCGACTTATCACGCCAACGTCACCATTGAACAGTGAGAGAGAGAGAGATATGTAATGTGATCTAGATCTATCCATCGAGCAATCAGAAGATGCTTCTTCATCTACGGAGTTGTTCACTGCAGCTGACCTTCTGTGTTTAACTCAATTTCGAGAGAGCCGGCTCCAGCAGCAGACACGAAGTTTTCCTGCTAATTTATGCAGCTGAAGTGAGCTGAAGCAATGAGCGTCAGGATTATGAATACTGGAGATTACTGTGCTTCAATGAGTCATGTCTGTGAAGACCTTGACGGTGGTAGTGGCCTGATTCTTGCACGCGATCGGAAGGCGAAGATCAATTGCAAGAGAAATGCAGCTTATCGATTGTGCGAAGAAGCTTAAGAGGCGTTGATGAAGGTTTTGGACCGCAGCTGTAGCCAATTTGTGGTCGTGATGTCTTGTTACCCTGTGCACATTGTTGCATATGCATAGTTGCGGTTCTTTACGTGGTGTAGTGACCATAAGCGACTGCAACAACTGCAGGGGTCTTCTTTGATCACGTTGGCCTTCCTATCCTAATGTTACTGCTGACTGATTGGAATGGTCATTTTGATCGTAGACCTCGGTCGTCGAGTTTCAAATGGCTACGACTGTAAACATCTGCCAAATGGCTACGATTGTAAACATCTGCTCCGCATATGAACATGGAGCTCTATATCCAAATGACTGCAGCGTATTCTAACCAACGCTTGGCGTCATTCATCATTTCTGACTTTGACATCGATACTCCAAACAATGCCGAATTCTGCGTAAAAGGAAGATCGAAAGTGATGAGAGGACGGCTCAGGATGTTCTCAAAGTCGTCCATCTCGCAGTCGACACCCGATTGACTCAAGTATCGCGAACTTGCAAGCTGCCATGACCCACGAGGAGCAGACCTGATGGCTAAAGCTTGAAGTGAGCATAAGCCCTCGGTTTTTGGCAAAGCTGGCCATGGCCATCCTTCTGGTTTCCATATATTGCTCAGGATGACCGTAACGTTGCATGAACAATACCGCGCTGCGGTCTCAGTGGCTCGATGGACAGTATGTTCCCCCACACGCAACTTCGCGTATAGATTAGCGTCCCCGATGCTCACGATTGAATCGCTCATAACATTGCCAATAGAAGCGCGTGGTGGATAATAATCGTTTCCAACCCAGTGTTCACGTTGACAAAAGTCGCTGCCAAGCACCTTCCACCAAGCAACAGATTCAGCAGCCTTCTCTGTGCAAACGGTCTCGCATGGCTGGTTGTCGACGTTTCGAAAGATGCCCACGTATTGAAACTCAGGTATGATGCATTGCGGCGGTGCTCTTCCCGCGCGAGTCGAGGCCGCCTGCAGGGGCTGTTCAAGATGCAGGGATACCGTTGTTAGACAAGCTGTCAACAGCATGACGAGCTGCTGTCGAGCTTTGTCGAAGACCATTTGACGGTGTCGATGGTGCGTGAAAGAGATGTTGGCAAAGAATGGGAATTGCAGTTGTAGCCATTCGTGAACAACGGTCTCGTGTTCTCCTACGCACGTTGCTGACCAGTTACAATTCTTCACATGGCTCGCTAAAGGGTGGGACTTGCAGTTGTAGCCATCCGTGAACAACGGTCTGGTGTTCTCCTACGCACGTTGCTGACCAATTACAATATTTCACATGGCTCGCTGATCATATAATAAATCGACTGTATTAGATGCAGGGGCTTTACTGATCTTTTTGGTCCACCTAGTGCAGTACAAACGTCTACTGACAGACTCATGACATTTTGTACAAAACGTTTACTGACAGATCCATGGCCATCTTGATCGTGGGACTTGGTCGTCAAGTTTTCAAATGGCTATATTTGTAAATATCTGCTCCACATATGAATATGGAGCTCTATATCCAGATGACTGTAGCGTAATCTTTATAACGCTCGGTTTCATTCACCATTGCTGACCTTGACATCGATACTTCAAACGATTCGGACCTCTGCGTGAAAGGAAGATCAAAAGTGATCAGAGGACGGCTCAGGATGTTCTCAAAGTCCTCCATCTCGCATTTGAAACTCGAGTGACTCAAGTATCGCGAGCTCGCAAGCTGCCATGACCCAAGAGGAGCAGCTCTGAGGGCTAGAGCTTGAAGTGAACACAGTGTTCTGAACTTTGACGAAAGCGGCCAATCTTGCGATCTCTTGATATTGCTCAGGATGACCGTGACGTTGCATGAACAATACGGTGCTGCCTGGTCATTAGCTCAGGTCCTATCGTTTTTGGATGTGCAAACCAGCGAAAAAAGACCAATTTCTTTGTTGCTCACGTCTGTAACCTTGCTCATTACATTGCCAATGGAAGCGCGAGGCGGATAATAATCGTTTCCAACCCAGTGTTCATGTTGACAATAGTCGCTGCCAAGCATCTTCCACCAAGCAACAGCCTCAGCAGCCTTTTCTTTGCAAAGAGGCTCGCATGGCTGGCTTTTGGCAATTTTGAAGAGTTGGACGTACTGGAATTCAGGTAAAAAACATCGCGGCTGTGGAGTTTTGACTCGAATCAAGACCGCCTCTACGGACTGTTCGAGGCGCAGAAACACCATTGTCAGACAAGCTGTCGATATTGAAGACCATTGCCAATGACGATTGTGCGTAGAAGAGGTATTGGTGAGGGGTTTGGACTGAAATTGCAGCCATTTCGAGATTGATGTTGCTTTGATCTCCTATGTACGTTGCCACGCGATTCTGCACGTGGTGTGGTGATCATCAGATCAAACGGGTGCATCAGCTGCAGGGTCCTCAATGACTCCTCGTTCATCACGTTGGCCTCCTATCTTAAATAAAACGTCTACTGACAGAGCCATGGCTATTTGAATTGTAGGCATCGGTCGTAAAGTTTCAAATGGCTATGATTATAGAGAGCTGCTCCACACATGAACATGAAGTTCTAGTTCTAGATCCAGATGACTGTAGCGTATTCTTGCCAAAGCTCGGGGTGATTCGCCATTGCTGCCTTTAACATCGATACTTCATCCAATGCGGAACTCTGCGCATAAGGAAGATCGAAGGTGATCAGAGGACGGCTCAGGATGTTTTCAAAGCCATCCATCTCGCAGTCGACACCCGATTGACTCAAGTATCGCGCACTTGCAAGCTGCCACGACCCACGAGGAGCAGATCTGAGGGCTAGAGCTTGAAGTGAGCACAAACCCTCGGATTTTGGCAAAGTTGTGTCACGCACTGACCTCGTCGCACTGTGGTCTCGTCTTCATCCGGCTACTCAGCCTCGTCTGTCTCACTCGGGCTCCCAGCGCTCCTATCTTTCCGCTATCACGATGGCACCTGCAAGCTCTCAGCGCTACCTCACGTTCCGACGTATCCCTTCCTATTGGTTCTCCATGCCGCATGGCTTCTCTGTCGCATGGTTCGTGCTCAGACACGTTTCGCTCGCTAGCATCACTCGGTCTTCGCCAAGACCTTCATCGGCAACTGCCAGTGTTCTTTTCAGGGTCTTTGCCATCGCCCACTTCTATCTCGTCTGTTCAGTTGCTTTAGGCTGGCAGTGTATAAAAGGAGCGCTTCTCGCACCTTTGTAGCATTGTCAGCAACATCAGTTTACATTCAATACTATCTTCTGTTTGCAAGTCTCTGTTGCCAAAACCACACTCCTACTACGCTCCCTGTCTCCAACGGTACGCCTTGCCTCGTCTAGTCGTGATCGTTACAGTTTGCTGACCATACGGCAGGTTTTACCAGAGACATCATTTCAAACATGTCCAACATTCCAACACCCGAAGACTTCTTCAACTTGCATCAGCAAGTCAGTGGCCTCATCACCGAGATGCAGCGCCTTGGAGAAGCCAATGCTCAGCTTCGAGCAACGGTCGAGTCTCAGGCCGCTAGCCTGGAGTTTCAGCGCCAGGCCGCGGCCGAAGCACCCTCAGCCCACGTCAATCGACACCTTGGTAAGGTTCACCCAGACCCAAAGTCATTCGATGGGTCTAGTGACGTGTGACGCTCACGACCTGGCGAGACAGGACGTACCGACGGAGACAGGAAGCTTAGGCGTGGAAGTGGGTTTGGCGGCAGAGACTGAGAACAATGGATAGTAATGAGTATAAACTGATGTTGCTGACAATGCTACAAAGGTGCGAGAAGCGCTCCTTTTATACACTGTCAGCCTAAAGCAACTGAACAGACGAGATAGAAGTGGGCGATGGCAAAGACCCTGAAAAGAACACTGGCAGTTGCCGATGAAGGTCTTGGCGAAGACCGAGTGATGCTAGCGAGCGAAACGTGTCTGAGCACGAACCCTGCGACAGAGAAGCCATGCGGCATGGAGAACCAATAGGAAGGGGTACGTCGGAACGTGAGGTAGCGCTGAGAGCTTGCAGGTGCCAGCGTGATGGCGGAAGGGTAGGAGCGCTGGGAGCTCGAGATAGACAGACGCGGCTGAGAAGACGGAAAGGGATGAGCACTGGGAGCTCGGGGTGCACGGACGCGGCTGGGACGACGGAAAGGTAGGAGCACTGGGAGCTCGGAGGTCAAGCCGTGACATGACGCCGTGCCCGTACGAGACTTTATTGACTCTTGTGGTTTGAAGCTCTCCGCCGAGCGAGAGCGCCTCGTCACGGAAGCCGAGCGTATCTCTTACGTTGGTGGGCTTCTCACTGGTGCTGCCCTCAAGTGGCGTCGCTCGTTTGTCGTGGCCGATCCACACAACCCCGGCTTGACGCGCCTCACTTTCAACACTGTCAAGGAGCTGTTTGACTCCTTGGACACTGCCTTTTCTCGAGGTGACGAGAATGTCGAAGCTCGCAACGAGCTCAAGAAGTTGCAGCAAGGAAAGACGTCCGCATCCCGTCATGTGGCTGCGTTCCGCGCCATCACCGCGCCTCTGGATCTGACAGATGAGACCAAGGTCTTCGAACTTCGTCGCACCTTGAATCCAACTTTACGTTCGATCCTTTCCTTGTCCAACCCATCAAAGAAGGACTTTACCCAGTTCTGCGAAAAGGTGGTTCAGTGTGACGAAAACTTGCTCGAGAACGCCCAGGATGAGGGGTTGGACCATTATCTCTCAGGACGCAACCCAATATCCTCTGTCGTCCGCTCCACCGCTCCTCGCGCCTTTGGAGAAGTTGTCATCAAGACTGCGCCTGTTGCCACCACCACTCAAGGAGGCGACCGAATGGACCTTTCTGCAACCACAACTCGCGCACCCCTCACCGATGCCGAGCGTCAGCGTCGACGAGATTTGGACTTATGCAGATACTGTGCTAGCCCTGATCACAAGGTGCATGACTGCAACGAACGCCCAAAAGGCCAGGGCAATCGGAAGTAGTCCCGACTATCCTCTCTTCCATCACTCTGTGCGCAACGACGGAAAGCAAGCTCCTCCCTTCGGGCTTGTCTCCTCTCCTCACTCTCGCCCTTGCGTCTCCTCATCGCATGCTCGCTGTCACCATCTCCTCGGGGTATCGCTCTTCGGACAGTTTTGCTATGCTTGACTGCGGCGCAACCAGCAACTTCATCGATTCCCGTTTCGTCGAACGCTTGCAATTGCCCACTTCGCCGCTGCCATACTCGGTCAAACTCGAAACGATCGACGGTGGTTCACTCTCAGATGTGGAGCTCATGACTTCCCCTCTCAACCTCCGGGTAGGAAGTCATACTGAGCTCTTGTCCTTTGCTGTCACGGATTTGGGTCGCTACGACGCTGTTCTCGGGTTGCCATGGCTGGAGCGCCATGATCCCCAGATCACGTGGTCAACAGCCGACCTCAAATTCCCTGACACATGCGCTTCACATTGCGACGGCTCGCTGCACACTCACACGGGGACTCCGCCAAGTGACGCTCGCCTTCTCACAGTCGCGGACGTCCACATTGTTGCACCGGGGTCTTTCAAACGTCTTGCCCGCGATCATGACGTTCTCTACCTGGATTTCACGGATTTGCTTGGCGCACGGCCAGAGCTCGTCGAAGGTCTTGCGGAAATCGATGTCGAGCCAAGTCCAACTGCTCTCGAGCCTGCACAAGCGTCGATTCCCGCAAAATACCATGACTTCCTCTCAATTTTCTCAAAGGTGGAAGCTTCTCGACTCCCATCGCGTACCAAGCATGACCACAAGATACCCCTGGTTCCCGACTCTTCGCCGCCATGGAATGCTTTGTACGCGATGAGCTCTGCCGAGCTGCAGGTCTTGAAAGACTACCTCGACGAACAACTTGCCCTCGGCAATATCTCTGTGTCCGAAAGCCCCGCTGGCGCCTCGGCTCTGTTTGTCAAGAAGAAGGATGGGTCTTTACGTCTATGCATCGACTATCGCGGCCTCAATCGCATCACTGTCAAGAATCGTGCGCCGCTGCCACTCATATCGGAAACCTTGGATCGTCTTCACGGGGCGAAGGTCTTCACGAAGCTCGACTTGCGCGGCGCGTACAATCTATTGCGCATTGCAAACGGAGATGAGTGGAAAACCGCTTTCCGCACGCGTTACGGCCACTTCCAGTACAATGTCATGCCGTTTGGATTGACCAACGCACCAGCCTCGTTCCAGACCATGATGAACGATGTCTTGCTCCCTTTTCTCGACATTTCAGTGGTGTGTTATTTGGACGACATTCTGGTCTTCTCTGAATCCCAAGCAGCTCACGACGTGCATGTCCGAGAGGTTCTGCAAGTGCTTCGCGAACACTCCTTGTACGTCAAGCCAGAGAAATGCGTCTTTGACAGCGACACAGTCGAGTTTTTGGGATATGTCGTCAGTTCCAAGGGTATCAGCATGGACAAATCAAAGGTATCGGCCATTCTCGATTGGCCAGCTCCACGATCAGTTCACGATGTTCAGGTGTTCAATGGATTCGCCAATTTCTATCGGCGCTTCATCGAGGGATACAGCAAGATTGCCAAGCCGTTGTACGACCTTTTGAAGAAAGATACGGGACCCTTTGTTTGGACTGAAGAGGCTGCCGCGTCGTTTGGACTTTTGAAAAAACGCTTCACCACGGCCCCAATCTTGATCCACTTCAACCCGGATAAGGAGATCTTCATCGAAACCGATGCTTCTGACTTTGCTCTGGGCTGCATTCTCTCTCAACATGGTTCCGACTCGCTCCTTCACCCTGTTGCCTTCTTCAGCCGCACGTTCGCGCCAGCTGAAATCAATTACCAAATCTATGACAAGGAGATGTTGGCCATTGTGGAAGCTTTTCGCGTGTGGCGACAGTATCTTGAGGGCTCTGCTCACACTATCACGGTATGGACAGATCATCGCAACCTTGAGTACTTCAACACTACGCGAGTACTCAATCGTCGCCAGGCACGCTGGGCCGAGACTCTTGCGGACTACAACTTCACCATCGTCTACCGCCCGGGCGCTCAGCAAGGCCGGCCCGATGCTCTCTCGCGTCGTGAGGATCTCCGCACTCCAGGGGGGGATACTCCTGGCTCTGCCAACTTGCGCGCACTTCTTCGTCCCGGACAGCTTGTCTTGAGTGCTACGCAGAATTCCATCTCTGCTCTCGCTTCTTCCCTCAAAGAGCAAATTATGGCTGCCTACACTACGGATGACGCTGTGCAAGAGCTCTTGGCCGCACTCTCCTCAGAAGCTCCGGCCTCCTCTGCTCCCGCGCGCAACTTGGACAACTTCGAGCTACATGACGGCCTCTTGCTTCACGACTGCCGAGTTTACGTCCCCGACAGTGTGGATCTGAAGTTGTCTCTATTGCGCCAGCACCACGACAGCCCCGTCTCGGGTCATTGGGGAGCATTGAAGACTTTCGAGCTCCTTGCTCGTTGTTTCTACTGGCCAGGTATGCGCGCGTATGTCAAACGGTACGTCGCTTCTTGTGACACCTGTGCTCGCAACAAAGTGGTTCGACACAAGCCTTATGGTGAGCTGCAGCCGATGCCTATCGCTGATGGTCCTTGGTCCTCGATATCTCTGGATTTCATCGTCAAGCTGCCGCCTTCCAATGGTTTCGACTCCATCCTAGTTGTCGTTGATCGGTTCACCAAGATGGCTCACTTCGTGCCCTACCACGAGTCTACCAGCGCGGACGGGTTTGCACAGTTGTTCCTGGATCGGATCTTCGCCTTGCACGGCATGCCTGTTTCCATCGTCTCCGATCGTGGCTCGGTATTCACATCCAAATTCTGGCGAGCGTTCCTCAGTCACTTTGACCCCCAAGTCAAGGCTCTGTTGTCAACTGCCTACCACCCAGAGACTGATGGGCAGACCGAGCGCGTCAACGCTATCTTGGAACAATACCTCCGATGCTACTCCAACCATGCACAAGACGACTGGGTGTCTCTACTCCCGACGGCCGAGTTTTCCTACAACAACGCCCATCAAGAGTCCATCAAGACCTCGCCCTTCTTCGCTGCATACGGTTATCATCCACGTTTTGGCTTACACTTTGGCCACGGCTCTGACACTCGCAATGTTGGCAGTCTCGATATGACCCAACGGCTGCGGGATATTCACGCCGAGCTCAAGCTACACTTGCAAGAGGCTCAGGAGTTGCAGAAGCATCACGCTGACACTCACCGCCTTCCGCAGCCCAACTTCCAAGTTGGCCAACGAGTGTTGCTGAGCAGCAAGCACATCCGGTCCGATCGGCCTTCTTCCAAGTTGGATGCTCTTCGTCGTGGGCCTTACCTGATCACCAAGTCTTACGACGACCGCGCCTTCGCCCTTCGACTTGACCCTGGCACCAAGATCTTCAACGTCTTCCACCCCAAACTACTTGAGCCTTACCATGAAGCCACCGGCGACGTTGCTGGTCCTGGTCGTGTTCAGCTGCCACCTCCACCCTTGGTTGTCGGCCAGCATCTTGAGTACGTTGTGGAACGAGTTGTCGATGTACGCCCTCGGGGTCTTGGCTTCCAGTATCGCATTCATTGGGAAGGTTACGCCGACTCAGAAGATTCCTGGCGGCCTGCTCGTGAGATCTACGACTCTCTTCCAGACTACGTCCGCGAGTTTCATCATGGCCATCCCAACGCTGTGGTTCCACCCTTCGTCCAGCTTCTATGATTCGAGACGAATCCCTCGAGGGGGATTCTGTCACGCACTGACCTCGTCGCACTGTGGTCTCGTCTTCATCCGGCTACTCAGCCTCGTCTGTCTCACTCGGGCTCCCAGCGCTCCTATCTTTCCGCTATCACGATGGCACCTGCAAGCTCTCAGCGCTACCTCACGTTCCGACGTATCCCTTCCTATTGGTTCTCCATGCCGCATGGCTTCTCTGTCGCATGGTTCGTGCTCAGACACGTTTCGCTCGCTAGCATCACTCGGTCTTCGCCAAGACCTTCATCGGCAACTGCCAGTGTTCTTTTCAGGGTCTTTGCCATCGCCCACTTCTATCTCGTCTGTTCAGTTGCTTTAGGCTGGCAGTGTATAAAAGGAGCGCTTCTCGCACCTTTGTAGCATTGTCAGCAACATCAGTTTACATTCAATACTATCTTCTGTTTGCAAGTCTCTGTTGCCAAAACCACACTCCTACTACGCTCCCTGTCTCCAACGGTACGCCTTGCCTCGTCTAGTCGTGATCGTTACAGGTTGGCCATGGCCAATCTTCTGGTTTCCATATATTGCTCAGGATGACCGTGATGTTGCAGGAACAATACGTTAAGGCTTGCCGCTTCTTCCGGATCGCTTCGTTGTCGGACATGTGAGCCGCTTCGTATTCAAGCTTGTGAGCCAGCGGCAATTGATAAGTTTGTCTGTTGCTTTTCTCTGCAACCTTGCCTATTACATTGCCAATGGAAGCGCGAGCTGGATAAAAAACCTCTTCATTCCAGAATGGTTGTTGACAATGGTCGCCGCCGATCACCCTCCACCAAGCGACAGCCTCAGCAGCCATTTCTGTGCACAGAGTCTCGCATGGCTGGTTGTAGATATTTTGAAAGAACTGGACGTATTGAAATTCAGGTATACTGCATGGAGGCAGGGTACTTCCCGCTTGAGTTGAGGCCACCTGCAGGGGATGTTCAAGATGCAGGAATACCATTGTCAGACAAGCTGTCAACAGCATGACGAGCTGCTGTCGAGCTTTGTTGAAGACCATTTGACAATGTCAATTGTGCGTAGAGGAGATATTGGCAAAGGATTTGGACAATTGTAGCCAGTTCGTGATCGACGGTGTATTGTTCTCTTATGCACGTTGCATAACAGTCGCAATGCTTCACATGGCTGGTCGATCATGCAATCAAACGACTGCAACAGATACAGGCGTCAGATCACTTTGGCCTATTTGATGTAGACAAAACGCTTACTGCCAGGCCCATGGCTGTCTTGTGATATTGCCTTTCACGCATAGAAAGCACAGTCTTCAGACCTTTGTTCAGCGGAGGATGCTAAGCACTGCCAAAGTTGAAGTCTATAAACAATGCAGGGGTGGTCAGTCAGGGGTCGGTCAACTGTCGAGGTCACCATCTGTCAGCATTTCAGATGGAGACGGAAAATTTGGGAGCACTGAAATTTTAGCCTACGAAGAAGAAGGGTAAACACAATAGACATCTACTCTGCGGTGAAGATACCAGCAAGACCCATACCAGTACCGATACACATAGACACACAAAGGGTCTTACCGCCTGTACGCTTGAGCTCTGTCAAACCTGTAGCAATCTGCCTCGCACCGGTACAACCGAGAGGGTGGCCAAAGGCAATGGCACCACCCTTGGGGTTGACTTTTGTCATATCCAGACCGATAGTCCTGCACGACATGAGGGCTTGCGATGCAAAGGCTTCATTGATCTCGTAGATGTCAATGTCCTCCTTTGAGAGACCTGCCTTCTTGAGAGCAGCAGGGATGGCGTAAGCTGGACCCACACCCATGATACGAGGAGGCACACCCACCACAGCAGCGCAGACGTATTTGCCAATGACGGGCAAGTTGAGTTCCTTGGCCTTGGATCGCTTCATGAGCAACACGGCAGCAGCACCGTCCGAGACTTGCGAAGCGTTTCCGGCGTGGGTAGCACCATCAGCGGCGAAAGCAGGCTTGAGCTTGGCGAGAGACTCGTAGGTGGTACCGTAACGAATACCATCGTCGTGCTCAACGAGGATCTGCTTGTCCTCACCTGACTTGGGGTCAGAGAAGGTGACGCGGATAGGTGCAATTTCCTCCTTGAAGAGACCTGCCTTTTGTGCAGCCTCGGCACGACGGTAGGACTCTGCGGCGAATCTGTCTTGGTCTTCACGGGAGACGTTGAACTCCTTGGCGACGTTTTCAGAGGTGAGACCCATAGGCATGGTGCAGTCTGCTGCTTCAGGAACAGCTTCACATGCATCAGAGAGCGAACCCATAGCACCAGCACCGTAACCTTGAGTCATGGACTCTGCACCGGCACCGATACCAATCTCAATCATGCCAGCTTGGATTTCATGGGCAATTTGGACGACTGCCTGCAAACCAGAGGAGCACTGACGGTTGAGTGAGGAGACGGAGGTGGTATTTGGGAAACCAGCGGCGAGTGCACCAGCACGGAAGAGGGTAGCGCCACCGCCTGGGGAGAGGACGGAACCGACGTGAATGTCTTCGACGAGTTTTGGGTCAATGCCGGTCTTGTCAAGGGTTGCCTTGAGAACACCTGCGAGGAGGTCTTCGACGTTTGTGTCCTTGAATCCTCCCTTCTTTGCACGGGTGATGGGTGTGCGGAGTGCGGAGACGATGACAATGTCGTCGTTTGACTTGGAGGTGATGGCTGTCTTGCCGAGACCGACGTGGCTTGCGATTCTGGGGTGTCAGTGGATGTGAAATAACAGAGAGCTGGACATACTGCTGGAGTCTGGATGCCATGGCTATGTGAGTGGATGAGGTGGTGGTGATGAGGGGAGGAAGTTGACTTTAAACCTGATTTTCCTGCTGCGTTTCCCTTCTCCACACTCGCACCCGCACCAGCAAACACAAGCGGACCGAGGGGAGCAGCTACTCCAGGCAGCTAGCGGGTGGTAATCGCGAGCTGGCCCATGGGCTATGCTGGGGCCTTCCGCATACTCCTTGCCACCAGACTGTCATGCTACCTGGCCATGTGACTGTGCTATTTGTCAGCCCGCGGCGCCGAACTTGTGCCGAGGCCCAAACACCGCCCAGGTGCCGACAGCGACCAGCCCAGGTCCATTCAGGGATCATGACTACTGGCCTAGTACTGGCACTGCTTCGTAAATACAGCTACACATTCTTCCGATGCTCAGGCAAGTGACTCGCTTCAAAGTCAGTATGCACATAGGCCCGCTCCACACCCGGCAGCCGTTCCAGCTTATTTTGTAAATCCTCACTGATATCATGCGTCTCCCGCAATGTGCGTGACTCGTGCATGATCACATCTGCTTCGATGATGATCCCTTCGCCTGCATGGTAGGCGCGACAGGTGTCTACTTGGATAATGTCTGGGTGGTGCGTCACGCATGTATAGGTCACGAGTTGAAGAAAGTCAGGGCCAGCGCTGATGCCAACGAGTAGCTTGAACTCGTGAAAGGCTGTGTTGCCCCATGATCCAATGATGCATAGAGACAAGAACATGGCACCAGCAGGATCCAACCACCAAACGACTTTTGATCCAAGCACAGAGGTGATGATACCCAGACCATTGATGAACAAGTCATTCCGGTGATCCTCCCACAAGATTTGTATCTGTGTGTTGGTGGCCTTGAGACGCCAGCAGTAGAGCATGAGGGCGAGTTTGGTTGCAAAGGCACAATTCACAACAATCAAACTCGCAAGATGCAATTTCTCCGTATCAGCAGATGCCTTGTCGGCGATATGCTCAATAATGTCACGAATCGACTCGACGATCAAAACAATCGAGGCAGTGGCCATGATGAAGCAGAAACAGATATTGCCGACTGTTGTCATGCGCGCTTTGCCAGATGGCCATTTGTAGACGTTGTGCTTCTTCGCAGCTCTGTGGCAGTAGAGCATAATCAAGTTGGAGAATGGATCAAACGCAGAGTCAATCTGCCATATTAGTATCAGAGCACCATCCATGTGTACTGACCATTGTGGCGAAGAGCGAAAGTGAGCCAGAGCTAGCAGCTGCGTACAATTGCAAGCCGGCGAGCACGACATTACCGGCAAGAGACCCATAAATGGCGATTTGATGCGATAGTTTCGAAGCTGCTTCTGCATCATCGGCTAATGCACGATGTTGGTCCACAGACTTGAGTAGACTCTCAATCTTGGCGTTTTGCTGCTTATAAAATGTCTTGACGGCTTTTGATGGTTGGCCTTGAGCCTCATCAACAACCTTGTCAGATAATTTGAAGGCTAAAGCTCCGTCAGTACTGCAGAAGGGTTGGAAGCAGAGAGCATACGGTCTGGCGCCCAGACATCAATACGCGGTCTCTTGCGCTCGAGGTCTTGGCTGCTTGCACGCGTCGAATGTGGCCGTATGGCAGCGAGTTCAATGAACGAAGCACTACTGCGAGCGAGAAAGTCCATATCTTAGTGCTACGTTTGGATTGACAGCTAGAGGACGTGATGCTAGGTTGAGGTGTGCTGATAGCTTTGTGCGTGGGATGTCGTCGCTGGTCCTTGGTCCGGAGATCTGCAGCTGACCAGATGACACGCCCTCTCTGAGTCTCTGACCGAGTCTGGCGCGAGTACCTCAGCTGCAGGCGCCGACTGTAATTACCGCAAGAATTATGTGCATCAGTCTGATATGTGCGGTCTCTCTAGCTCCAATCAAGGCAAGCTACGAGGATCTGAAACGGCATCATTCCTGAGCTTTTGTGCATATGCGTGTACATATGTCCCTAGAGACTCAAGTCTCATAGTCCTGTCAATGAACTCTTTGTCTTCAACTGCTATCAGCTTTATCAAGAAGTTGCCAATCGCAAATCGACATCGCCTTGACAGCTGCCTGATCACCAACGCAGTGATTGATATCGAGTTCATCGTCCCAGTTAATGCCACAAGCTCTGATTATGTGTCCTGGGCGCATCATGGACGACTTGGACAATGGACACCGACGACAAGATAGAATATCACTGATTCACTGAGCTGAAGCTCAAAGCCCTGAAAACAAAGGTCGACGGTCGCATACGTACGCTGCGTACCTCGTCGATCAGCTGAACTTTAAAACTTGGTGCTTCGGCATTTCGAACAGGCGGCGCCACCAAAAAGTATCGCTACCAGGCTTCACGAAGTCCGGTTGACTGCAGGTGGGACCACCGCGGGCCGAGTGTCACCTCTGACTATCTTTGTTCCTCAAGCTCGAGGCTTCCTCATTGCCCGCGACTACTAACTACCATTGACTAGTGTCTACTAGTTGTGATCATGGCATCACAGGATCATGACATTGTCAGCCCGTTCTGCTGACTCTACAAGCTTGGTGTGTGCAGCAGTGCAGGCCGTGAATTCCTATAGCACTTGTGCAAATGACGACCCCAAGCGGCGCCAAGATCTCGGTACAGAGAAATTGAGCACAACTTGGGGGCTTAGTTGAAGTTCTGATTTGGTGTCAAACACTATCCATGTAATGAGATGACAACTTTGTCTTTGTGGCTCATCACAAGTGTCATTGACTCATACAGCAGTGTCGAGTTGCTATTATCGGGCACTGTTTTACACGCTTGTCATTAGTGGCATGACCATGATGATGAGGTGGGCAGTGGGCAGTGGGCACAGTCAGATTCAGGGAACTTCAGGCGGAATCAAGCTTGCAGCTCTGCGGAGGGCTGGGTCCGGGTGGCTGACCGCGTAGATTTGTCGTTCAACGGAAGATTATTGGTGAACTGCTGGTCTTGCTACGCTGGTACTAGCCTGAAAGACCGTATGATCGGTATCAAGTTACTATCAATTGCTTGTACCCTGGGCCGTGAACCCAGAGATCATTGACGGGATGTCTTGGATCTCAGCCTATCTGGCACAACCAATGTCAACCATACACATCTCGAAGCCAAGCGGGCAGCCCTTCATTCGCCGGGTTCCAGTCGTCAATTTACCCTTCCAGAAACCCATCCGGCCCGTCCGCCAACCGCCACTGGGCCCTGGACGACGTATCAAACACGATTTGTTACACGATTAGCTACTTTGGCAGCTCCGGCTTCTTCTTCTACGTAGACAAGCCCTTTCCGCAGACGGAGATCCAAGGCAGGCACACAGGCTGAGTACACACATTGACAACTGAAAGCTCTCTCGCATATACAAGGCCAGCTGAATGCGCCCCTCCCTGTCTACGACATCAATCATACACCTGACAAACAGGGGTCGCGCAACATCTGTCGCAAGGCCTGTTGCTACATCATCGGACAGGATTGCATTCGCGGCAGCAACCTAGACCACGAGAGTCTACCCGCCTACCCGAACGAGCACCGCCGAGCAGATCCAGCGCACGTCGCGTTGCACCGTGCCAGCTGTAGGGACACTTTGATTAACACAACTTTTTCCTTCACCTCCTTCGCGACCATAAAGATGCCAGCATTGAGGGCTTGCTAGGGAGGAAAGCGACTCGGACGATAGTACGGTCATGTCCGTTGCCAACTACAATTTTGTCGCAGCGGCAGACATGCGACCGGCATGCGATAATAGGTGAGTCCATGTGTGTGTCAATTGACAAGGCTGACCTCTCCTAGCTCGAGCTACCGCTTAGTGATGCGCCAGCAGCCGCGACAGGCGCGCGCGTGCAGCAACAAGGAACGCGAGCGCAAACCAATTGACCCACCGCCCGTTGTCCAAGTCTTGTATGGCCAAGCTGACAAGACGCGCAACTACATGCAGAGCCCATACATGTTTGTTGTGGCAGATCTCGTGCGATTGCGGCAAGAAGGCTCTTTGCCTGCTGATATTGCAAGCGGCGCAGACTTGCTTGGCACGGTCGTTGGGTCGCTCAACAAACTACGTGATCCAGACGCCGAGGATGGTGGCTTCTTCATCTTTAGTGATATTTATGTCAAGCACGAGGGACTGTATCGACTACGCTTTACGCTATTTGAAATTAATCCACGCTCAAGCCTCAAGTCTGGCGCTGCAGAGGTGGCATACATTACGAATGTCTGGTCTGAGGACTTTAGGGTCTATGGCATCAAGGACTTCCCTGGACCCTTGCCATCGACCAAGCTATCCCGCATATTTTGCGAACAAGGTGTCCGTTTGAAGTTGCGGAAAGAGGCAAGACCCGTCGCTCAGGTAGAGCAACCCATCCCAGGTGAGATGCAGCGTGATATGGCAGGCAAGCAGGCTGCATGGCCGGGTCTTGTTGTTAGGACTGATCGACCAGCGCCCCATTTCCACCCATATCCTGCGCGCAACAGCAACAGTTTCAGTCTCAGCAACCCATCGCCATCAACGCCGTCCTCTGCTTGGACTGCTTCATCTGGGCTGTATACGCCCCCGCTTGAAGTGTCTAGTCAGAACGTGCAACCAGCTCGCTATGTTGCTCGTCCGGAGCGCAATAATTCATTTCCACCGCAAGCTTGGATGGGCCGTGCACCACCGGTTGTGCAGCAAGTACCTGCCTCTGCGCCGACTGAGTTTCGCCATTCATGGCTGGGTGGGCGTGGACGCTCATCTGGTGGTATGGTGATGGGACCTCCTGAGGTGCCACCACCTCGTGGTATGCCGCTGCCTCCAAATCAATCGCAAGAGCTCTTGCCACCTTTGGCCATGATGGACAGGTCTCGACTGGACAGCGCAAGTAGTAGTCCAGAACGATTGTCGCTGAAGCTGCCGCCGCTATATTTCCCGCCAGAAGCGCGGTATTGAACAAGGAAGCATACTGAATGATCTATTGAGAATGAGTACGAACTGGGTACACGAGGGTATATGTAACGAGCAGCGATATTTTGATAGAGTAGTAGACGGCCGCTGTCGACCGACTGATCTAAACCATTTACAGAACAAGCTGTGACTGCTGGCACGTGGATTCAGGGGCTGTTCAGGACGTCGACAACTTGAAACTGCGCCTTCACCACCCATCCATGTTGGGGATCACTTGGATATGAGTGACTCGCTCACACCGGCGCAGCTCAGGCTGTTCCTCGTACGCTCGCTGGCTCATGTGGCTGTTGCTGATGCATAGGGAATCACTGCGTCTCTCACGCTTATCCTCCTTGTCCAAACGGCATGGGCTGGCAGTACCAAAGACCAATTACAGACTCCTCCTTCTCAGAACATACCTATTGCTGACACTGCTTTGTACTTGTCTGAAGATCAGCTAAAGCTCGCTCATGTGCTTGACAGTAAAGGCACGTTTGGAGGCATCTATACTGCGCCAGCTGGTCGTTCTATTGGTAAAGGAACGTCCTTCGTTTACAACTACTGCTCTATGCCTCATGTTTCTCCAGAGACATACAGCTTGCCTGAGGCGATACGTAACAGGTCTGTTGATGCGCGCCTCGTGCTCGTTCAAGTGATTCAACGTCACCATAAACGCACACCGTACAACATCCCTGATGCAGGCGAGCCAGTAGACTGGCATTGTGATGACATTTCGCTATTTGGAGATGGCGATACAAACGATGGCCATGCTGCGCATATTTATCAGCAGACCTACACCTCGCCTCTCAATCCATGGTCTGCACAAGTGCGTGGAACGTGTCAATTCCCACAACTCACGGCGGGCGGTCTGCAAGATGCTTTGCAACATGGTCGAGATTTATCAGCTGTATACAAACAACGGCTCGGCTTATCAAAACCACCTGCACGAGGGGATCTAGATCAGCAAGATGCCTTTTTCCGATATTCTCGAGCAGCGTTGACACAAGCGACTGCATCGGGTGTGTTGGGTGGTTTCTATGGATCTAGTCCAGTCTCTGAGATTCCCTTGTATGCGCAAAACAACTTGGTTGATTCACTGGATGGAGGCTATCCATGTCCTGCAGTCTCACGTCTGAGAGATGAAATGGAAGCGTCTGATGCTTGGCAAGCACATCTCACACAAACAGCTACGTTACGCCAACGACTCGAAGCTGTCTTGCAAACGAATGCTGGTCGTTGGCAGACAGATTTTGATCATTATGCGGATTACTTTCAGGGTAAAACATGTCATGGCCAACCTTTACCCTGTCATGCGCAAAACGCATCTTTATGCGTATCGCAAGAAGATGTCGATTCAGTCTTTCGCCTTGGAGATTGGGAATGGGATTATACCTGGCGCACCTCATCCACTGCACGGCAACACATCACTGCAGCGCGTGGTGTATTGATTGCAGAGCTATTGGGGTTGTTGGAACGTAAAAAAGCGGGTGAGACACAGATACGGTATGCGCATGTCTTTGCACATGATGGTGATTTGGGACCTCTACTCGGGTCGTTGGGAGTGCCGTCGGTGCGATGGCCTGGAATGGGGGCGGAGATTGTGTTTGAGCTCTATGAAACTACAGCAGGGGTATTCATGGTGCGTGTGCTGTATGGTGGACAACCGATCGAGTCGACGCATGGATCGCTATCGTGGATAGCACTGGATGACTTTGCAAAGATGTGGCGAGCGTATGTACCCGAAGATGCAAGAGCAGTATGTATTTGAGGATACAAAGATATACATAAAAGAGAGGACATGACGTCTCCCAATAAGAGAGGAATGCTGGAGGTAAGATGCTTGGCCAAACGCTGGGAAAAGACTGAAACGCTGCAGAGACGGACGGGCTAGACGGAGAGTCGTCGTGCCCATCGATTTGCAGCTTCAAGCGTCAAATCACTACTCTTACTCCCTCGTCGCGTCCTGAGGCTAGCATGCAAGACTTGTGAATCTCTGCGCGACTGTTTGCCAGTCAGTGATAGACCCGTCCCTTCACTACCACGACGCAGGGCAGGTTCTTTGAGAACGGGTTTTGTTGTTTCAAGCGACGATGTATGGCTCGCAACCAGACCTGCTGGTATGGCACGGTCCGTCGTCCACTCTTGATTCAAACAATGTGGACTTGCCTGCTGCGATGCACAAGAATCATCGCCATCTGAGGCCGTATCATCAGAGGTCGATTCACTGGCCAGCAGTTCTTCCTCATCTTGCCCCTGTTGTGCAAGTTCCTCTGCACTGGGTAACCAAGGTCGACGATCCCAGTCTGGAATCTCACAGATGGCCGGTGGTGCATCGCTGAATTGAACGTGCTTTTGGGGTCTGCTTTTAGCGCTCTTGCACTGTATCGTTAGTATACGTCGCAAGCATGAAGAAGACAAGAGGCTTACTTTTCCAGATGCGTAGTGTTCGTCGCAGCCTTTACCGAGGCCGACTGAGGGTCTAGAGAGGGTATGGGATGAGTAGCTCGCTGAGCAAACTCGGTCGTCTTCGTCTGAAGATTCAGGTGATGCCGCTCTAGACACGCTGTGATAGGCTGGCGCTGCGAACGAGATGATGCGCCCCATTGTATGTTCTTATACTTTGAGAAGCAAGAGAAAATGCGCTCTGTCAGGGTTTTATGACTTGATCGACCCTTTCACGTGGGATGTGCCTATTGATAGACAGAGGAATTCTCTAATGCGACGTCAGAATACTGCGGGTTGGCAAGCGCAAGTCTCCTGGATTGCTGATTTGTGTTGTGTAGGCCCGCGCTGGGAGACAAGAATAGATTTCGCTTGAGCCTCGTGGTGCGCTCTTTGGGGGGATGATGTTGGGATGCGATGCGCTCTATGCTGTAGCTGATGCTGATCCTGGATGGTCCTTTGGAGTAGAAGAGAGAGAGAGAGAGAGAGAGAGCAAGAGAGTGTCTGGTTGTTGTCTTGCTTTCTCGTGGCTGGAACCAAGAAACAAGACCGGAAGCGGGAGTATGGGCCTGCTACGACATGGATGCGCTACTGGGGCATCAGCAGGTCTATGCTCTCTTATTCCCAGGCAAAGGGCCTTGTCTCTTCTATAGGCCTCTATATTAATCGTGCTACACTATGTTTGTGACTGCGACCATAGCTACTCGGCCAATAGCAGTCACAACACTGCTTCATCGATCGGATACTTGCTTTCTTACACATAGAGTGATGTCCAGGACAAGTGCCAGGTCTACATGGCCACCATCTTTGCAGCTGCCGAGTCTCAATGTCCCCCACTCGAGCACACGACTCGGCGCCGGCCTTCTGCGAGAGTGTTGTCATGCTGAAGTGCATCACTTTGAGCTCGAAACTAAGGCTCTGTAGGCATTGCATCTTGAGTTCCATAATGCCGAGGCCGACAATCACTGCAAGCTATTGAAAATTGAACGATGCTGGAGCCTGACAGTCCTACGCTTGTAGGTTGTCACTCTTCCTCATGCTCTGAGGAGCAGCCTCACTATCTTGCCAGAAGACTGCAGGCCGCGGCACACAGCTCAGTGCTCACCCGCTAGAAGAATGCCCCCGGCAGACATAAGACAGGCAATAAGAGCAGTGAGCAGACATCTGATTGTTCCAGCAAATAACAGTATTCTCCGTACCCCTGATCCATGCTCTGTGGGGTCTTCTCCAGAGTCCAGAGGCAATGTGTCCGACTCTCCGCATGCTATAATGATGCCAACTTGCCAAGATGACCACGGACTTACCGTCGCGCAGGAAGAACAGGCTGCTGGCCATCTCTCCGGTGCTGGAACATCCTCGCAACACCGATATAAGGACCAAGTAGCCGTTGCTGCCGGGTATTTGGTGAAAGTGGCCTCCGGAAGAATTTTGAATTGAAACTACGAACAAGCAGAAAGCGATCCCCCACACCCGCAGCAGCAGCAGCCACCCCGTCTTCATCTACCTCTTAGTCCTGTGTAAGTGTCCCCTCTCGTCTATAAAGTCTGCACAGGAGCCCATCTTCCTGTTTCTCCATCCCCACACATCCTCCCTTTTAACCTCCGCATACTCCTCCAACAATGGTGTGTGCAGACCAAAATTCATCCTTTTCAACAGTCATGCTAACAGGCACAGTACCGCAGCACGATGGACAAAGAGGCCTTCATCGGGTCAATCGACCAAGGCACCACCTCCACCCGCTTCCTCATCTTCAATGTCCAAGGCGGCATCGAAGCATCGCACCAGATGGAGCACAAGCAAATCTACCCACACCCATCGTGGGTCGAGCATGACCCAAAGGAGATCCTCGACAACATCATGACCTGCATCGAGCGTGGTGTCTCGCAATTTGTGCAAAAAGGCTACCGCGCCTCACAAATCAAAGCAATCGGTCTCACCAACCAGCGCGAGACAACCGTTGTTTGGGATAAATCCACCGGCAAGCACTTGACCAATGCCATTGTCTGGTCAGATGCACGAACAACAAAGACAGTTGAGAAACTCAATAAACGCAAAGGCGCCGATCAAGTACACGCCAAATGTGGTCTGCCACTCTCCACCTACTTTGCTGCCGTCAAGCTTACTTGGATGCTTGAGCACTTGCCTGTTGTTCGCGAATGCCGTGAAGCTGGCAACTTGTGCTTTGGCACCATTGATTCCTGGGTCCTGTACAATCTTACGGGTGGTATCAACGGCGGTCTACACATTACCGATGCCTCCAACGCTTCTCGCACCATGTTGTGTAACATCAAGACACTCAATTATGATGAATCACTCGTCAAGGACTTTTGGCAGTTTGAGGGCATCCACTTGCCGGAGGTTGTCTCGTCGTCTGAGATTTATGGTGAGATTCCAGCAGGTCCACTCAAGGGCATTCCAGTGGCCGGTATCCTCGGTGATCAATCTGCAGCACTGGTGGGTCAGCTATGTTTCGAGGAAGGTACAGCGAAATCTACCTACGGCACAGGCTCGTTCCTTCTCATGAACACAGGCGAAGAACCCGTCATTTCGAAGAATGGCCTTTTGACAACCGTCGGCTACCAATTTGGTCGTGATGCGAAACCAGTGTACGCACTCGAAGGATCCATTGCAGTTGCAGGCAGTGCCATCAAATGGACACGCGATCAGCTCGGTTTGATTAGCGATGCTGCCGAGATTGGTGAGTTGGCATCACAAGTGAAAGATACCGGTGGTGTTGTCTTTGTTACTGCCTTTTCAGGTCTCTTTGCACCGTACTGGAGAGACGATGCTCGTGGTACAATTTTGGGATTGACGGCGTATTCTACAAAGCAGCATATCGCTCGTGCAACAATCGAAGCGACTTGCTTCCAGACAAAAGCTATTCTGGATGCCATGTCTCAGGATTCCGGTAAAGCACTTGCTGCATTGCGCGTGGATGGCGGTATGACCAACGTAAGTTTCTTTGTCTTTCAAAAACATGGATGTGTGACTAACAAGACAGTCGGATGTGATTATGCAGATTCAAGCAGACATCATTGGTATCTCTGTTGAACGCCCACAGATGCGTGAATCAACGGCATTGGGTTCGGCCATTGCTGCAGGTCTTGCTGTGGGTATCTACAAATCCATTGATGAACTCAAGAATGTCAACCAACTTGGTATGACTGAATTTGTACCAAAGAATGATGAGAAGGATAGGGCAAAGCGATACAAGCTCTGGAACAAAGCTGTTGAGCGTGCTGTTGGTTGGCTCAATGATGATGACGAGGAGGAGGAAGAAGAGAGGCAAAAGTGACTCACCGGCAAGACTCGCTTGTGAAGTTGTGATGTAGATGGCGGGCTATCAGAAAGGTTTCGCATAAGTCTATCGCATTGACATATGGCCATGGTTGCCAGATCAATAAGCAAATACATGCAATAAATTTATGACTGCTTATTTACACCTTGTCATATACATCTTCAACGACGACTTGTCACCAGCTAGCTATATTTCAATCCCATCAGCTCTGTACTGATGCTCCGATCTATCCGCCTCGCAAGCACAGCGAGACCGCTCGCTGTACGATACTATGCAACGCCATCCAGTAAAGATGGCAAGTCCAGTGCGCCTCAAGATGGCAAGACGATGCCACACGTCAATGAAGAGGCCGTTGCGTATGATAATATCTTGAAGGGTGAACGGTCACCTACAGAGAAGGATGAAGGGAAGCCTATTTCTGAAGTCTTGAATGAATCCCCCGAGGCGAAGAAACATGCGCCGCAGGTCGTCAAGGATGCTGCTGCTGCTGCCGCTTCTGGAGAATCAAAAGCTGCTTCGAAGGAATCTCATGGCGATGTACCTGGCGCCAGTACGAATCTTGATAAGTTTGCACCAAGGAACGATGAAGTCCTGCAGCATCTTGTTGGCTTGACGATGCGTCACGGTAAGAAATCACAAGCACAGTCGAGGATCCAGGAAACGCTCAATTTGTTGAGGAAACGAGCAGCCGTTGCTGGACAAGATCCACTACGTCTTATGAAGGAAGCAATTGAGCGTGTATCGCCACTGATGAAGTTGATTCAACGCAAGCAAGGCTCCAAAAACATCCCAGTACCGATTCCCCTCACACAAAAGGGAAGTCGCAGACGTGCTGTGACGTGGGTCTTGGAATCTGCAGCGAAACGCACGAGCAAGTCCTTTGCTGAGCGGTTTGCACAGGAACTCGGGGCTGTGCTGGATGGAACGAGTAGTGCCTTTCAAAAGCAGTTGGCTGTACACAAGTTGGCTTTGGCGAGTCGTGCGAATGCGGCTATCAAGTCGTAGTGTCTAGGTTCAAGACAATGCTCATCTACTCATATTCTCTTGATATCTGTACACGTCGAGACAAAGCTCATCTCTTTTGTCATTTCTGTCGATTTGAAATTCAGACAAAGACACAAAACCACACAACAATGGGATAAGGGAGCCCCCGGGGCCTGCTGCTTGTCTGTGCTCATGCGGACGATCGGATGCATGCTCTCCCATGCTTTGCTCTGCCTGACTGACTTTAATGCACTTGCTAAGCGAGAGATGTCAAAGTACTCTTTGCTCTCCGTGAAGACTCCGTACACGCTGCAGCTGCAGCTGCCAATGCTCTTTGCTCTTCTAGTCTCTTCTGTTACCATGCATGACGCTATGCTTTGTCAACACTCGGCTCCTGAAATGGCACAAATCCTACCAATTCTCATAAAATGGCGACTCCGTCCCTGGACACAACCTGGTCATCGTTGAAAAGAGCGAGTTGTGTCGTGTCTCTACAACATTACTCTGTGCAGCATACAACAGCAGCTATATACGAGTAGGCCTTCTGATACAGAGTACCAGGAGTGTCTCGATTTAACTGCTGAAGCACATTTTCGATCGATCGCTGCTACGTCGTTGCCAGGTCTCCACCTTGTTCGGACTTCACCGATCGCGCGAGTCTGTGTATAATAGAGAGTCTCCTGCTGCTCAAGGATCCTTCTCCTTCTGCATCAAGATGCAAGTCAGCTACACGACACCTATTGCAGGACCATCCGATATCCAGGCTACCAATAACAACACAACCAAGGATGCACGACCTGGATTGAAACAGATCGAATCGGCTTCTTGCAGCTGGACCATCTCGCTTGGTACAGGTCCAGCAGGTCCTTGCACAGCTCATGAGTCCGCACTCCGCAGTACCTTGCGATCGCCTCCATTGCACCAGACACCACCCGCGTTGCATCCGAAACCTGAATCAACTCCGCTCGCTACATCAGCCCTCACACGGCCTGATGAGCAGCGACCTGTGCATGGCTACCTGGCTGATGCGTCACAGCCGGCTAAAACGAGATCTGAACCGACGTGGCATGGTGGGTTACTTGGTGCTTGTCATGCGAGTGCCTGGCTACAAGCAGAGACAAAGGGTTCTTATACGCATTTAGCTGGATATTTGCTGGATATGCACGATAATGTGGATGAGCAAGAGCGAGAGATGTGGTCAAGGGAGCTGCTGCAACAGACTGATACGAGGAATCAACAGGCTTGTCTTTCAGCATCACCCGTACCACCAGCACCAACACCATACTGGCCAACACCCGCCCTGACCCCTGCCACACACGTATTTCCTACAGGTCGTGGAAAGAAGCGGAAAGTAGAGGATGCGAAAAGTTGGCCGTATCCACCTGATCGGTGTCGCTCGTCGGGCCAGCTTGAATGGCAGAATGCAAGGATGGCATCTTTGCGGTTGGCGATGGAGGTGGATTGTCGAGGAAGCGTGAGTGGCGCACCTGGTGCTGCTCTTGGATTATATGCGTCGCCGCAGTTTGATGAATGAGTATCATAGCAGGTAACGCAATTAGTCAATGCATGCGTTGGAAGGATATCAAGGAAAGCTTTTTAGTTGTGTTCATGTAAATGCTAGAGTGAGAAGGAAAGGACAAGCATTAGTCTACTTCTTCTTAGACACACCGACTGTCTTTCCGCGACGGCCAGTAGTCTTTGTGTGCTGACCACGGACACGCAGGCCCCAGTAGTGACGAAGACCACGGTGTGCCTTGATCTTCTTGAGTCGCTCAAGATCATCACGCGCCTTGGTATCGACTGCATTAGCCAATGCCTGTGTTGTCTCGCCTGTGGTGAAGTCACGCTGCCTGTTGAGGAACCAGTCTGGGATCTTGTACTGCTGTGGGTTCTGCATGATGGTCACAACACGCTCGAGTTCCTCCACGGTGAGCTCGCCGGCGCGCTTGTTGAGATCTATATCTGCCTTCTTGCAGACGAGGTTGGAGTATCGCCTACCGACACCCTTGATCTGTGTGAGGGCGAACATGATCTTGACGCGGCCATCGACGTTTGTGTTGAGGAGACGGAGGATGTGTTGGAAGGTGTTCCTATAAGCAGAATGTGTCAGTGTATGGCCTCTTGCCTGAAACAGGGGAGGACTGACTTTTCTGGGACCACGAGGGAGGACATGGCTGTTTGTGTTCTGTCTACTTGATTGTACTGGTCTCTTGTACTGTCTGCTGGGTGTTTCTGACTGTTTCTGACTATTTCTTGTTTATTGCGCGCGACTGCTGAACCGGGCCTGCTGACTCAGCGAATGTGAATACACAGACAGAGGAGTAGAAGCAGTAGCAGTAGCAGCAGTACCAGTAGTAATAGTACCAGTAGAAGCAATTGTAGCAGCAGCAGAGATGGTAGAAGCAGAACAGCACCCATCTGCCCGCTCAGCCTCGCAGCATCCACACAGCTGCTGCAGGGACCGCTTCATCTGCTCAATCACCACACGGCACACACCAGGCACACTCGCACTGCATGTTAGCTCGTCATCACATAGAATCATAGACTAGAACATACCTCCCAACACGGCTGTTGAGGTGTTCCACCAACCCAGCATAAAACAAATCCTGCATCGACCACCCACTGTTCCGTAGTTGACGCTGCTGCTCCTCCACACGCTCAGCTGCCTCAGGGTGCTGCTTATACGCTTCCAAGGGAACCAAGCTGATACACCCACTAAAGGCCTTCAGATCAGCTGCTTTGCCCTTCAGCTCCCGAACAGTGCGTGATGCAGCAAGACCAGGAATACTGAACAGCTGACGCGCCTGATTCTTGTCCAGGCTGATATGCACAATTGCTGGCTCTCGAAAGTCAACAGCCTGGCAGGAATTACTTGCTCCTGTACTTTTCGACAAGAGGCAGTAGCCGCGTGCACGACCGGTTTCTGGGTCTTTCGTACAGATTGCTTCAAAGAGCGATTCAAGCGTCACCCAGTAACTGCAATACTTGAACCTCGCAACCTGTCCTGTGTTAGCCATCACTCACACATTTTGGATATGGTCGTACATCCAAAACCAGACACCAAGCTTGACCATCGGCATCCCTGCAATACGCAGCCAACGGTGAGAAATGTCCCTCACCCGTTTGTCCCAAAGCCTTGCGTCCATAGCTCAATGCCATAAACAGATCCTCACTCCTACAACTCGCCATCATATCCCGTTCAAGTTCCTGTATCGTCAAGCCTTGCTGTGCATCCACACTGCGTGCCCAGGCATCCAACCCATTACACCGTGCTAAACACAAAAATTCAGCCATCGTGATCCCTTGCTTCTCAATGGTAGCAAGCGGTCGACAACAACTCAACATGGTCTCTGTGTACCATCGCCAAACACCCTTCCACGTCTGTCGTGGATCAATATTCGCTGCATTTAAAATCATGCATAACGTAGCAAGTCCGCAAAACGCAGGTTCAGATTGCGTCAGGTATTGTCCTGCTAGTGGGAAATAAATCCGCGCTAGACCATCTTGCATGGCTTGTTGTAGGAGTGCTTGAGAGTGTGGCGAGGTAAAAGGCACACAAAGTGATGGCAGGGGTCGACCATGATACGTGACGGCCGGTTGAGCTGGCCCTGCTGGTGCTGGCGCTGGCGCTGGCACTGGTGCTGGTGCTGGTTGGAGAGGCGGCCAAGCAGTCGACTGTGTCATTGGAGCAACAGGTGGAGGCGAGCGTACTGGCAATGGCGGCGGGTACATGGTTTCATGCATCGTTTGCCAAGCACCAGGAACGGGCATACTGAGCTGTTGTGTAGGCTCATCATAACCATCGTCAGGCCAGGGCGCATCGTAGAGAGGTGTAGCTCTAGGTGGATAGCTCATCTGCAACGGTCTTGTAGCAGGCTGGTCAGCAGCTGGTTGTGCGGTAATCTAGCAAATTGGCAAAGAGAGCGTTTGATGGAAGGAAGCTAGGAATAGAAGCAGGAGCATAGACAGAGAGTCTGGCTTCAGGAGATGCGACTGGAGCAAACACTAGCGCGGCAACATCAACAAAGCAGAAGCGAGTCAGGAGAAGCAGCTCAAACTTGAGTTCAATACGTTGTCTTAGTGGTGGTGCGTGGTCAGGAGAGCAAGAGCAATAGGCAACGAGGAAGAAATATAGGCAAGTACACATCTAGCCCAAGTCTAGCTGTCTCTACTTGAGCTTCGCGAACACCTTGTTGGCCGAGCACTCATCCACGCAGTGCATCAAGTGGAACATCTCCTCCGTGCTAAATATTGGTCAGCAGCTGTACTTGATTTCTTTGTTGAAAGAAGAGTGACCTACCAGTCTTCATGGCCGTGGTGATCTTCCTCCTCAGACGCCTTCATGACGCGCTCCTGGCACTCATCAAAGTGGTGCTTAAGAGGTGCACACGCCTTGGAACCCTCGCATTGCTCCCGAATCACAGGCATCTCGTCTTCTGCCTCTTCTTCTTCTTCTTCTTCTTCTTCCTCCTCCTCTTCTTCCTCTTCTTCTGCTTCCTCCTCTTCTGGTGCTAAGGTGCGCGTTAGTCTGTCTACGTATTGCATCCGTACATCAGGTAGAGCCTTGGCCCGCGGACGATCGCGGTGCTGGTACCACAAGCAGCCCTGCACCGGACCATCTCACAAGAGCAGGACTCACACCACCCGTGTACGCATAAAAGCCTTACCTTCCTCAGTCTCCTCTACTGCCTCCTCGTTCTTGCTCGACACAGACTCGGTATTTGAAGGTGTCTCCGCCACCGTTGTCGCTGATTCGGCATGCACCGTGAACAGCTCGCTGACCCAGGATGTCAATGCCATGGTCTCTCTTTGCAGAAGTCTTTGCGAAGGAGAATGAGTCGCCCTCTGTCGTCGTCTTTTCCCGGGACCAAATCAGGGTTAGGGTCTGTACAGAACAACGCGACAAAACGCACTCGACGCTGCATACGCCTTCTCTCTACCAGGCCTGTGTTCGGGAGACGGCCCAGACTGCCTGCTGAGATATCCTCACTATGGCATCCGTCATTGGCAACAATTGTGTCCGTCAAATCGGCCTCTTGCGCAAAGATCTCGACGCGCTTGCTAAAAACACATCCACCAACAGCTCCATCTCTTCTCTGAAGGGCCAAATTGGCGTCTCCCTTACCTCACTGGGTCGTTTGCTCGACGACTATGAATCTCTTGTTAAAGCAGAAACAAATGAAGCGAAACAAGATCGTTTGCTCACCCGTCTGAAAGATCTACGGAAGCAACATAGTGAGCTGCGGCAAGAATTCGACAAGGTCGGCAGGCAGCGAGAGGAAGAACAAGCACATGCAAATCGTCAGGACTTATTGGGTCGGCGGCCGCATGCCAATGCAACACCAGATAACCCGTACAGCAATAGCAGCAGTGGTGCGCAGCAAGCAGGAGGACAGCAGTCCACATTGTCAAGGCACGAAGGCAACATGAAGGAAGCATCAGCTCTCAATCGGGTATCTGGCGCGCTGGATGAGTATATCGAAGCTGGGCTCGCCAGTCTGAGCGATTTGCGCGATCAAACGGCCACTCTCAAGGGTACTCAAAAACGACTCCGCGATGTGGCCGTCAAGATGGGCTTGAGCAGTGAAACAATTCGCTTCATTGAGCAACGGACGAAAGGCGATCGTTACGTCTTTTATGGTGGCTGCTTCTTGACACTCGTGGCATTCTTTTTCATTCTACGGTACTTTGGATGAATCTGCTCTTGATTCGCGATGAATGACGATACCCTTTATGTTTGCGCATAGCATAGCGTTGATAATAAGCTTGTGAACAACAAACGGTAAAGTCTTGTGGGTTGCGTCGAGCTGTAGCACAATCTTGCGTCAAGCTGAGCAGTAGGCCTATGCTGTATTGCGAATATGGCGCAAGGCTGAGCAAGCCCCCCTTCTCAGACTTTTCTCCATTGAGCTTGTATTTGCTGCTGCCAAAGCCCCTGTACACGTGCACCCCTGCGCCTTCATATCCATTTCGCAAACGCCAAGCAACTCCTAGACAACGACGCCAAGGTAATCTGCCACCATCTTACGCCCAAGTGTCTTCGCAGTTGTATCAGTGGCAGAGGAATTACTGACTGCATGGCAGTCAAGTCATTGTAAAGAAAGAGACACTCCATAAATAAAGCTCTTCGCTCGGAGCAAACTTCGTATTCGTAATTTCCGTGTTTGTTTCATATACCCCTGAATTTATACCTGCGCCTGCTCTAGCACGGCGCGAGCAGGAAGTCCATATCATGTAGCATCGTATTTGTGCATGGCCTTACAATTATTATGGGTCTCGGAAATGAGCAGGAGTGTTCTGAAAGCTTGCTGCCAGCACCAGGAGAAGGTATAAATACCTGCCCATCAGCTGCTCACTAACAAAGCTGCACAACTACCTTCAGCAACGACGACCCAGCACTTAACATGAGGCGAGACAACACTAAAGCTGTTCTTTTCTGGTTCATTGGAGCAATGAATACGCTGCCTGTTGTGATGTCTCAACAATACAATATTGGCCGACCGGATAGCAAAATCGACAAGGATGCCAGCAAAAATAACATGAACTTTGCAGGCTCTGGATGTCAGCGCTGGCAGTTCAAGTTCCAGAAGACTTTGCACACCTTGGTGGGAGACATTACTGAACCTCCTTGCGGAAAGAAGTGCACAATCGCAATTCTCAAGGATTTCACAGCAGCCCTCACGGCGACCAACATTACGGAGGGAGGGGAGAAGAAGCTCGACGGATGTGTGGCTGATAGTGGTGTCTGTGCTGGCTTGTCTTCTGAATCCTTTCAAGTGGGCGGCACTTGTTACTGCATAGGGACTTTGGTTGCGCTTCGTCTACACGGAGGCTCACAATGCGAACGAAACGAGGTGCATAAAAGGTTTGCCGACAGACTCAAAGAGGACTGGACGACTAAAGACAATCCCGGGCTTCTTCAGTCAAAGTTACATTGTAATCAACGCAAGGCAAGTCATTGTTCGTGTGCAAAGTTCGACAAAAAGAACAAATACTACGGTCTTCCGCATGGAAAAGAGTGTCCTGCCGAGGTGGGGAATCCATTCCCCAACTCTTAGACCAAGTCGGGCACTGTTTCGAATGCCTATGAAGGCAGTGGGCAAAATGCAGGTGCCACGCTCCAGTATCGATGATACAAGTTGCTCGACTATCAATGATGCAGATCCTATTGTTACTTAGAAGGTGTCGTAGGAGAGACTCAATCCTCTTGACCTTCAGATGAAAGACTATTCTCTGTAAAGTAGCGTTGGCTACTACGCTCGATCATACTTGACATGCGTTTCGTCTATCATACACAGTCGTATATCGCGTAAAGACTCGGATAGATGAGGTTTCAGCCGAACTCTTGCCCGTGGCTCACTGGCTTTGCATCCGTGACCACTCAAGAGGCAAGTTTGCTGCCACCATTAGTTCTACCCTTGAAAATTGGGTTCGGACTTTTCACTATCTGGAGCACTGTACGCGTTATATGATCCAATTTCCTCGCAGCCAGTGACTACTCGGAAGTCTCATCTTGAACGAAAAGGCCAGAATCTTCAGATCTTGATAAATAAACGATGCTCATCAAGGTTGTAACATTGATGTGCGCAGCTGGCGAAGCGCGCCGACGTATTAAGGGCACATGCAATCAAAATGTGTTTCGTGCACTTAAAGACCAATCGGCTGAACTGCAATAGGTACATCTACTGCATGCCTTCAATTTGTACCGCTAATCTGTCTAGCTGCTGCTGCTGCTGCAACGACAAGCTTAAGGGCTCGATATGAAGCTGAAGCGCGCAGTTCTTTGTTGGCTTTTGGAGGTGATCACCGTTCTGCCTGCTGTCACACCCCTCCATGTTCGCATTGCGATCAACCTTGGGGGCAGGCATGCGGCTAAAGACTCCGATGAGACCATGGATTACAATGGCTCCATATGCCAGCGCTGGTAGTTCAAGTTCCAGAAGAACCTAGCCGTACAAAAGGTCAGGCCATATGTGCCCGAATGTGAGACCATGTGCGAGCTTGACTTTCTTCAAGCATTGGAACGAGCCATCGATCAGGATACAAATCAATATACGGGCAGAAAGGAGATCAGTGAGTGCGTGGGCGATAGTGGTACCTGTGGTGGTCTCTCTATTGAGGTTACATTGCCCTCCTCTCTTCGCAACATTTGTTACTGCAAGACGACCCTCAATCCACTTCGCCTTCATGGTTAAAAAACTGAATATATTTCAAATTGACAAGGTGGACGGGCAGCAAGAGGGAGAACAAGCACATGCAAAGCGTCCGGACCTATTGGGTCGGCGGCCGCGCACAATGCAACACCAGACAACCCCTACAGCAATAGCAGCAGTGGCGCGCAGCAAGCAGGAGGACAGCAGTCCACATTGTCCAGGCACGAAGGCAATATGAAGGAAGCCTCAGCTCTCAATCGGGTATCTGGCGCGCTGGATGAGTATATCGAAGCTGGGCTTGCCAGTCTGAGCGATTTGCGCGATCAAACGGCAACTCTCAAGGGCACTCAAGAACGACTCCGCGATGTGGCCGTCAAGATGGGCTTGAGCAGTGGGACAATTCGCTTCATTGAGCAACGGACGAAAGGCGCTCGTTACGTCTTTTATGGTGGCTGCTTCCTGACACTCGTGGCATTCTTTTCCATTCTACGGTACTTTGGATGAATCTGCTCTTGATTCGCGATGAATGACGATACCCTTTATGTTTGCGCATAGCATAGCGTTGATAATAAGCTTGTGAACAACAAACGGCAAAGTCTGTTGGGTTGCGTCGAGCTGCAGCATGATCTTGCGTCAAGCTGAGCAGTAGGCCTACCCTGTATTGCGAATATGGCGCAAGGCTGAGCAAGCCCTCCTTCTCAGACTTCCCTCCAATGAGCTTGTATTTGCTGCTGCCAGAGCCCCTGTACATGTGCACCTCTCGACCTTCATACCCATTTCGCAAACGCCAAGCAACTTCATGACAACGACGCCAAAGTAATCTGCCACCATCTTACGCCCAAGTGTCTTCGCAATTGTATCATTGGCAGAGGAATTACTGACTGCATGGGAGTCAAGTCATGGTAAAGAAAGAGACACTCCATAAACAAAGCTCTCCACTCGGCGCAGGCTTCGTGTTCGTGAACTTCAGCCTCATTTCTTGTACCCCTGAAATTTGCACATCCGGAGCTTTAGCGCGAGCAGGTGGTCCACATCACGTAGCGTCGCATGTATTTGGGCTCTCAGAAATGAGCAGGAGTGTTCCACCGCCTCCGCGACTCATCTCTGAGATTGCTGTCAGCACAAGGATAGGGTATTAAAACCGCTGACCAGCTGCTCAGCTACCAGTCACGCAACCACCACCTTCAGCAACGACGAGTCAGCACTCAACATGAGGCGAGTTGACGCTATAACTTCTCTTTTTTGGATTTCAGGAGCCATGATCATGCTGCCTGCTGTGATATCAATGGAATACTACATGGGCCGACAAGTGGATAGCGATATCGACAAGTATGTCACCAAAGAAAACATGAACTTTGCAGGCTCTGGATGTCAGCGCTGGCAGTTCAAGTTCCAGAAGACTTTGCAATTGACGGTGGAAGACTTTCTTGATTATGATGATTGTGAGACGATGTGCAGAGTTGTGTTCATGCCCTACGGAAAATTTACCGGAGTGTACCAGAGCCAACCGGTGGATTACCGTGAGAAATTTTCCAAGCACAGCGGATTACCGGAGCCAACCGACTTCCAAACTTGCACACCGGAGGAAAACCAGCGGATATGGAGAGGCGGATCACTGAGCCACGCCAAAAGGCAGACAACACACAAGTCAATCACTGTTATCAAGCGAACAGAGGCCAACATCCGCTCATCATCAAATCTAGAAGCTATTTATACTGAATTCGATAGCCCTCAGCTACCCATAAAGAGTGCTTCTGCTCTCGTAAGCGTCGTTTTCGCTTAAGCAGCTTGCCTGCTCTTTTCTTGTCGAGCTCTGTTCTCTCAAATAGGCCAATTGGTCCAAGAAGACGGCAAACTGGCACAATGACCTGCAATATGTGTCCTTGCTTGCTGCTTGCTGAGAGACTTTGCGCCGCACGACAACTTGGTCTTAAAGACTCTGATGATCGCAAAATGCCTGCTATCGTGTTCAAGCAGATAGAAAACTTCCTCATAGCTCACTATCGCATTGTTGCTAACCTCAGGCGCTTCATGCGTCTGCTCATTGAACGCGACCTTGCTTCGCGAACGGAGGTCATTCGCAGCACACTTCACAACGAAGATCTTTGTGGTGCCCTGACGACTAGCCACTTTGCATCTTGGCCACGATCACAAGCTGGCGTTTGTAGGCTGAAAACTGGAAGAGTGTAGCGCTAGTGGATCTTAGGAGTCGTTGACTTTGCCGTTTTGCTTCACTCTTGTCTTGTCACTTCAGGACGAGATGGGATGACCAGCACACGCATCTGCTCTGCACCGTCTTGCTGCTCGTAGACAACACCTCACAGTCCTTGAGCTCTCACACTCGAGCCTGTGGCATCTGAAGGTGCTCGATCACTTTCCTCAAGACATGTCGTCCTCTGCTCGCGTGAGCTGTGCACGCTGCAAGCGCGATACCTTCGACTGACCCAGATAAGAAGAGGAGTCTCCCACAGACAGTCTGGACGACTACAACAGGCTCGCAGGATCTATTGAGCATATCGATATACCATTAAGATCCAAGCGCACGTCGCATAGCTTCTCTGGATTCGATAGTCCCTCGACAAAGACTCTTCGACTCGCCATGGGATTCTGGCCACGAACGCCATTGCGCGACGCCACCTGGAACACCATCACTGCACATGCACGGTACATGATGGACACTCACCAGATTCTGGTCGATGCGCAAGGCAGGATGGTCACATGGCGTCACCGCAACGTTGGGAAGCTCCAATCGGTCATTCACAAGTTGGAAAAGGCTTTTCCTGTGCTGGAATGGGCTCATGGACATTGAATCACCTTGACTATCCGCCAGCTCCACACGAAGGTGGTTGATGAAGCGGTGACAGTGTCTCTGTACCTTGCAAGCTCTTGACTGACGCGCTTACAGAAGCGCAAAGCCAAAGTCTACAGAGAGACTACTACTGCTGCTTCTTTCCAGGACGATGATATCATCCACGAGCACGACGTTGCCCATGGACCGTCATCTGCTCGCGTCGATAATGAGAACACCCGCTGCGAGACACACGCTTCCGTCCTCTTTGAAGACAATGGTATTGACAAGGCTGCATCGAGAGTTGTGGGTTCCTCCTTCTGCCTGATGTGCCTCACTAACATATTCAGTTGCAGCTAACTTCGTCTCAGCACAATGTGAGCCAATTATGCGGAGGAAACATTGGCTAACAAGATGTAGCGTCAAGCAAACAAGAATTCTCATGTTTCCAAGGCAAGTCTGTTCCATCTTTGGTGATATAAGACTGACCAGTGGCCAGAAGTCAAGCAAAGATCGATTTGCCTCCTCATCTCGCACGGTATGCACTTCTACTACTCCTACCATGACATACTAACGATGCATTTCTAGTCTGGAAGAAAATCAAAACTATCACGTAGAGCACAGGATGCTGAGCAAGGCAGCGCTACTATGACCGAGGCCAAGACTGCAGCATCACAAGCAAAAAGGCGCGCAAGTCTACAAAGAAGGCCAAGAAAGCGGCAGCACGTCTGTAGTGTGTCGTAGATGGTCTAGTTGCTACCCCCACTGTCGCTACAGCATCTATTGAGCTCACCCGTTGGCAGGTGGTATCCTCTGGTAATCCTCCGGTTGACTCTGGTAAAGGCGTGCTTATTACCGCCGGTAGTCTGCCGGTAGTCTGCCGGTAGTCTGCTGGTGTTACTGCGCCTGCGAAGTTGGGGATTTTCCGCCGGTATTCTGCCGGTTTTATTCTGGTAATTTCCACCGGTAATCTGCCGGTCCAAATTTTCCGTAGGGATGGAGGACTATACAGCAGCCCTCAATGCGACTGACACTAAGGAAGGAGAGGAGCGGAAACTCGATGGCTGCGTGGCTGATAGTGGTGTCTGTGCTGGTCTCTCTTCAGAACCCGTTCGATCGCAATCGGAGAGCACTTGGGACAGCACTTGTGACTGTAAGTCGATCCTAATTGTGCTTCGTCTACACGGAGGCTCAGACTGCCAGCGACACGATTTGCATACAAGGTTCGCCAGTAAGCTTGGAAACTGGACGACTGAAGGCGAACCCGGGCTTCTTCAAACAGGTTTACGTTGTCACCAACGCAAGACAAAACATTGTTCGTGTGCAAAGATGGACCCAGACTGGTACTACTACGGTCTGCCGCATGGATTCGAGTGTCCTGCAGAGGTGGGGAGAACATCCTCCGGTCCTTCGACCAAGTCGGGCACTGTTTCGAATACCTATGGAGGCAATGGGCAAAATGCAGGTGCCACACTCCACTATGACTGATGCAAGTCGCTCGACTATCAATGTTGCAGATCCTATTGTTACTTAATAGGCGGAAGTAGAATCTGAATCCTGCTTGACCTTCAGATGAAAGGCTTTCTCTGCAAAGTAGCATTGGCTACTACGCTCTAACATACTTGACATGCGTTTCGTCTATCATACACAGCCGTATATCGGGTAAAGACTCAGATTGATGAAATTTCAGAGGTACCCTTGCCGGTGGCTCATTGGCTCTGCATCCGTGACCACTCAAGAGGCAAGTTTGCTGCCACCATTAGTTCTACCCCTGAAAATTGGGTTCGGTCTTTTCACTATCTGGAGCACTGTACGCGTTAGATGATCCAGTTTCCTCGCAGCCATTGAATACTCAGAAGCCTCGTGTTGAATGAAAAGGCCAGAATCTTCAGATCTTCATCTAGAATCCTTCTCCCGTAAATGATGCACATGATTGTTGTAACATTGATGTGCGCAGGCGACGCGCCCGGACGTATCAAGGGCACACGCGGTCGGCATGATTTTCGTGCACTTAGAGACCGAATCGGCTGAACTGCTATAGGTACATCTAATGCATGCCTTCAACTTGCACCGCTGCTTCCTGACACTGGTGGCGTTCCCTTTCAGTCTACGGTACTTTAGGTGAATTTGCTCTTGATTTGGATGACTGACGGTACCCGTCATGTTCGCGCATAGCATAGCAATGATCATAAACTTGTGCCCATGAGAGGCCACTTCTAGTGAGCGTATGAACCCAGCACGTCGAGCTGTAGCAGGTTGTTGCGTCAAGTTCTGCTGTAGGCCTATCCGGTAAAGTAAAAACGGCGCGGGTCCTTCTCTCTGCAGACTTTTTTCCCCATAAGCTTGTATTTGTTGCTACCAGAGCCCCTGCACATTTACAGACCTAGTCCCTGATAGCCGTTTCGCATCAGTTAACCAAGTTCATACCTCTAAACAACGTCAATGTAGACTGCCGCTACATTACGTCCAAAGAGTCTTCGCAGGTATATCATGGGCAGAGGAACTATTTGACTACACGATGATCAAGTGATAGCAAGGTAAGGAACGCTTCTTACACAAAGACCCTCGCTCGGCGCGTCCTTCCTATTCGTGATCCTCGTGTCAATTCTTGTACCCCTGAATACTGGACATGCGACTGCTCGAGCACGATGCGAGCAGGGCTTCCATAATTTACATAGCGGAAATGAGCAGGAGCGTTTTGCGACTCATCTCTAAGCTTGCTGTCAGCCCAAGGAGTGAGTATAAAAACCGCTGACCAGCTGCTCAGCCACCAATCACGCAACCACTACCTTCAGCAACGACGAGCCAGCACTCGACATGAGGCAAAAAGATGCAACAGCCATTCTTTTTTGGATTATGGGAGCAATGATCATGCTGCCAGTCTCGATGTTTCATGACCACATTGGCCGACAGGATGACAAAATCAACAAGGTCCTCACCCGAAGGAACATGGATTACCCAGGCCCTGGATGTCAGCGCTGGCAGTTCAAGTTCCAAAAGACTTTGCAATGGACGGTGGAAGACTTTCATGTTTATGACGATTGCGAGACGATGTGCAGAGTTGTGTTTCTGGAGGATTTCACAGCAGCTCTCAATGCGACCAACACCAAGGAAGGAGAGGAGAGGAAACTTGATGGGTGCGTGGCTGATAGTGGTGTTTGTGCTGGTTTATCTCTAGGAACCTTTCAGACGGACAAATCTTGTCACTGCAGGACGATCTTGATTGCGCTTCGTCTGCACGGAGGCTCAGACTGCAAGCGAGACAAACTGCATAAAAGGATTGCTCAGAAGCTTGTTGGACATGACCGGAACACTGAAGATGTTGGACATAACTGGAACATTAGAGATGAACCTGAAATTCTTCAATCAGGTTTATATTGTCACCAACGCAAGGCAAGCCATTGTTCGTGTGCAACGTTGGACCCAAAATACCACTACTACGGTCTTCCGCATGGAAAAGAGTGTCCTGCCGAGGTGAGGGGAACATCTACCGTTCCTTGAATATCGATGATACAGAACATATTTCTACTCAAAGAAGAGCCTGAATGCTGCTTGACCTTCAAATGAAAGACTTTTTCTGCAGAGTAGTGTTGCCCACTACGCTCGATTGTACCGGACACGCATGTCGTCTTTCATACACAGTCATAAACTGGGTGCAGACTCTGACTGCTTAAGACCTAGCCAGATTCTTGCCCTTGGTTCACTGGCTCTGCAACCGTGGCCACTTGAGAGCAAATTTGTGAGTTTGCTGCCACCATAAGAACTGCCCCTGAAAATTTGTATTCGTGTTTCTACTAAGATTATCTGGACAAAAGATACGCATGATATTTCCAAATGCTCGCACAGTCAGTACTCAAATGCCATCATCTTGTATGAATAGGCTAGCCTGTCCGGACCTTGGTTAAAAGCATTCATATGCAATAAATGATGCACATAAATATTGTAACATCGATGTGCGCACGCAAAGCACCCTGACGTACCCATAGCACACGCGGCCGAAAATTGTCCTGTGCACTTGCAGACCGCGGCCGAACCACCTGGAGAGCTTAAAACGCATTTGCTGAACCTCTTCAAATCACAAAGCCCTCTATCTGGCAGCTGCTGCTGCTGAATGGCAAGGGCTTCACATGAAGCTGCAAAACACTATTCTTTGTTGGCTTTTCGAAGTGATCACCATGCTGCCTGCGGTCTCACCCTCCTATTGCAATCACCTTGGGAGCAGACATCTAGCCAAAGACTCCGACAAGAACTTGGATTACAATGGCTCCAAATGTCAGCGCTGGCAGTTCAAGTTCCAAAAGAACCTAGCCGTCAAATCAGTTTGGCCATATGTGCCCGATTGCGAGACCATGTGCGAGCTTGACTTTCTTCAAGCATTGAAAGGAGCCATCGATCAGGATACAAATCAATATACGGGAGAAAAGAAGATCAGTGAGTGCGTGGGCGATAGTGGTACCTGCGGTGGTCTCTCTATTGAGGATACATTGTTCTCCTCTCTTCGCAGCATTTGTTACTGCAAGGCGATCCTCATTCCACTTCGCCTTCATGGCACAGTGGATGGTCTTAAGTGTGAGCGACGACAGCTGCATGCATCCTTTGCCTCAAAACTTGGCGGAGGCTGGACGACTGAAGGAGACCCAGAGCTCCTCAAGAAGAATCTGCATTGTAACCAGCGCAAGGCCAGTCATTGTAACTGCGCAATTTTGGACCCATACAGAAAACTTTACGGGTTACCGCATGGAAAAGAATGTCCTGCGGAGGTGAAACCGCCAGCGCCTTGTGCTCCACCGCCTCGCATAGGCATCACTACTTACAACACGACTTCGCCATAAGTAATGGAATTTAAGCTTGATAGTAGCCTTGCCGCCGGATTGCCTCTTGTGCCTCGCCTTGTCGTTTCTGTGTGCCGGTGGAGCAATCGCAATGTGCTGTGCTAAGTTGGTTGTTGTCAAGAGACAAGAATACACCTTGATGGAGATGTGTTCCCCAAGCATCAAGATTGTTGTGATTCAGATTTGTGCAGCAGCTCAGAAGAATAGGGTATCATAACATTCAAGGGCTGCATGATCCATAACCATATCGTGTGCACATACACAAATATGTGTGCACAGTCAATATCAGCGACTCTCTTTCGACTCTTGGCCATAAACAGGAGTCAGAGTTCTCCTCGTAGACACCTCAGCCAAAGCTTGCTACTTTGCGAAATTGTGCAACTGTTCATTGTGCTGCAATGCAACACTGCAGATGATGTTGGATTGGATAGACTTGCATAAGATTGTCAGGGCCCAGTGACCGTTCTCATAGAGGTAGACAAAACTTCTGATCAATTCGCCAGGCATGAAGCCGTGGATGATGGCATTGTGCTGCATTCTGGCCACACTGTCCGGGACGGCTGTCAACGTCACCGCCAAGGCGAAGCAACTCCTTGGAGAGCAGAATTCACTCAAGGGTATCGACAAATCCCAAGATATGCTTGATTATCAAGGGAATGACTGCCAACGCTGGCGATTCGAGTTCCAGAAGGCGCTGCCATTCGATTCATCAGCCTTTGTCGACGGGATTGTCCCATGCGACGACTTGTGCGAGACGGCATTCATGGACGCATTGACAGAAGCAACGAAAAGAGACCGCTCCGCGACAACAGAGCCTAAAATCGATGAATGTGTTGCTGCTAGCGGTGCCTGTGGTGGCCTGGCTCAAGGTGCCTGGCCAGAACCTGACAATGCATGCCGATGCAAGACGGCTTTAGTCGTGCTTCGATTGCATGGCTACATGGACAATTCAAACTGTGAGCGAACAAGCTTGCATCAGAGGCTCGCAACAGCTCTCAACTGGACCGTCGATGGATCTCCGATACTTCGCAAAACAGGTCTGCGTTGTGACCAGCCGAAGAGCAGTCAGTGTACTTGTGCCAAGCTGGATCCAGCCACCAATTGGTATGGTGTTGCTCAGGGCAACAACTGTCCTGATGATATTATGCCGGCTGATGTTGCATTGTCGGCCAACGAGCAACAGCCAAGTCTTGACATTCCCATCACAATTCCCGACAATATCCTGCCCTGAAACCAATTGCAGTGCCGAGCTGAGTGGCATTTCATTCGTATAGCAGTCATTAGCAAATCAAAATCGTTGTGTTCGTTGCTGGTGTAGCAGTGTAGATGGTAGGACAATGACCGTGATGTATCAAACACTTACAGGCAGCGAAGAAGATTGGTAAAGAATACAGATAAACGCAAGTGCATGCAGAGATGAAGCTATTTCGTGTCCTTGGCAGTGTCGTCTTGTACATGAGCGAGCCAGCTTGCAAAAAGATCAAGACCACTCGACAATGTCTCGACTTGTTGCCACTGATCAGCGGTAGCTTGAAGACGTTCCAGAGTTGGCGTCTCCTCAACCAGGGAAGATAAGTCGGATAGATCTGTCAAGTCAGAGTCACTCTGGTCAAGCAGCTCGAGAATGTCCTTGTCTGCTTTTGACGGCGCTATTGTAGGAGTGTGGACCAACAGATCGAGCTCATCCACATCATCTTCCGTGATAGGATCACTTGAGGTGATCATCGGCTCTGTAGGCTCCTGACGTATGGTAGAAGAAGCAGAGACCGCTGGAGCAGCCGTTCTTTGCAATCTGGCAATCTCTTGTTGTTTGGGCTTGGATGGCAGCCTTTGACGCGCGCTGCTTTGCACCCATGCACTCAATTTCTTAATGTCCGATGCGGTCCTGACTTCAAACCATGTGCTCACTTCCTCAGCCGCAATCTCTGAGTCTGCCCTTGTTTCCTCTTCGTCATCAAACATGGACTCCAGCGCATCTTTGCTGAAATCAAGACAAGGACAAGTAGCATGGTCATCACGCTTCGCTTCGCATTCAGGTCCACAGCGGCCATGGCTTGGCATCAAAATGACTTTACAGCCAAGATCCCTGTCGGCAGCTTCTCGGACGCGATCGCCAAAGATCCAGTAAGTGTTGCCAAGGACGTCTTCACCAAGTGGCTTTGTGCGTAATCGAGCCGCGCGCTGGACTATGAATAGTGCAACGTCCAAAGCAAGGAGGCTCTTTTCATGCTCATCTCGAGCAGTAATCCACTTATCTTGCCACGCCTTGACTTCCGTCTTGTCGGACGTCTTGAATTGGGCAGTGTGTAGGTCTTGCTTGACAAGTTCGTATGCTTGCTTCATTGTCGCACGATCCTTCATGTGCTGCAAGGCTGCACTTCTGGCAGTGTTCTGCCGAGACTCCAAGTCTTTGCGTACGGCCTCGCACTGGAGACAGAGATGCATCATGTCGATGATGACGCTGATTTGCTGTTGTACATCATAGACCTCTTCCTCTTCGTCAATCTCCTCCTGAGAGGCTTGAGAGTGCGACGAACTCAAGTCACTCTCTGAGCCTGCACCAGACTGGTCCGTGATTTGTATCGGTGCCTTGGTCTTTGGGCCCGAATGTCGCTTAACAGATGCCTTGAGGACTTTTTGGTGTCCAAGAAAGTCAATCAGCACAGGCCATAGCTGGCCGTTACGGATGGTGGCTCGTTCAATTTCTGACAGCGCGAGTCGTAACGTTGCTTCTTCGACGAGGAGGGGCTCAGTCTTCTTATCAAGCATGAGACGAAGCATGCCGGCAGCGAGATGACGAAATGAGAGAAATTCGAGGTCTGCAAATGGATCGCATAGCCAAACGAGATGTTTCTGAGGAATCTGGCTCAAGAGGTGTTCAAAACGCGTGACAAACTCGCGTAATTGCAGGCGCATCGACCAGAGGGGCTCTGCTCGTAAAGCGACCTTGTGAAACTTGGGAGGCCAAGCGGCTTTGGTCTTCGATCCGGCCTGGTTGTGCTTTCGATTCAAGGCACCCAAGATCGCAGCTGACGAGCGTTTTCGGGCGAGCTCTGATTTGGGCGAATTACTTGGTCGAGCTGGGGCAACAGAGGGGAGGCGAACAGCTTTAGAGTCTCCTTTCTGGCCCCCATTATGTTTGCTGAAGGAGAGAATAGACTGCTTCAGCAGCTTTGGTTTTGCGGAAATAGCCACTTTGGGTTCAGTGTTGTCCAGTTTCGGCTACCGTCAGCTGAATAAACTAACCAAGAGATGCTGTACCTTTTTATTGGGCCCGTCCTGCGACATGTTCTCCTTTCCTTCAGACAAGACCCGGACCTGGGCAAGCATGGGCGAGGTGAGGCGGTTGTTGTGCTCGCTGCTTCGTCGCGTCGCGTTGGAATCAAAGACGCGCCAGAGGAGCAATTGCAAGTCACAATTTCACACAAGATATTTGTTCAGTCTCATCATGTATCATAATTGACCTTGCTGTGTCTGCCATGTCGTCTAAGCATATGCCCTATGCATACTGCAAGTTCTAGCGTCTGTCTATATACTTCCAGATCGGCCCGATATCTTGTGCAGATCAAATCTCAAATCTCATCTGCTCAGACTGCTCGCTTCATGACAGCTGAACAACGCGATCTAGCGGCCCGAAGCGCATGAGAAGGGTGCAGGCGGTCCTGGGGAAGGGCTCGGGTCTCAGCATAAGAAGTGAGATCTGCCCAATGCTGATAGCCACTCGAGAAGCTCAAAGATGGTCGACACACAGGAGCAGTCGAGAGCATGGTACAAGGAAGCGGCCGTCTATCAAATCTGGCCTCATTCCTTCGCAGACAGCAACGGCGATGGTGTAGGCGATTTGCAGGGTGCAATTTCTAAGATTGACTACCTTCATGAGCTTGGCATCGATGTCGTGTGGTTTTCGCCCCTGTATACCTCACCGATGGATGATATGGGGTACGACATTTCAAACTATTATGAAATAAACCCCCAGTACGGCACTATGGAGGACTGGCAGATGATGTGCGACAAGCTCAAGGCGAAGGGCATGAAGCTTGTGATGGATCTCGTGGTCAATCACTGTTCATCAGAGAGTCAGCTCTTCATCGACAGCTGCAATCGTGTCAATGGCAAAGATGACTGGTTCATCTGGCGCGATGCCAAAATGGTCGACGGCAAGCGAACAGAACCAAACAACTGGCTTGCTGCTTTCCGAGGCAGCACCTGGGAATGGAACGACAAGCGCCAGCAGTACTACTTGCACACTTTTGCAACAACTCAGCCTGACTTCAATTGGGAGAACAAAGACGTACGTGCAGAGGTGCACAAGATTATGCGTTTCTGGATGGATAAAGGTGCTGCTGGCTTTCGTATGGATGTCATCAACATGATTAGCAAGCATCCAGACTTGCCAGACGCTCCCATCACCATCCCTGGCAGCAAGTACCAGCCCTTCAACCAGCTTGTCTTTAACGGTCCTCATGTCCATGAGTATCTGCAAGAGCTCTATACTGAGGTCTACAGCAAGTACGAAACCTGCTTCAATGTCGGGGAGACACCCTGTGTCTCGCCTGCCGATGGCCTCAAGTATGTCGCGAAGTCACGCAACGAGCTGCAAATGATCTTTCAGTTCGAGCACGTCGACGTCGATATGGGCCCAGGAGGCAAGTTTACACCCACCAACGAACCCTGGAAGCTGTCAACACTCAAAGCCATCCTGAACAAATGGCAAGTTGCTATGCAGGAAGGAGATGGTTGGAACTCACTCTACTTGAGTAACCACGACCAGCCGCGTTGTGTCTCTCGCTACGGTGATGATTCGCCCGAGTGGCGTGATGTATCGGCACGGATGCTGGCTCTTTTCCTTGTATGCCAAGCGGGTACACCATACATCTACCAAGGTCAAGAGCTTGGCATGAAGAACCGATCAAGCTGGCCAATTGAGGACCAACGCGATCTCGATTCCATCAACTACTACAACGAAGTCATTGCAGAACGGGCCGAGAAGCAACAGATTCCAACCGAAAAGGTCGATATGTCGGATGTCTTGGCTGAGATTCAAAAGAAGTCTCGCGATAATGCGCGTACGCCTGTGCATTGGTCTGCTGAAAAGTTTGCTGGCTTTTCCACCGTCGAGCCCTGGATCGCTGTCATGGACGACTATCCTGAGTACAACGCCGCTGCACAAGTTGGCAATGACGGATCACACTACGAGTGGACGAAGGAGGTTCTCCGGTTTCGCAAGGACAATGATGTACTCATATATGGCATGTTCAAGTCATATGACGACGCACACGAGCAGATTTACGCCTTCACGCGAACGAATGGCAAGAGGGAAGTCCTTGTGCTTTGCAACTTTTCGAGCGAACAAGTTCAATGGGCTGTTCCTGCAGAGTTAAGCAAGGCCGAGAGGAAGGTTCTGCTCAGTAACTATACCTCCAGTGCTAGCCAACAGCATGGAGAGTCGGTCACGTTGCAGCCATGGGAAGCTCAGGTGATTGAGGTGCAAAAGTGCTAGAGCGTTTCCATCAAAAATGCCTCACAGCATCCGCAATGTAGCCATGATAGGACGTACATAGAGGGAAATTCAGAATGGGACAAAAGACGTATGTGCGACAGTATAGCCTGTGAGCTTGCATAAAATTTGCGACATCATTAATGAGCTCAAGGAGATACACAAGGAACTGCGTCGCAGAATACACTTCTCATTGTCTTCTGTCGATACGCCAGTCGCGACCATTCCGCGAAAGTCGCCTTGGTAGGGAGCTCTCGATTCAGATGGGATAATCTTGTTTGCATGCCCCTGACTTGAAGCCACGCGATATTTGCTGCGCACCACCGCCTGAAGCAGATTGCGAGCCTCATGAGCCCGCAAAGCTTGTAGATCGCAAGGATAATTGCCTCCTGAGAGCAGTCAAAGCTTCCCTCAAGAAGGCAGCACCATGCTCCACATCATCGTCGACTGTGCACACATTCGTTCTCATCTCGCCCACTGTCTAGCAGCACTCTTCTTGCAGCGCAAAATAGCATTAGAGTCGCTGTTACCCACACTCGTTTCTTCATCAGCACTACGGCACCCAGAGAAGCTCAGACACGGCCAAGTATGCGCCCTTCTGTGACAGCCTGCTTGGCCTTTTGCATTGGATGTTGCATTGCCTTTCCAACGGCCTTGCAGTTCCTCCAGATTGACCCCAAGGGCCATGTGACCGTCAGCAAAGTCAAGCATGAGGTGAACAAGCAAGTCGAGACAAAACGCAGGCCAAAGTCTCCTGGTCACCATCATCATGTGCCTAACCAGCTCCTTGCCTCAACGCCAAGTCTTATGCCAACTCCTATGCCAACTACTATGCCAACACCAACACCAGTTCCAAACAATGATGCACAAGTTGTCACAGGATCCGATCTTGGACTCATGCGAAAAGCTGAACCTTTGTTGGTGCCAGTGCTGGCAACTGACACAAAGCCTGTTCCCGATCCCAGCCCAGTGCTCTCTGCGCCATCCAGCACGCCAACGCCAACGCCTTCCCTTCCGCCCTCGAATCCTCCTGCCCATCATGAAGACCCCCCTAAGAACCAAGACAAAGCTGATGGCAATAAGGGCGGTCATTCTCAAGCCGACACGCAAGAGTACTTGGAATTGACCATCGAGAACGGAGGCTCGGAAAACTTATGGCCTGTTGCGATTCAGCTGAGTGTAAATGGGAACAATGGCCTGTCGCTCAGTCGCAATGTGCAGGATGACAAGATGTTTGGGTCAGAAGACCCACTCCTTCCTGGCTCATCAACAATTTTCAAGATTCCATACGGTGTCATGCAAGTCCAGGTCATACCACGCTTCGGATGTGAGACTGTGAATGGTAAGTTTACATGCAAACATGGGGACTGCGGAGGAGCTCGGTGCCCGGAAGGCTTCGTTCAGACCCAAGATCCAGTCACTAGATTTGAGCTTGGCTGGTGCGACCCGAAGAACAAGTACGTCGCTGGTAGCATCGCGTATGATATCAGCAACATTGACGTCCAGCCTTCTGGACGCGTCGGTGTGTCTGTGCAGGGCGGCCCAGGCGATAACTGCCCGACCAAGTCTTGTTCTCGAGAAGGGTGTGGAGTCTCAGATGCTTGGCTTTCGGCGTCAGATGTAGGCATCGGCTCACCAGCAGACACCGTTTGCAAGACAAAATCCCTAAGGGTGCGTTTCGACTGACATCAAAAGTCTCTGGCAGATGATACATCCAGCTTCTGACATCGTTCTAGGGTGTCAGATCCATTCCACAGTCGTAGCAACCTTCCTTATAGTCTGCCTAATCTATTCAAAGCTTGCGCCCTTGACTATCGAGCATGATGTTTTATTGCAACTTCGCTCGCTTCGAGTCTCCGCCACTGGAGCGAATTTCAAAGCGACGTGCGTAATCGACATACAGACGCCATCACAAAAACAGCCCAACCTACAAGACTGTAGCAGACGGCGCTATGAAGAGCTTTGGCGGGCATGCACGGGAGCGGCCGCGCGTCAATATGGGCGGTCAACGGGCCACGCCACAGTCGCGCGAGGAACTTCTTCGTCGAGCTGAAGCAGGCCGACAACAGCGCGATCTGCAGCGGCGCAAAGTGTCTGCTGCCATCGTCTTGCAAAGGTGTTACCGGGCGTATCTGGCCAGAGAAGTAGCGATGGATCTACTCAGGGCAGATTTCGATGCCATGATCGATGAGGGTTCTGATTTGCTTCAGATGAGACTCATTGCCTTCTTCTTCAATCCACGGAAGGATCTCGAGCGCTTTTTCTCACTGAATACGGGCAAGGATGTGGATCTTGAATCTGCATCTGAGGCCGGGGCCAGCATGTCTCATGTGTTCGATCGCTTGGCAAATATAGCTCGGGAAACCTATCTCTTTGTCCGTCTTAACAGCATGCAACATGCCAAGCTTGTCAAGATCGTGGCAGCGTGGGGAAAATATCATTCAGTCAGTGGTCATCATGCCCAGGATAGGATGGCATGGCTACTCGGTAGGGAGATGGATCGAGTAGCAAGGGACCCAAATGAAGAATGGAACCGAATGGTCATTGAAGCCTTACCTTCTGTGTTGGCATGGGACAACAGACAGCGTTGCGATCCTCGCCATGGGCCTGCGGGAAACTTCGAATATAACATTCTTGACCAGCCATTGCTAGTTCAATTGCCAGACTTCCTCAACATCAAGTGGTTGGGAGTGGATCGCCTGGAAGCTTTGTGTGCCTATAGGGAAGCTATAAGGGAAGAATGGCTAGATTGGTATGACTCGCGAAACGGGACGGAGTGGAAGTTTCTCAACTTCGCCCAGTTACTTTTCACCTATGTCTTCTCATCAGATAAGGAACTGTTTGCGTGGACTGGCAAATTCTGGTGGCAAGGTGATTTGGCTTCGAGAACTTTGTCCTACGCTCCACCAGCTGATGGCGGCATGGTGCCTCCTCGACTTTGGCTGCGAACTCTGACACAGCTCCTGATAATGTCGCTCATGCCAAGAACGGAATATGAAATTGCTCCAAATCAAGACACCCTGGACGATTATATGACATCTAATGCCTGGCTTCTTGAGCACACTAAGCCGCAGGTCCAAGAACTTCTGCACTTCCTCGCGAGTTCAACCTTTGTTGAGATGATGCTCCAACATCATGTCTCAGGGCCGGATTTCATCGCCACTCTTGAACTTCTCATGGCGATCATCGAGTACTGGCCTCAAGAGCGCGAGCAGTTGCTCACACAGCTTGCCCTGCGCGCACTGACTCAAACAGGCTTCATTCTCAAGCTGTACGAGACGGCAGAAAGTAAATTTCATTCTCGTCTCGAGGACTGGGGAAGCGAACAATTCCTCTTGGTCGAAATCTGCCATCGCATGTACATTACCATGCCAGACCAAGACTTTTTTGATCCTGGACGCAATCCTTTGCCCCTAGATCTCGTATGGAAACTTGGCAAGCTTCTCAATGCCAAAATCTATGATTTGGCAAAAGATAATGCCGCTAGGAGATCTACCCTTGCAGCTCGCGAAGCTATAGCTGTGCGCCTACTACATCACCTTGTAGTTCGCTATGGTCGTCAAGCACGGCCTGATCCGCTTCACTGGGTCCTGGCTGACCTGGCTGACCATTCCACAGATAGAAGCCTGATTGATTGGGTGTTGAATCAATCAGAACGGGATGCCGGAAGTGACGAAGAAGAAGAGATGGAGGACAGCGAGTCTGTGCCTGTCAGTACTCGGCGCAACATTGGCCAGCTGGGAATTATGACGATGTGTCCTTGGACCATCAAGTTTCATGATCGTCTTCAACTAATGCGCAATTTAATTGAAAGGGATGCTGAACGCTCTGGATTCCGCAATTACTGGCACCAAGTTTCGCGATACCCTGTCGCTGTTCGCCGGGAGCATGAGCTTGATGATGGTTTTGCAGTGCTCTGGCCCGCAGGTTCAGCAATCAAACAGCCACTCAGTATCGAATATCAAGATGTGTTTGGCATGCAAGAGGCAGGCATTGATGGCGGCGGCTTGACCAAGGAGTTCTTGCTCGAAGCATGCAAACAAGCCTTGCATCCAGATCGCGGCCTCTTTGTGGAAACGGCAGATCGACAATTACATCCAGTCACAAGCCCAGCTGCTCGGACAAAGAAGGCCTTGATGCAGTACGAATTCTTGGGACGGCTGGTTGGTAAGTGCATCTATGAAGGCATTCTGATTGATGCGTCATTCGCTCCATTCTTCTTGCTCAAATGGATTGGCAAGATGAGTTATCTGGATGACTTGCAATCCTTGGACAAGGATCTTTACATGGGCCTGCTCAAGCTCAAGGACTACACCGGAAATGTCGAAGAAGACTTAGCGCTGGACTTTACACTGACAGAGACTTCAGCTACCGGTACAACAACAATCAATTTGATCCCAAACGGCAGCGATACTCCAGTGACACGCCTCAATCGGCTGCAATACATTCACCTCGTTTGCCACTATAAACTGAATGCTCGCTATCGCAAACAAGCCGAGGCATTCGTTAATGGTCTTGGCGCTGTCCTCAATCCCAAGTGGCTAGCCATGTTTTCTACGAGCGAGCTGCAAGCACTCATTGGCGGCAACCCTGTTCCTATTGATGTGGCCGAGCTCAAGCGCAACACTCAATACGGCGGCTTCTCAAAGGATGATGCAACAGTCAACATTTTCTGGTACTGCCTAGAGCATCGCTTCACCGAGGACGAGCGACGCATGCTCATCAAGTTTGTCACTTCAACACCGCGACCCCCTCTCCTCGGCTTCCAGATGCTATCGCCAAAGTTTAGCATTCGCCATGCAGGCACGGATGTAGCAAGGCTGCCAACTGCGTCAACTTGCGTCAATTTACTCAAGCTTCCTGAGTACAAGGATGCAGATACATTGGAGCAGAAGTTGCGCTTGGCCATCACCGGTCATGCTGGGTTCGACCTTTCTTGATGGTTCATGTAATATATTGCATTTCTTTAGCACGTAGCCACATTCATCAAACAACGACAGAACCCATGAATCGCTTGCTCTACGTCCAAGAAATCGATGCCAAAACAATCTACTCTGTCTTGTCAGCAGGCGTCTCAGCAGGACTGCTCTCCCCCTGGTCATCCTCCTCAGCACCTCCCTCAGCCTGTGCACTCTCATTGAACTCACGCAGCACCTTGAGCGCCTCGTCCACCTTGAGCTTCAATGCCGCATCATCCTCAATCAAGTTGAGCAACTCGGCATTGTCCATCTCCAACAACATACCCGTAATCTTACCAGCCTGCTCAGGCTCGTGCTCCATGACTTTGGGATACAGCGCCTCACCGAGCATCTGCTTCTGGTTCTCTGGTGTAGCAGCTGCCAACAAAGCACTGCTGAGACCACCCATATCAAATGCACCGGCTCCTTGCTGTTGCATCATCTGAGGAGGCATCATACCTTGCGGCATCATACCACCAGCACGAGGTCCAGTAGGCTGCCTCATTGCGCCACCGCGACCACCACCCCTAGGCATGCCGTAAGGTTGTTGTTGCGGGTAACCTTGAGGATATCCACCTTGCTGCATGGGTGGGTACATACCTTGCATAGGCATACCACCACGGCCTTGACCAGCATAGCCGCCACGTCCACCTTGTTGTGGATAACCACCGGGCATACCACCAAATTGAGGACCCATACGTCCAGGTGCGCCACCACCGCCGAAGTAACCGTTAGGTTGCATAGGTGCACCGTAATAGCCACCCATAGGCACACCAGGGAATCCACCATGCGCGGCAGCCTGCTGCATGCGCAAGTTGTTTCGAGCGGCAATCTGTGCTTCGAGCTGGCCACGACGCTGTTCCTTGCGCTGAGCAAGGGCAACATACAATGGCTTGGCATTGAGCATTCGCTGATTCATCTCCGTGACGGCCTTGGTGGCTTCTTCCGGGGAAGAGAAACAAACAAAGCCAAAGCCCTTGGATTTACCAGCTTCGTCAAGCATAACTTTGGCGGAGGTGATGGTTCCATGGACGGCAAACTCCTCGCGGAGCTTCTCGTCATCGATCTCATCATCGAGGTTCTTGACAAAGAGGTTGACGCCCGAGTATTTTTGCATCTTCTCCATCTTGGCCTGCTGGTACGATCGACGCAACTCCTCCTCACGCTCATACTTCTTCTGTGCACGACCGACATAAAGCTTCTTGGACTTGAACTCAGTGTCATTGAGCTCCTCAACAGCCTTGGCGGCGTCTTCATGAGAAGCATAGTTGACGAAGCCGAATCCTTTGCTAGCACCGTCCTGATCACGCGCAAGAGCACATGACGTGACTTTACCGTACTTTGCAAAGAGCTCATTGAACTCCTCCTCCGTCACCTCAAGATCGACATTCTTGACGTAAATGTTGGTGAAGTTTTGCTTCATCGACTCAGACTTGGACATGCGCTCCTTCTGCGAGACGTGTGCACCGACATACACCTTTTTGTCGTTGAGCAGCATACCGTTCACATGCTTAATGGCTTCAGCGGCAGCCTCGTCTGTTTCGTAGTGCACGAAACCGAAACCTTTGCTGTTGCCGAGATCATCGGTAGCGACCTTGCACGAAAGGATGTTGCCAAAGGCAGAAAATGTGTCATGCAAAGCCTTGTTGTCGATGGCGCCATCGAGGTTCTTGATGAAGACATTGCCAGATCCAGTCTTGCGAAGGTGAGGGTCACGCTGGGAAGACATGATACGACATGCCTTTCCCTTGATGAGGGTGTAGTTGAGCTCCTCGAGCGCGCGTTCGGCGTCTTGAGAGTTGTTGAAGTTGACATAGGCATAACCAAGCGAACGACGGGTGACGGCATCCCTGCAAACACGAATGGAAGCAACGGGACCAATGCCATTGAAGAGCTCAAACAGCATGGCTTCCGTGACGGAGGACTCGAGCTCACCAACGTAGAGCGAGCCAGCAGAACGGTTGTCGCTGTTCTTGTCCTCGCTGTTGTTGGATTGCTGCTGCTGGGCCTGTTCAGGCGAAGCAGGTGCCTGCTGGGCGGGCTGAGCGACAGATGCCTCGGGAGAAGAAGACATTTTTTATGGATTTTCTCTGCAAGGAAGGTTAGCGCGCGTCCTGATTGATATGTGTCGAGCTGATGGGAATAGGCGTACAAGTTTTTTTTTGATTGTGGTTTTTTTGGGCGGAAGGTCTGTTCGTGGACTGATGATGTTAGCGCGTGTCCCGGTGATGACTGGAGGTACATACACAGAGAGGGACTGAGGGAGGAGGAGGGGGATGCAGGGGAGGAGTCTTTGGTCGTTGCTGCTTCGTCGTCTTTTGACTTTTTTTTCTTCCGGCGCAGTCACAAATTTCACTTCACCCATCAATATATATCAACTTCAAAGCTCAAGCTGCCGTATGTCTCGGGAACATGACTGGCTCACTCTGAGAAACTGCTCCATCGCATCAGAAGGCAAGCTGACACCGTCCTGCCAAGTCGTGATTGATGTGACGGGCGGCAGTATCGCTGATGTACGAGTTGTCAAGCAGGATGACTTTGACTTGACCATCCACCGAGCTAGGGATGTCGACTGTCGCGGCCACATCTTGACTGCTGGCTTCATGGATCTCCAGCTGAACGGAGCGTGGGACTTTGATTTCTGTACATACTCGGAAGACTACAAGGACAAGCTCGAGGATGTCTGCAGACGACTGCCTGCTCATGGCGTCACTGCATTTTGTCCGACTCTCATCACCTCTACTGCTGAGATTTATAAGCAGGTGGTACCGCTACTTGCTCCTCGGCAAGTCGCCAAAGGTGCTCAGATCCTGGGCGCTCATCTGGAAGGCCCGTACCTGAGCCCGGAGAAGCATGGCATACACAATCCGGACTGGATGAAACAAGCAAGCACATCCATGGAAGAGACCTATGGCAAAGACTATTCCAGCTCGACAGCTATCGTCACAATCGCGCCAGAGATGGACGGCTTGCTGGATATTGTCTCTAAGCTTGTAAGTCAGGACATCGTGGTAAGTCTCGGCCATAGTGCTGCGCCAATTGCTATTGCTCAGCAAGCACTTGATCGAGGCGCAACGATGCTGACGCATCTATACAATGCTATGCCGTCACTTCATCACAGAAAACCAAGTCTTATTGACTTGCTAGGGCAACGCACGGCACCCTTCTTTGGCCTCATTGCCGATAACATCCACGTCTCACCTTTTGCTGCAGCACTCGCCTACAAGGCCAATCCGGAAGGCTGTTGTCTGATTACAGATGCGAATAGTCCCCTTGGCATGGCTGATGGCACGTACACCGGTCCACACGGTATGCAGTTGACCAAAAAAGGAGAAGCGGCAACCATCTCAAATGGTGATATTGGAGGTGGAGCTTCCTCACTTGATACGTGCTTCAGAAATCTCCTGAATGCGAGCCAAGCAAAGATCGAAGCTGTGGTGCAGACAGTCAATGAGAATCCTGCTCGTGTCTTGGGCCTCAAGGATCAAGGACAAGTACGTAAGGGTTACATGGCAGATCTTGTTCTCATGACAGCTGAAGGAGATATTCTCAAGACATTCATCCGAGGGCAAGAGGTGTACAGTGCGACACAAAATTGGTGAGTAAACTACATGTACATTGTACAGACAGTACAGTAAAAGAAAACGTTGTCATCCGATCTGAATATCACTCTCTCTACTCCTTCAACTCCTTGACTTTGCCATCCTGTGATTCAAGTGACGAGCTGCGACTGAGTTGAGAGATGTCAAAGCCATTATCTTGTAGGTAATCCACGAAATCGCAATCTTCCTGCTGAATGCATTCCTGGCTCAATTCCGACACGAAGAAGAAGGCAACCATGGCAGCACAAATAGCCATGGCAGAGGCAACATAGAAATCACCTTTATAGCCAGCATTGGTAGAGCTGAAGCGAGATGCAATAGACGGGAAGGCATAGCTGCCGACAAACGCGCCGATTTTACCAATAGCCGCTGCGATTGCGTAATATTGCCCGCGCGCCATAGATGACGACGACTTGGCAGCGAGCAGACCTATTGTTAGCATTCAGTCACAACAGGAAGAACCTCACCTATTGAGTTACCAGCGCCAAATTCACCGAGAGAGAGGAAGATTCCATAGAAAACAATGAACCCAGCAATGCCATTCGCTAGAATCTTTTCGTAGAAGCCTGCAAGGAAGAAACCACAGGTCGCTTGCAGGACAAGACCAATGATGAGACAACGCTTAGGTCCAATGATATCTGACGCGTATGCACCAAGAATCGAGCCTGGTAAGTAAAAGACGTTGAGAAGTGTGTTCCATCCGAAGGTCTTTGCATAGGAACTTCCTGCTGGCAATACTGCATCTGTAATGGTGGCACTGTACAAACCAAAAGAGTAAGAGGCAAAGTCGTACACGAACCAGATGAAGCTGATGGCAGCGAGTTTGAGCCAATATCGCTTCAAGATGAGGGTATATGGGATCTTGACATTCCTGCCACCCATTCGTTTAAATGCCTTTGGTTCATGCATCTTGACTCGAAAGTAAAAGAGCGAGAGTGGAACAACAACGCCCAATCCGATCGTCATGCGCCAGACTGCTCGCAAGTGATTCGCCGTTAAGATGAGCACCAAAATATATGGCACAAAGGCGCCAAGCACAAAGCCCATGTCAATGGCTGTGTTGGTGACGAGAACAAAGATAAAGTGACGCTTGCCGGACGGTGTTTCTGCAGAGGTCTCGGAAGCAGCACAGGAAGAAGTGGGATACTCGGCGCCAATAGCGAATCCAAGAAAAGCGCGATAGCAGGTAATGGCAGCAAAGAGACCAGGAATGGAGCCATTCAGACCATAAGCACCGGCGCACATGGCCGTCCAGAGGATCAAGAGAGATGTGGCAATGAGCATGCCGTTCTTGCGACCAACTCGATCAGTCACATAGCCAAAGCACAATTGACCAACCACTGTACCACTGCAAGTTAGGGCATGATTCGACAAAAGATTTGCTTACACAAAAGAGATGGAGCCGAGCAGTTGCAAGCCGCGCGAGCCTTTGGACTCTTCGGGATACAGGTGCTTGAGAATGACAAGCACAGTACCGATAGAACTAGCAACATAGCCATCACTGAGCAGTGCGATACCGCAAACAACGACGGTCCAGTACTTTTGTGCGCTCGTACGAGTATCCAAGCTTTCGTCGCTGGCAAAAGCCGTGGGCTTTATTTGGTCGGGCGAGTCTATCGTGCGGATGGCGTTGTCGGGCCGCTTGGCCTTTGGCCGCATGGAATCGAGCATGGTAGCGAGTGGGTGGTGTCGAGGTGATTGCTCGTGGGTATGTACGGATGAGCCTTTTAACGTTTCATCTGCTTTGTGCTTGTACAGATGAGTCTGAGATTGCTGAGATGACTCGCGGGGGAATCGGCTTGGCGCCCGGCAAAATTCACCCAAAGTTGACGCCAGATGAGCCACTTGCCGAGTCGCCGTCTAATGTTGCCAGGACACCGCGGGCACATGCGAATAGGTATCAACTAGCACTGTCTGATGCATATACCACGTAGCTCGAGACCATTTGGCAAAAGGCCCCGCAAGCAAGAATCAGGTCCCGAACACTCATAAAATTGATTAGCTGCTTGAACCTACCTGGCCAAAGTTTCTGCCTAATTAGAAAAGTTGGTTGCTAGAACTGTAAAGTCTAGGAGAATGGTTGCAGAAGAGGATTAAAGGTTTAGGGACAATGAATACTGTAATCATCTGTACAGCGGCAGCTATTCTTCTGAATCCCACAATGAACAGCCTCTTTCTCGATACTTGGATTCTTGAGTCGATCCGGGTCCTTCGGCATGTCTAAATGTTCGGCGAGTCGTGGCAGAAGCAGACTATCAGCACATCCTGGGTACTCTTTAAGGTCGTGATGAAGGCGCTCAAAGGTGACATGCTGCAGACAAGTACAGGTACTACTTCCGCTTGCAGTCACGCGAAGACACACACCGGAATCTGCTTGACATCCATCCAATTTCATTTCAGGATTACGAGCATTGTCGAGTCGCTTTTTCGTGTTGCTGTTACAGAGCGCAGTGCAATCTCCATGTAAAGGATTGGGATAGACCGATTTGAAATGGAAGGTGGCTCGCGCACAATTGTAGTAGATATTACTTTCGGCCACGCCGCCTCCAGTCTCCGTGAGTAGTGAAGCAGTCGTGTCTGACGCCACTGGAGGAATGAGAGCAGTCAAGCCGACCCAGACAGTGACGCCGTAGATAGCTGAAAATGATGGCAGCATGAGATGTGAGGCTTGATTAAAAGATGTGCTGAGAGATATGCTGAGGGAGGTGCAGAGAGAGAAGCGTCTCATGGCGCTTTTATCATGACAACTGAGCATCAGATTGTTATCGAGGAGCCGGAAGTTGAAGAGTGATGTATCAGAATATGCTGACGCGATCATATACCTATCGAGTTGCCATCACATGGACATCTGCTACTCCTTGCCAAGATGCGACGTTGTTCTGTGTGGCGTATGATATTGCGATGATCAGATCCTTAGCAGGTTATAGCAGGCGTTGCTCCTGATGAAAAGTGTGCGAGCCTTTGCGAGCTATCACAAGGTCGCAAGATGCTCATCTCGCACTGATCATGAAAAGCCTCTGAACTCAGCTAGTGCTCGAGGCACTGGAGTACGGTCCGCCCAAATTAGAAGCTGCCGAAGTCTCAAGCGTACACACGGCCGAGGAACAGACACGGGACTTCAAGGAGCTAGCATGTAAAGCGAGCGTGTTTCATCTGATAGCATAGGTATGATATGGTTTCAGTATAGCTGCTGCCGATACCAGGCTTAGTCAAGCAATTCATCACCCGTAGACTGACAGAGTTGACGAGATGGCAATTGATGTCTCACGCCTTCACACAAAATACCGCAGTCGATAGCTTACGAACGTGCGACGACTTGACCAGGCCATTGCATCTGCCAGCGCATCCTGTCTTGTGGCTTGGAAACAAGCCAAGATGGTCGCTCGTCAATGTGAGCTTTGTCAGGTGCGAAAGCCACAGATGCGACGACCGCGTAATGGCATGAAACTCTGCAAAGACTGTTTCTGCACCTCACTGGAGCATGAATCCTACAAGACGATCGTCAAGCATAAACTCTTTCATCGTGGTGAACGAATCGCTATTGGGAGTAGTGGTGGGAAGGATTCTGTGTTTGCGGCGTATATGCTCAAGACGCTCAATGAGCGCTATGATTTGGGATTAGACCTTGTGATGCTCAGTGTCGATGAGGGCATTAAAGGCTATCGCGACGATTCCCTTGAAACTGTCAAACGCAATCAAATCGAGTATGCATTACCGCTCAAGATTGTCAGTTATGATGAGTTGTATGGGTGGGATATGGATCGCATTGTTGCTGCTGTTGGTAAGAAGTCAAATTGCACCTTCTGTGGTGTGTTTCGCAGACAGGCGCTCGATCGTGGTGCAGAGATGCTGGGAATTCAGCATATTGTGACTGGGCATAACGCGGATGACATGGCTGAGACAGTGATGATGAATCTGCTACGTGGCGATGTTGCTCGTTTGGGTCGTTGTACGGCCATCATCACTGAAGGTGGTGAATCCACCATCAAGCGCTCAAAACCCTTCAAATACACCTATGAAAAGGAAATCGTCCTGTATGCGCACTTCAAAAAGCTCGATTACTTTTCAACAGAATGCTTGTACTCACCTGAAGCATTTCGCGGGACTGCACGGACGCTGATTAAGGATCTGGAGGCGATTCGACCGAGTGCCATCATTGATATTATCCATTCTGGCGAGCAATTTGAGATCAAAGAGGCAGCTGCAATTCAAAAGCCTGGATCGTGTGTGCGTTGCGGGTACATGTCTAGCAAAGAAGTCTGCAAAGCCTGCGTCTTGTTGGAAGGTCTCAACACTGGTATCAGTAAGCTGGGTATTGGTGATGAGAAGAAGGCTCGTCGTCGTCATGCGGAGCAGCAGCAGCAGCAGGAGAAGACCAAGTCGACGACAATCGAGCGACGTACGGCAATCCAAGGTGGTCTGGACTTTTGAAGGGACAGCACTGCGTGTCTAGAGGAAGAGCCACCATCCGCAAGAAGGCAGGAAGCCGATGATGACGAGGATGAACAGCGTCAAGGGTATCTTGTACTCCACGTCTCGGCCGTTCTTTGCTTCAAGGCTAGCAATCATTTTGTTGTGTCGTCGTTGTCTGGCTTGGTAATACCTTGTCCGCGCGTCCATTCTGTGAAGTGCTCATTGACAGAGCAGCGGACTATGCTTATATAGATCTGAGACAGATCTTGGAGGAGCCAGCACGAAGCGGTCTGTGCTTGCGTGGGGTCTGAGATACAACTCGTGGTCATTGCTTGATACGTGATGTCCTGAGGGTGCATGCACAGGATGGATGCGCTCAGACGCTTTGTCTGTGTGTAAGGTAATGACATCTCTTGCAGTCTGGTCCGTAGCAGCAGCAGCAGCAGAACGAAGGAATATTTTGGGTTTCGCTTTTATCGTCATCACTAAGAAACAGCACTTATTGAGCAGCAGGGCAGTGCTACAGGGTAAGCGCAGCAGGTCCCGGGTAGCCTTGGCAGTGACTTGCTTGCTTGCTTGGCTCTACGGATGACGGTACTGTCAGGGCCACAAGACTGTCAACTTAGTCAAGTATAGGAACATTGTCGTGCTTACTTTTAGCGCGCTCTCCCTCAGTGATTGGCCTGGATTCCGCACTCTGGCTGCCACAAAGACTGCTGCTGCTGGGCGACCAGGCTGCTAGTGCTGCGACTGTGAGGATATCGGGGGAAGAAAAGAGACAGAGAAGGACCTGATATACTCTCGACTCTGCTCTATGCTGTATCATGCCATGAACAAGCCAGAGATACAGCCCATGTGATGTGATGATGTGTATGGCCTGGGCGACAACAACACAGACACAAGCGAGTCTTGAAGCGCCAGAGTGCTCACCCTCCATCACTCATCTGTACATCCTTACACGCTCTTTCTCTTGGCATCGCAGGCAGGGCTCAACTGCGCATAGCATCCCACATACAGCCACGCAGCATATAAGGGTCGCACGTTCCCTGTTCTTGTCTTGTACACACGGAGCAGACCTTGCTACAGCAGGACAGGGCAACTGCAATCAATGCCACGTCTAGAAGCAGACCACTTCCTCATTGCGCGTCCACCCACCTCAAAGGGACCCACTGCACCCATCTGCCAACTCCAACGTCTCGGCCCAGCTGCTTGTGGCACGCGCATCCATACACCCGCGTACGACCTGCGCAGAGCCTCACATGTGCTCGATCCACAAGAAGCAATTGTCACCAGCTACGAAGATGAACGTCTCGCAGTCTTCAAGTCACCCAAGAGCAAACTGGCACGGCGTGTGAGTCAAGCAACGACACGGCGCAGCAAGAGTGCATCACCAAGTACCACACCTCAGCGAACGCCTTTGTCAGTGCACAATTTGAATGCCTTGACACATGTCTGTTCTACCGACACACGTCCATCAGGCACCCTTCGCGTGCACTACAAACCCGATGCGCCTGGACGCGACTGGCAGATTGATCAGTCTTCCGCTGGCTTCACCTTTTGGACACAATTCAGTGGTGTGACCAACACCAACTTTCAATTGGTCTGGACACATCGCTATAAACCACAACGCAAGACGAGCGCGTCTTCCGTCATTTCGCGTCGTGCAAGTCGTTCTAATTCACCAGCACAGGGGAGTACCACTTCCTTATCTGCTGGGCTCGGAAAACGCAGACTCTCACTACCTGGATTAGTCTTACAGCCTGCGGATGAATGGACGTGTCGTATTGTGGATCCAGATAAAGTCGCCACAGTCGGCGAGTCGCGCGGTGTCAAAGTGGCTAAATTGACTGTTGATGAACTCATCCTCTACCATCTCCCTTCACGCACCTCAACAGATCAACCCTCACAAAGCACGGAGACATTTTCTTCGCCACTGTCACTGATAGCAGAGCAACCGCAACCGGAACGCATCAGTCGCACAGTGATTATGAGTGCTTTGTGGATTCTCACACACCCACACGATCTCTTCCTGATGCATGGTCTCGGTCAGGCTCCAGACTGGTTACATCGACCACGTGGCACGTCTCTGACTGCATCGACTCTGCCTCGCTCACGCTCACCGCTACGTCGCACACAGGGTGTAACGACACCAGGAACAAGTGTTCGCTCGGGTAGTAGTGCACCAGCCAGTCGAGACGCTTCTCCAAGTCCTGCACCAACAACAGAACGTGCACACTCGCAGTCTTTACACCGTGGTCGTACAATCAGTACCGAAGAGCCACGAGGACGTTCAAAGTCAAGCATCTCGAGTAGTACCATTCCTGGTCGAGCAACAACAACACGACCGACGTGTTATTCCTTCTTAAACAGTTTCAAGCTTTGGAAACCACGATCGCAGCGGCAACGATGATGAATCATGAATGCTCTAGACAGCGTGTTGTAGTGAAAATTATTTGTTTCCTTTGTATAAAAAATGAACTTCATGCAACACGATGCCCACCATCCTCCAAATCTGCATCCTCAAGATCATCACCAGCCATGCCACCTTCTTGGAACAACTGTGTCTGCAATACAGATAACCGTCGCAGCTTTGTCAGCAACACACCTGTCATCAGGGCATAATGAAAACTCGCACCAAGCCCATCTGAAGCACCATCTGCCCCTGTTGTATGCTCCTGCTCCACCAACAACTCAAGTGCCGATTCACCTTCCTTTGCACGTGCGGATGCCGCTTCAACACGCACTTCACTGATACGCGCAAGATAGCGTTCTCGAGCAGCAACAGCAGCATCGATTTGACAACCGGGGACTTGTGCACGGACTTGTAAACTCCCTGCCAACAAGTACAACACTAGAAATAAAGCATCTGCCAAGGCATATCGTGCTTGACTTGTTTTTTGAATAAGTAGTGCGTCCTTAGTGTGTGAAGCGTGGGATGCGTCGTGGAGCGATCGTGTCAATGCGTAGGATAAGTCTGCAATTTGTCGTGTACCGGCAAGGAGTTGTGCATACACGGTTGAGGGGAAGGGACCGCGGAGTCTTGGTTCATTGGGTGATTGTGCCAGTAATCCATGCAAATTGTCTAAATCTTGTCGAATCGCGAGAAAGCCCTCAACGGAGATAGCCGTGCGTTGCTTCCCAAAGGGATCTTGACGCCATGCGTGGCCTAGTTTGAGCCACAAGGCACTAAGTCCCTGCCGCAATGCAACACGAGCCTTGATGGGCCAGATGTAGGTATTGATCAGAGCACCCCAGATACAACCAGCTGTGACTGAGACGATGCGGTGGAATGCAATGAGAGTGATGATGGGCCTGACACCCCCTTCATCGGCATCTTGATCTGGCCCATCTTTTGATTGCTGAGAGAGAGTGAATGCATACAATGCAGAAAGATTGTAGGAGAGCAAGATGAAGCGACCTAGTTGCACGTTGTACTTTGCAGGATGAAGAATCATCCAGAGACAAGGTGTTGCAATGACGAGTCCAGCAGGTGTGAGAATACCCGCACGAGCAGGCGCTGCCGTCCAAATGAAACAAGCAAGGAGTGTTCCAATAGCACTGCCAGTGACACGCCATAGAGCAGCTGAATACGTACCACCCACTGAAGCATTCGTAATGATGACATAGGACAACAAACCCCATTCAAAGCGATACTCGAGAAACACACCACGCCAAGCATCCACCATGCTTGGTGTAGCAAAAAGCGCTGCACCAACACCCACTTTCAGACCAAACCGGATGTTAGGGTTTTTGAAGACGCGTAGCGCACGCCATAGATTATACTTGACCCGATCGAGCCATGATTTCTGCCTTGCAGGAACAGCTGATTTCGACTTTTGCTTTTTTTGTTGGCGACGCCAAATGCAGAGCCAATACCAGGATCTTGTTGGTTGCGCCTGGTATTTCTCCAGTGCCTGCAACACACGCATGAGTGCTTGTGTCTCCATGACAAAAGCTTGCAAGTTGTGCGAAAAGTACTCCATCGACGCTGCTACCTCTTCACGATCCGTCACTTGGCTGAGATCGGTTGCGTTGTGAAAGACTGGATGACTGTACAGTGTTGAGAGTGCTTTGATGTTCGCCTCTTCATACAACGCAAGTGCTGCATCGAGATTCTCAAAGAGCTGCACAGGCAAACGAACATGAAACTTTGCTTCAGCAAAAGGCATCTCAGCCAGTGCTTGTCGTGTTGTGAAAGCCAGTGACTTGATGGGTGGGCCAAGGTGGTGGATATATGTTCTTGCCACTTCCCTGGCAGTCAATGAACCTGTATCACTTTCCGGGTCTGCTTCACCACTCAACAGCATGGCTTGAACTTCGCAACTCGACAAGAGTCCTGATAAATGCTGTGCAACGTGCGTCATTTTCTTGACAATATCCATCAACAGTGCATACTCACGTTCGCGTCCAGCAAGACATAACTCATACCGTGCCATATCGAGCTGTTCCTGAAGGACAGCAAGTGTTTTACCATTCTGAGTCGCTGCAGCTTGGAGTTCTTCCGTATCGGTGCCACTTGTTTTCAGGAATGACTGCGTGACCAGTGTCAATAACTGTGACATGTGCGCCGTTGCTTGAATCATCTCTCTCTTCAACAACCGTGTTGCCGAGACAGGCATTACCAATCGATTCACAAGAATACTAATCCCCAGACCCATCAAGACCAGATACAGATAGCCACACAGCTTTTCAAAATTGAATCGACCGAGTTGAAGGGATCCTTCACGCGTGACATTGAAGAAGAGGACGACACTGGCCATGGATGCTGCAACGCCAATCAATGGACCGCCAATACGTTGCTTACAGTACGCAATCACACCAACACCACCGACGATCCACACAACCAAGACAACGACGTGTCCTGCGTTGCGTTGTCCAATTGCATTGAAACCAACAGCCGTAGCCATACTGCCCGCAGAAACAATTAATGACCAGGCAAGCGCGAGGAGTGCGTAGAGAGTCGCCTGGAGCATAGCACCTTGTGAGCGTGCTGGATGGAAGTAAACGCAGCAGGTGGCGACGAAATGCTTGCCATCTGTTGTCCCTAGAAACGCAAATGGTCTTGGTAGAAAGACAACGAGGGAAGCGAGGAAGTACGCGAGAAGACTTTTGAAGAGTGCAACATGATCTCTGCTGCTGTAGCGAGCGGTTGTTACTTGGATAGCTTGATAAGCTCGCGTGAAGAGAGACCGTTTCTTGTCGATTGAAGGCAGCAACGACTGATCTTCCTCACCACTGAGATTCTCTGACCTCTCTCGAAGGGAAGACAGTGTGATGGAGCGCCGGACACGTCGTCCATCGCGCAAAATGACGCTAGCTTGCGGTGTCGGTCCATCTAGCAGACGTCTCAGTTCAGCTTGTCCTGTAGGATATGTAGACTCGTCCTGCGAGTCTTCGTCTGAGAAGCTATGAATGCGCTGCGTTGCGCCGTAGCGCGTCATATGAATACAGCGCCAGTGCTAGTCAGGAGCTGAGCAGGATATAGCATGTAGACAGACATACAAATGAACAATGTCGCGACGTCATAAAAAACCTTAAACACACACACTCAAAAATGATACGCAGACGTGAAATGTTTGGCTATGCAATAGAGAAAAGACGACACTTTACACCTTGACGGCAGCGTCAGAGATACGCTTCCTGCGAAGCGTCTCGTTCTGTGACTTTTGTCCCATGATACCACCGCCCCACTGCTTCCTCTGTGTGTCAAACTTCTCTGTAAAGTTTGCGTTGATGGCAGAGACGACGTTGGCAAGGTCCGACTTGGCGTCAGACTTGACTTCAGTCAAGGCAAGCGCAGAAGCGGTCTTGAGGCCGACAACGGAACCGAGACGTGCTTTACCCTTGACAATGCAGTAAGGGACGCCCATCTTGCGGCAGAGAGCGGGAAGGTAGACAACCAACTCAATAGGGTCAACATCGTGTGCAATGATGACGAGGGAAGCCTTCTTGTTCTCAACAAGACCCACAACGTGGTTAAGACCGAACTTAACGGTAGTAGGCTTGGCGGTTTGCTCGGCCTCCTTACCCTCAGCAGTGGCAGCGGCAACCTTGGTCAATCGCTCCTTCTTCTCAACCTTGGTCTCGGGCTTGTGGCTGTTGAGAAGCTTGAACAAGCTTGTAGCGGTGTTCTTGTCCAAAGTGTACTGGAACTGAGCGAGTGCCGGTGGGACCTTGAGACGCTGGTTCAAGATCTTCTTTTGACGCTGCAATTGCACGTATTGTGGCCATCGCACGTATCGCGAGAGGTTACGCACAGGTTGCACATCCTGGCCAATGCCAAAGTTGCGAGTACGCTTCTCGGAGAGAGGGTTCTTTGCTGCCTTCTTGACACCGCCCTTGGTGGCTGGGAATGGAGACTTTGCTGCTGCCTTCTTTGGTGCCTGTATATGTTAGTCTACTTGCTGCAAAGGGTCAAAGTGATCAAGTCATCGCACATGATCCTTCCTGCGATTGAAGGAGCGAAAGAACATGTTTAGATGAATCAAACAGCATTGCCAGACAGTGGTGATGTAGAAGGGATGTATTCTTTGCAAGATTGGCATGAGGAGGTCTCTCTTCTTGATAATCATCAGGAAGAGCAGCTCGACATAGTGCCAGGGTAACAAAGACAGTGATCAACAAGACTGCCACTTCGCAAGAGCAAAGCAGCAAAGTCTCTCCTTCGTTCTTCAACGAAACTGTCTGGCAAGTGCATGTTGAGAATTGATTCATCAACCGCTCTTGCTCCTGGTGTGGTACCTGCTCCTTTAAGAAGAGAGCAGGACACCAGGCAGGGGACTCATGTACGACGACGGCACACCTTCGTAGCAGGCTGCCTACCATTTTATCTTATTGTCTGTACTGGGTGTCCTTCCTCCAACCTCGCCTGCTTCTCAAATTTCTTGCTCGCTGGAAATTCGAATTTTGTGTTGATTTGATTTGGGACTGCTTGTTGATCGTGCCCATCTGATGAGAATATCTCACGGCTCCCCCACACATCAGATTAACAGTCCGTACTCAGTGCTACTCATATAGTCATACAGTACAGTAGACACAACGAGCGCAGCATGTCAGTTCTCAGTGTCAATACCTCCCCAGCTCACCACTTCAGCAAAGAACCACAAGCGAGCATAAAGCTCATCACAGATCTAGGCATTGAGGGGGATAGCCATCTAGGCACCACCATGCAACATCTGTCCCGCATCAAGATTAAACCTGCACCGCCAAATCTCAGGCAGGTCCATCTGCTACATGCGGAATTCTTTGAAGAAGTCGCACAGCGTGGTTTGACTTTAACGCCTGGTGGTATTGGCGAGAATGTCACCACACAGGGGATTGACCTACTCGGTCTAGGTGAAGGCACCTTACTTCATTTCGTACCAGCTGATGCAGCGGATACAAATGGCAGAGACCATGCAATCATCACAGTGACGGGTCTTAGAAATCCATGCCCTCAGATTGAAAAGTTCCAACCTGGTTTACAAGAATGTTGCATTGTGCGTGATGATGAGCGTAAGATTGTTGAACGGAAATCTGGCATCATGGCAACAGTCAAGCGAGGCGGCCTGATCAAGCCTGGCTACAAGATTATTGCTGAAAGACCAGAAACATATATCAAGCTCGATGTTGTCTAATTTGCATCCCACCGGCATTGTCGAAGAGACTGATGAAGGGCTTCGAGCATTGTGAGTCATGGCAATCCTCGAGCGTGGCTCGCAGCGTGTACAGCAGATTCAACACGGTCTACCTGCGCTATCAGGCTGCTGTGCCGTTGGGCCTTGGCTGTGCAAGGCTGACAGCCGCTGCCTGAGCCTCGCACCGCCGCCTGATCACAACGAATGGCTTGACGGCAACACACAGCATGTGATTGCATGTCCAGATGGTTCGCCAAGAATTTCAATATATGTGCAGTTTCACAGACTGAAATCTGATACTTCTTTGCACTTTGGTGAATCTATTCCAGAGTCTACCACACTAGGACAAGAGCAGTATTGACCAAGTCAGCGCATCTTCCGTCCCATGCCAAGCACGACCACAAGATTCTCAAGGACTCTTCACTACCATGCAGTTCTCTGTATGCGATGAGCGAACATCACAAAGAGAGGATAGAGGAGTTGACAGAGTGACAGCGTTCATGGCGAAGGTAGGCGAAGAATTGCCTTGGCCTTTTGGGTCTGCTCGTCTTTTGTTGCAATTCCGCAACAAGTGATTGGCGTCCACGGCCTCGGGCGCCTGCTCGGGTGGCCTGCCCGCTGGGAGGACTGGGCCTGACGACATGGGTAGTCCTGGTGTTGTCTTCGTGTTGTAGACTCTGGTATTGATTCACCAAAGTGTAAAGCAGCATTAGAAGTCAGTCCGTGATACGCAGCGTCTTTGGCAATTCACGTCATGTTTCCTGCAGGAATGAAAGCTGTTCAATTGCTGCAAGCAACGCCGGTAGTGTTTCTTCCTTAAGCACCCGCATCTCACTTGTCGTGAACTTGCCAAGCACATGACTCGTCACTGCGGCTGAATCACGACTAGCAGGTCGATCAATACCAATCCCAATACGAGCAAACTCTGGTGTTGCTAGTCGCTGAATGCAAGACCGGATACCATTATGACCACGTGCTTGTCCCTTGAGTCGTAATTTTGCAGTCCCTAACTTCATCTCCATTTCATCATGCAAGACACACAAGAGACCGGTTGGTTGGTGCTGCTGAAAGAGGCGGAATGCTTTTGCTACTGCATTGCCAGAGAGATTCATATCGACATCTGAGTGAAAGAGCCACAGTGCATTGTTATCATTAGATAGTCGACCTTGTAGGTCAGATCGTCGGACTGGAGCAGGACAGCGCATGGCTTCGATGTAGAGATTGAGCAGGATGTGACCTTTTGGAGTCAGTAATTAGAGCAGTAGTGAGCCGGATGATTCACGGACCTGCATTATGTCTTGTGTAGGTATAAGCTGGCCCATAGTTGCCTATTGAGCAGAGTAGTATGGGTCTCGTCATCTAGCAGCAGTAACCATCTACTATGGCATCTAGCAAGTAAAAGTAGTTCTGATACTTGATGAGTCTCTCACGAATCGAATCGAATCGAATCAAAACAACACAGCGACAGCGACACGAAACAACAACAACCAGCACCAGACCCATACAAAGGGCAGCAGGCCATGGCAGACGAGCAGGAAGACTACGACGCACTCCCGCTCGAAGATAAACTCCTTCACAAAGTCTGGAAAGTCCGTCTGAATGCCTACGAAGAAGCAACACGCGCATTTACCAGTTCACCGAATGATAACGCGCCGTGCTTTAAGTTATTCAACGCTGATCCTGATCTCCTCGTCAAAGCAGTCAAGGATGCCAATGTTGTCGCTCAAGAAGCAGGCGTCGCATTAGTGCTTGCTTATTTGACCTATGGACCCATGCACAGCACGCTCAAAACGCGCGCACAAGTCATACCGGCGCTCGTTGAGAAATGTCTAGGCAGTACACGTGCCGGTACGCGACAAAAAGCCATTGAGACAGTCTTGATGTATGTCGAGTTGGATTCCGGCGAACCCGTCATTGAAGATCTCATTCCGGGTCTTTCAGCAAAACTACCAAAACTCGTGGCTGCAACGACGCTGTGCATCAAGAGCGTGTATGCGGCATTTGGCGCTAAAACAGTGAAAGCCAAACCGGCTGTACAAGTGTTACCGAAATTGTTTGCGCATGCTGATAAAAATGTTCGTGCAGAAGCAATCGATCTGGCTATTACATTGTACCGCTGGCTAGGCGATGTTGTTAAACCACTCATTCTTGCTGATTTGAAACCAGTACAAGTCAAGGAACTTGAACAAGCCTTTGATGGCATTACTGTGGGTGATGTCAAGCAAGAACGCTTGCTCAAGTCACAACAAGCTGCACAGGAAGCAGCGGGTGGAGCGGACGATGCGGCCGTCGATGTAGCGGAGGAGCAGGAAGAACAGGCAGTCGATGCCTTTGATCTGGCAGAGCCTGTGGATGTCTTATCCACGATTCCCAAAAACTTCGAAGAAGCCATGCTGAGCAGCAAGTGGAAGGACCGCAAGGAAGTCTTGGACGCACTCGTGGAGAGCAGTAAAGTCCCACGCATCAAGGAAGGTGATTTCGGGGAAGTGGCAAGGTTACTGGGACGTTGTGTGCAAAAGGACGCCAATGTCGTTTGCGTCTCACTTGCAGCCACCTGCCTCGAACAACTTGCAAAAGGCCTCAAGCGCGCTTTTGGACGCTATCGCAATGTTGTCTTTATGCCATGTGCTGAGCGATTCAAAGAGAAGAAGCAGAATGTCCTGGATGCGATTGCGGGCGCACTCGATGCAGTTTTCCTGACCACGACACTTGAAGATGTGCTTGAAGAGACACTTGAACTTCTCAAGAGCAAGAATCCCTCTGTGCGATGCCAGATGCTCCTCTTCCTCTCACGCAGCCTGTCCGTCACTCCCGTCTTTCCCAAGCAAGGCGAAGTGAAGGCTATTGCAGAGGGTGCCACGGCACTCATTGGTGAATCTGATGCAAAAGTTCGTGATGCAGCAGCAGAGTGTCTCGGTACTCTGATGAAGCTCATTGGCGAACGTGCAATGGGTCCTTACCTGGAACAAATTGAAGAACTTCGAAAACCAAAGATTCTTGAGTGTTTTGCTGTTGCCACCGTCAAGGCGAAGCCTGAGAAACCAAAACCTGTACCTGCTGCTGCGGCTGGTAAGCCACAACCTGTCAAGCGACTTGTCAAAAAAGTACCGACAGCGGGGCCTGCGAGTTCACCTCTCAAGAACCAACCGCGCAAAATTGTCCCATCAAGCGGCTATGGTCCGCGTGCGTCCATGGCGCCGGGTGTTGCCTCTGCTGGCAGTCTTTCTGCAGCATCTGGATCAAGACTTGCTCGACAGTCCATGGTGGGTGGGATCCCCTCCTCCCCTGCTGCATCACGGTTATCAAGACCTGGTGGAACGGGCTTACAACGACCTACAGCACAGAGTCTCGCACGACCACCTGTATCCCTTGAGAGTCAAGCACCTGTTCTAGCGCCTGCGGATCGACTTGAATTGGAATCCTTGCGTCGTGAAAAAGCAGCATGGCTCGCAACTGCCGGAGATCGCGATGAACTCAATGCGCTGCGTGCACAACTCCAAGAATTGCAAAGCAAGAATGCCTCACTGATTGAATCGCATACAAAACACACGATGGAGCTGAAAGCGATTGAAGGGCCTTATATGAGTACGTTGCGAGAATTGGAGCATATGCGAAGTGTTTGTACGAAATCAGAGATGGAGATTGACGCACTCAAGAAACAACTACAAAATGCGCGTGCCATTGCAGGACATGCTTCAGCGAGAGAGGAGAGTGTGCGGGAGAGTTATAAGCAGAGTCCTGTTACTGCTGCTGTGCCGGCGCAGAGTCTAGCGGTCCCTGCGAGTGCTATGCGGAGTAGTTCGAGGGATGGTGAGGAGAAGGAGAATCGGTATGCTTCACCGGGTAAGTCTACAGCACGTCCAATGACCAAGGAGACTACATCGTCTGCGTATGGATCGAATGGTGCACCGATGAAGAGCGAGACGGTGCCGATCACGGGACATGCAGCAGCGGCGAGTTTGACGGCAAAGCTGAGGAGCCGGATTGAGGACATGAAGCGTGCTGATGCGCGGTTGCACAAGACAGGTGCGTAATGGAGGAGTGGTTATGTGTGTACATTCAAATTCAAAAGAGAAGCGTGCGTGATGCTCTGTACATGGGTCAAATTCAGGGTGTCTTTGGTTCAAGGCATCCATACTTTGACCATTTGGTCGACTCCGCCACTCGCAAGGACATACCGTCCCTTGCCCGTATTCGCTGCTTCTGAACTCTCTTGTTGTTCGTAACTTGCCTGATCCTTGGATAAACCCCATGCCAAACAACTCACAAAATGCCCATGCGCCTCGGTGATGGTCCGACAACACCGTCCACCAGCCGCTAGATCCCATACTTTGATGGCTTTATCATCACTGGCCGTCAAGACGTATCGACCATCTGGATGCCATACAACCGCACGAATCCAATTATCATGACCTGCAAGGGTTGCGATACACCGACCAGACCGACCATCCCAGATTTTGATGAGTTTATCGCGTGATCCAGTCGCACAAAAGACTGGCTGATCGGATGCACGATACGCTTGGCCAGCGAGTTCACAACACGCTTTGAGCGCGCGTTTCGGTGCCCAGCTGCAGCATTCAACAACGTGACCGTGTCCTGAAAAGGTCATTCTACATTCACCTGACGTGCCATCCAACCATTTCGCAGCGCCATCGCTGCTAGCAGTCATGAGTGATCCATCCCCAGTGAGACTCGGTGCGATTTGACGAATCCAGTCGGTGTGCGCTTGACTCAATGTCCGTATGCAAAAGCCACTCTGTACATCCCAGATACGAATAGAGCGATCGCGTGAGGCAGATGCTAGGTGATGCGGTTGACCGTGTATGAATTTGACACTGCTGACAACATGATCATGTCCATGGAGTGTCCGTATGCAGGTATATGCGTTTTCTGGATCCCATAGTTTGATGGTGAGATCATTAGACGCGCTTGCAAGGAGGATGGCAGATTCACCATCGCCTTTTGTCCATGCGGGTGAGAAGTCAATACAGGTGACTGCCTTTGTATGTGACTTGAGCGTTCTCTCAAAGTCACCCGTCTCGAAATCCCATATCTTGAGGGTACAGTCTTCAGAGGCTGTTGCAAGGACGCTGAAGATGGGATGAAAGGCAACACCTGTGATGGGCGCTTGATGACCACTCAATGCATGCCGCGCAGGCGCACGCGGTATCCAGGCAGTCAAGTCTTGCTTTGAGGGATGAAGCGCTGCGCTGGCAGAGGTGTAGCTGGGTATACTGTCGCGCAGTTCAGCAAGTGTCTGTTCGAGGACGAGGATTTTCTTCTGTAGGCGAATGACACTGGTCCACTTCTTCTCTAGGAGGCCGTTGTACTTGTCGTCGAGCGGAAGGGAGGATGGGTCGAGCTGGAGGTCTTGCTTGAGCGCGGATGAGGCAGCATGCAGGTTGTGGGTGTCTAGGTATTGCAGGATGGCTCTGTTGAGGTCGTCCCGCTGCCTGTCTGAGAGGGACATGGATGGATCTCCCTGCTAGTCTGTACTAGTCTGCACCAGTCTCTGCTAGCCTCCCTCTCTCTCTACGTGTCTCTAGCTATATCTGCCTCTTTGTCGTGGTCGTTGCTGTTTGTTGACAAAGAAGAGAGATGCATGAGATCATCGCTGCCGTCGTCCTGCTTCTCTCTCCCACGCATCCTCCTCATCTCCTGCTCTGTGGTGTTGTAGCTCCTTCTCTGCTGTACTCTATATCCTCATCTACACACTCGATATCCTCATCTACTCTGTCTATCCCGTCTATGCCTCCTCCTCGCTGTGATCCGCCTTCCCATCCCTCTCATGCCCATCCACCTCATCCTCCCTCGGCCGCTCGACACTCCTCTTCACCTGCGCACGCCAGTCCCTCAGTCCCCGCTCAAACACAGACTGCGTCACGCCCTGCGGTACAAGTACAAACGTCACACCCAGTCCTGCCACCTCGCGATTCCGTGCTTCATCATCAAAAAAGATCATCTCCTCATACGCAATACCCGTATGCTTGTGAATGGCTCTGAAGTGCTTCATCTTCGAGCCTGGATAAATCTCAATTGCCTTTTTGGAAAAGATGCTCAGGACAGGACCCTCGTGTCCTTGCACTTGCAGCAAAGTCAGCGCCTCTCTTGCTAAATCTGGCGCAGATGTACGACTTGCAATGCCCAGTGCAACACCTTGTTTATGTAAAGACACAAGAATCCCTGGAACATCTTTGTAAAAAGCCAGGGTTTCGCCATGTCTGTCCTTGAGTGCGCTGGCATAGACGCGTTTGAGGGGTGGTGAGATGTGGGTATCGATCCAGAGTGGCCATAGACTGCGCATGTCAGCGCGCTCTCTCATCGGTCCATGGCGGTGCTTGCTGCATACGTGTAGTCGAGGTCGAATACAATCAGCTTTGGAAATCGCATCCCTTGCTGGTCTGTCTCTCGAACCATATCCAGATGATGTCTCTTGAGCTGCGCTCCTCTGTCTAGTCCAGAAGTAGCAACAAGTCTAGAGGTTGTCCCCGAGGGAGTTGCCTGACGATTGGAAGTTGGTTCGACAACTCGACCACCCGACTCAGGAACTGTTACTCAGGAACAAGAGACAGATTTCCTGTTCAGTTCCCAGTATACACGCTCAAATGGATGGAAGACGACGCGTATGACTTTGGCTCACAGGACATTCATGGCAGCGACCTCTATGGCCTCGATGATGCCCTCTCAGACAACGAACTCGATTCCCTCTTTGCCGCACAGGGCCTCCTCGAAGAAACAGCTGACCTCCAAGAACCTCAAGCTGTTGCATTAGACCCCTTCACGGCAGCACAGCAAGAAGAGCGTACTTTACAGAGACAGCAAAGTGCATTGTCGCAGGGCCATTTATCTCCCGATCAAGTAGACAATGCAGATGCTGATGCAAATGACGAGGATGACCAGGATCTCCTTGATGGTAGCTTCGCATTCACCCAGAAACTCTTGACGAATGCAAAGACGCTCAGAGAACTACAAGCTTCCGGTGCACCGAGTCTCGAAATTGCCTATGAAGCAGACACCAAAGAGCCCATCAAGCCAAGCAGCACTGCGACTGTTCGTGCATCACAGACACGCAGTGCCTCTCAAAGAACGCGTCATCGGCCTTCTCAACCGGATCGAATGTCCCAGCAACAGTCAGTGTATCCATACACACCCCTCACAGAATCTCAATTCGCCTCTATGCCAACCTTGGCAGACGATGCGCTCTGGCAAGGCCGTTTCGAGTCAATCCCAGTTCGTGCACTGCAAGAACTCTCCTTTCTCCGAGCAAAACAAGTCTTACACGCTACACGCGTTTATAAACAATCGGCAACGACAATGAGCTTTTCAACATGCTTGCGTGACTTATTCAACGCGCACACTCTCCTTGCTATGCCAGTCTTTCAGGTTTGTGGACAGAGAGGGACGAGTCTATTACTAAAAGACGCACATGACGATCCATGTACAGTGCTCGCACATGCATTGTATACAGGCCTTGAAGCAGATTCTATAACGGATGCAGTACAGCTCTCTCACTTCTTTTTCGACCATGCCGTTGGTTTTGGAGCTACTCGATCAACCGCAAGCGCAGCAGTGGATGCAAGTGGTTCATCGGGCAATGGAGGAGGATTACCAGCACCCGGACAAGCACATGCGCGTGTACACACCAGCTCTCAACCCTTCTCAGAAGACGATGGAGCGTCTGACACAGTTATTCTGGATGGGCTGCAGCCGAGTGCAGTCATGATGATCGTGGCTGCGAAACGAGTTCTGTACCATGCGTGCAAAGCAGAGATGGAGGCTATTGAATTGGGGAAAAGACAAGCGGCGTCTGTATTTGAGCAAGCACGGCAAGATTCTGAGGCGGATGTTGTTGTTGCTCGACCTTCAGAGACGCAGGAGACGGATTATGGCGAGGATCTCGGTGACTTTCCTGTCGAATTTGTCGATGAATGATCCCTTCAACACGATTGTCCTTATCTTGTGCAGTTAGAGTTTCGAGAATCTCTACTGCTTCGCCGAGAGGAAGTGTCTTTCATCAGTGCTTCTGGCTCACAAACAATATCATCGACCAAGTCTGCAGAGATCTCGACACACTGGCTTGATGAACATTCACAGGAAGTTGCAGTATCTAGTATATATCATCGATGCCACGAAATTATCCATCTTCGCCATTTCGCAGCGCTCGACCCTTTTCAACCTGCCCACTGCGAGCTAGTAAGACAGCCATAGGCAGAGGTAAGCAAAGCACTACCACCAAAAACAAAAGGGCACCACCGTATGTCCCATCTGAGGAGATATTCTTCAGCTTGTCCATACTCAAGATGAAGCAAGCGCCAAGCAGCTGTCCAAGCATCCACATGATTGTTGCAGGAAGTTCAGTGTCTACCGGATAACTCACATCAGCGGCGAGCTCGAGCGCAAGAGGCAGAATGATGAGTGAACTCGCCCCGATGAGAGCATACAGCGCAATCGCAACACTGTACCTGAGTGACGAGAATGAAGACGTCAAGAGCCCTGCAAGGAGAAAGTAACTCACTGTTGCTGTAGAGACGCACATCAGTGTTGGCAGCTTCCACGCGCGTGATTTGTCGAGGATTGGAGAACCGATGGCCGAAGCAATCAGTCCAAGAATCACCATTGCAGCAGTCAACATGCCTGCTTGGACAGCTGTATAGCCAAGTGGGTTTGTCATTTGCTCGCTGAGTGTGGCAACCGCATTGAACGCTGCCACGAGAATGCTGAATTGAACCAAGATGTAGAGGAATGCCTTGGTCGATAGTAGCTGCACACATCCTTGATAGACTGACTGCTTTGCATTCACATGCGCTTCGCTCAAGTCGCTAATGACGTGAACCTTCTTGCGGAACGGCATCAAGATGCTGAAGGAGCAGAGAACGGTAGTGACGATGCTAATAACGAGCATTGTGAGCGGCATGTCTGATGGCTTTTCAACTGCCAAAGGAATGACAAGACTAGCAACAGCTTGGCCTAACGGACTTGCCAGCGTCATGAGTCCTGTTGTTGCAACGCGTTCTTCTGCATCGAACCAGAGATCCGAATAGTAGACTGGCAAGTTGAGCGCGAAAGGCTGCGAGGCACTGACGAGGAGTGAGCCTGCTAGCACCATAGGGTATGATTGGCGATGGACGCCAACGAATCTAAGCCACTGTTGTTAGTACATGTAGAACAATCGATCACATACACTGCCAATAATGAGCAATGCTGATCCAGCCAGCAATGCTTGCTTAGCACCAAAGCGTGTCACCAAAATGGATACAGGAGAAGCCAAAAAGTACATAAACCCCGAAGAGAGGGTCAACCAGTTGATTGCCGTCAATGTAGAAAAGCCAAAATGATCACGCGCAATACTCGCCATGGGCGCAAAAGCAATCGTTCTTTTGTCAGCAGTGCACAAGCACAATAGAGTAAGGTTACCCAAATGAAGAGACGAGATTGAGTAGAATGATGAGTATAACGCCTACCCAGCGCCGCTTCCCGCGCGTGGCGCCTCGTTGTAGTAGATCTGCTTCTGCCACGCTATGCTCATGTTGCGCGGCAGATTCGTGCGGATCAACCGCGCTTGAGTGCAGCAAGCCAGCGCCTGGCATCATCTTGGCGATATGCTGTACATCGCGGAGGACTGTTGATGCAGAGGGTGCAAGCGTGTGGTCAGAGTCATTACCGAGCAACTTGTCAGTTTCATCATCAAGCTCGTCATCTGCAGCATAGATGAGCTTGAGTGGTGAGCGAGAGCCGCTACTCATGGAAGGAGAAAAACACGCTCCTATTACTAGTAGATCATGAAGTACAGCTGGCTACCTCAAGCAACAAGCTAGTGAAGCTCAAATCGAAGTCTGTAGTAGTATAGCAGTAGTAGTCTAGTAGAGCGTTTGGAATTTGCGCCAAGGCATTTTGTGCAACTCAAACCTAAACCAAACAGTATGGCAGAGCAGCAAAAGGCCAAGTAAGATTACTGCCTATATAGTCTATATTGCTCGAGATACTGTGTCTAAGCAAATTCGATCCATGGAAACTTTCTGAGCCAAGAATGCCCATGTCCACCTACTTGGAGCTGGTCTCGGAAATGACATGAACGCTGGATTGCTCCTCGCGATCCACCTGAGCCTTGCGCACCCCAAGGAGTCGCTTCTTCTCAAGCCAGCGCTCCTTTGGCACCACCATCCAAGAAATGAACCCAAAGATGGTGATGGCACCGAGGATGATGCCACTGTAGTTCAAGTTTTGCGCCGTTGTTGGGAAGATGTAGGGCGAAACAAGCACGGCTACGCAGAACCAGTTGAATGGAATGGCAATCAAATTCATTGGTCGCGACCAGCGTCCTAGCGACCAAGAACCATTGCGGAATTCATTTGGCGTGATGATGGCTCGGCAAGTGAGAATCAGAGCGTATGCAGCGAATGTTGGTACACCAGCAGCCGAGACGAGCGATGAGAAGGACACAGGACTTGGCAAGATGGTGCAAAGTAATGTGGCTGCGACGACCCAAATCACGGTGATGGCATTCCTTGGATTGCCGCGTGAGTCAACCTGAGCAATCCAGTTGGACCACGGCAAAACACCATCGCGAGCGACTGCAAAGACGAGCCTGGAGGCAGCGACCGACGAAACACTCGTGTTGAAGATGAGTCCAACAACGGCAATCGTAGTTAGCAAAACGTGTGCACGCCCAAGGGCGAGCGAGTAGACTGCCACAAATGGCTGCGGGATTGCATAGGAAAAAAGCGTTTCTGCCTCCGGTGCACAGAATAAGAAGAGAATGACAATGACCAGTCCACCGGCAGCAGAGTACATGGCAGACCAGAACAAGCCTCGTGCTGCATTCTTGGAGGCATCCTTTGTTTCCTCTGCGACGTGTCCAGCAGCGTCATAGCCAACCAAAATACCTGCAGTCGATAGGAAGGAAAGACACCAGTCCCAGCCAGCAGGAGCGCCTGTTCCGTTGAATTTGTGGGTGAAGACATACTCGGCTGAGCGGAAGCCGTAAGTGTTGGCAACGCCAATCGGCAACCAAATCAAGTTGAGCAGAAAGTCGAGCACAACGACACCGGTCGCAGCACGAAAGACAAATTTGTAGTAGCGTGGCGGAATGTACTGGACGAGCATAGCAATTGCAAGCAAGACTTCAGCGACTGCCCATTGAACCGCTCGGAACTTGACATCATTTGAATCAGTGCTGTAGGATGAGCCAAAGAGAGGAATTTCGGAAAGCATGTAGTTGGCTGCCGACTGAGAGGTGGAGGCTGTGAAGGTGGTCCAAGCTGTGGTACTCCACCAAGCAACAATGAAACCAGCGAGACGGCCATAGTCATTACCGGCGCACTCTGCTGCCCAAAAGTAGATTGAACCTGCAGCCGGCAAGGCAGAGCAAATTTCAGCAAGACAGGCAGCCGTGAAGAACGTAAAGATACACGAGATGACATAGGAAGACCAGTATGCTGCTGGTCCACCAGAGGAGATACCAAGGCCAAACGTGACGCGTACTCCGCCGACAAAGTACAGAGCAGCAAAGGCGGCGGAAAAATTGTCCACGAGTGCGAAGCTTCGATGGAGAACCTGATGTTAGCATGATCAGCAGAGATTGTTTGGTACATACGCTCTTGTAACCTAGACGTGCCTATCTGTTAGCAAGCGGTCACAAACACCTTTAGTGCACGACCGCACTGCGGCGACCAGTCAAGGACCACCGCATTACGGTCTGTACAGGAGTCTCTTCGCACGAAGAGATCCAGGGCTTGTTCTCCTTCCGCAGGTATTAACCTGATCAAGTTTTACGGGTATAATCTCAGCCGGACTCTGCTCAAGACTGCTGAGGCGATCAGGAGTTGAGCAGAAGAAGGGCACCCCGAAACAAGCCGACCTCAACTTGCGAAACAGAGGAGTGTGGGGCTCCTTTGTTTTACAAGCTGATGAAGATGCTCGATATCTTGCGATACACGAGCGTTGGGAAAAGGGAGAATGTGGTTACCTGGACGCTTATGCGATTTTCAATTCCTGGTTGATGCTTGGAGCAATCAACTTACGAGGAGCTTCTCATCTTCGTTCAATGAAGAAGCAGACGACTGGAGAGGATCGACCGTGTAGGCCTCATGCGTAGAAGCCTTTCCTGCGGACATACTGATGTGTGTGTTGTGTGGAAGATCTCGCGATTGCAAATTTCCGGCGACTTCAACCCAGCAGGCAGCAGCAGATTCGCGAGTTGTCGCTCTCCTGAACATTACGCCGTGACTGCGTATTGACAAGGCTCCAGCTTGACTACACTAGCTTCGCTCAACTACCATGAGCAGATCAAATCCTCGCTCTAACGTCGCCCGCTTCGAGCAAAGGGCGATTAATGTCAACAAGGTACAAGATTGACTTACTTTACTCATGCTGATGCATCACTAGATGTCTAAATGGTCGAAGCGTATCCAAGTATTCACTTGGTTCACTGTAGGCTTCACTGGTTTCTACATGGTGTTATTCAATGACTATGACAACGTCTCAGACAACCACGTCTATAGTGATATACAACGCTGGGCGCAAAATCAGAAGCGTGCACTGCTAGGCGAAGCCCAGGTTGACGGAACAGGCAAAGCGTCTACAAAGGACATGTTCAATGTCGAAGAAAGACGCAAGCCTCAAGCTTGATTAATGAACACTCTACTCTGAAATGCTATCGTACGATTTCCAAATCGCTGTCGCTGTCCTCGTCCTGAACTGGCAGTGTTGAGGAAGAGTTGTTTGATACAGCCTTCTTATCAGCCTCGATACCGGCCACAATGAACTTGCTCGAACCAGCATTGCGCTTCACCGTCAAATCGATGTCATCCCCATCTTTGGTCAACTCTGCTGCAAGATCTGCAATAGGCTTGGTGTGTTGAACAGCTGTGATGTATGCACGACGCGTTGGATCAAAGCCGAGCTTCCTGATGGTCGGCGCAGAAAACACCGTTGGCTTCTCTTCATCACTAGCCTCTGCTCCTTGTTCTTTCTCCAAGTCGAAATAAGCATTGCCAGCTGATGATGGGATGTTCTTCATCAATTTTGCGACTGCTTGACGATCCCTTTGCCGCTCTTCAGCTTCCTTCATGAGCCGTGCGTCATTCTTGACGGGCTGATCGTATTGCTCGTCGAGACCGTGGCCACCAGACATGGCTGTGACATTGTCGCCAAAGAATACACGATGCTGCGCATGATTCTCCATCTCCTTGCGCCTCTTCTTGGTAGGCTGTCTCGGGTCAAATGCGCGTGTGCCACTTGAAAACTCTGTGCGCTTCTTGGTGTTTTTCTCAAATTTGAGCTCTAGATGAAAGTCGCAGACACCTTCTGCTTGCTTTCTTGTGTTGATCCATTGTGTACATTGCTGTCCATTCTGCTTCACTGTTCGACAGAGCCCAAAATCTGCTGCTTTTGCCACCTCGAGGATCTTCTTGGCATCGGTAATCTTGAAGGTCAACTTGTCCGCACTGGCGCCTGGACGCGGCTTTTGTATGACCGGATTCAGTAGGTAGAGCACCGTACCGACTGGCATCTTCCAGAAATCTTTGAAGGCGTCATCATACAAGAAGACGGCCACGTCGAGCTTCAGATCGGTCAAGGTCAAGACGCAGTACTTGCTAGCATTTTCGTTCTTTGCTGAGCGTGTATCTGACTTGCTTGCAACGATCCCTGCTATCACAAAGTCAACGATATCGTCGTCCAATTCGTAGTCTGGCGGTCCGACAGCAGCAAAGAACTGTCGTATATTGAAGCGATGTGCAACATTGTCTGAGAGTCGATCAGCATCCTCCTTCGCAATGACAGGATCGCGAATCATAAAATTGCCAACCGGCTCTTGATACACATCATCTGCCAATTTGCCGGTAGCGGTTGCAGAAAATGCAGGAACAAGGTTCGTGAAGCTGGTTGCTCGCGAGGCTTCCTTCGCTACTGCCTTGTCTGACACTGCTTTTGAGTCCCTAATTCGATCAAGAGACCGCTCATTGAATGTCTTAATTGGCTTTTGTGGTGAAGGTTTGAGGGAAACGTGTCGAGCCGTCAAGCCTTTCCCGATGCCCAAGATGTCTCGTACAGGCGACACAGGAGGCCGAACACGCTGAGGACTAGGCGAAACGGGAACTTGAACAACACCGCCAGCCGAACGACCGCCAAACACTCGCGGAGAAGAGAAATGTGCCTCCAAGGGCTTGGGCTTTTGTTGCGGCGGAGTGAGAGGTCTTCTTGCAGGTAATGGTTTCCCACTACGCTGAGCACGCTTTCGCATTTTGATTTCCAGTAAGTCTGCAGCAGCATCTGCTTTTGCGGCAGTCATCAAGGCTTTGGCAATATCAGCCTCAGCTTTTGCTGCACGACTCTGATGCCGAGCTGCGCTTCGTTTGAGGTCAAGCGTGTCGCTGTCATCGCTGGAGTGCGCATCCAAGTCCATATGTATAGTGCTTGATGACTTCAGGCGGGCAGCAACAGTATCAGTCGTCTAGCAATCCACTAGTATACAACGTAGCACACTTTGATGGGCGAAAGCAGAGCAACGACAAGAGCAGGTGCTTTAAAGCTGGAGCAGCAGACAAAGTGGGTACGGGAGCTCCACCGCTACTCCAGGTCACTCAGATAGTCTCAGACTTGGTAACAAGTATACAATACAGTACAGCAAGGTGCAAAAACCAAGATTTGGTACGTAGCTTTAGCTTTTCAATTTCCTGCGCGTCGTCAGATTTCAGAACGCGACCTCGCGTCTGAGACTCTGAGATGCATCTTGAGCTCACAACTGCAGAGATGCCAGACTTGAGCCACAAACTCTTCTTTGGCGACTCCATAACAGTTAACGCTCGTGCATCAAGTAAACCGGAGTATCATGCATTTGCTTTGAGGGTACGACCGACCCCGCACTCTCAGCTGAACTAGTTCGACCTGCTGCCTTTGACTACATGGTCGTACATGTCAGAAGAACCAAAGATTGAATCCAGAGCAGTGCTACTAAGCTATCACCGCTTCTGGATGCTCTGGCCATGGTCATAGCTACTTGACTGCCAGTGCTAGAACGGGATTCATCAGGCACGGCCTTGTGCCGGAGTGCGCGGCTAGCCCGGTCGGCTAGATAAGAGAATTGGCGAGACGTATAATTATCGAAAAGACAGATAAAAGCTCGCTATGACGCATCGCCGCATTGATGTTGCCTGTGCTCGCTTTTCATGCTACACGACAATGTCTCCACGAATAGACGGCTTCTTCAGGTGGTGACGGCCGTCACTTACTGTCTACTCTCAGTTGGCATCTGTTTTGGTCAGTCAACCATCCTCGCCAGGTATAAACGCTAACGATAGGCTTTGCGGCGCTCAAGCCTATACTCATTGACTCTGGTGTCTACGCTGATGAGTGTTCAAGGAAAGATCCTGCACCGTGTGTTGCACAGGAGGTCAAGCTCAATCTGCTATTCACATTCGCCGCTGTTTCGACCAATGTCAGTTCTTTCCCGATTGGTATATTGCTCGATCGTTATGGTCCTAGAGTCACTTCGATCATTGGTGCGTGTCTCATGATGCTTGGCACGATCGGAATCGCTGCGTCATCTAGCTCATTAGATCTTTATGCCGTTTCGTACGCGGTCCTGGCCTGCTCTGGTTCGTTTCTATTGTTGTCTGCATTCACCCTTGCGCCGGCCTTTCCGTCTAGTCAAGGCATTATCGTCAGTGGACTGACTGGAGCATTCGACGCATCCTCGGCATTGTTCCTTATCTACCGCCTTGTGTACCAGAACTTTGTCAAGGTCAGCATCAGCAGATTCTTTGCGGTCTACGCGGTTGTCCCTGCTGCCATCCTTTTAGTACAGATCTTGTACATGTCCAAGACAGCTTATGAAGTTCTGGAGACCAAGTTGCTGGTCGAACACTCGCCGCATGAGAGCCAATCGCTCTTGCACGGCGAAGAAGACCGGCAACAAGATCCGTTGTTTGGCGTCATGCACAATCAGCCGACGTGGAGCATCATCACATCTGGTTGGTTTCTGTTTCCAATGAGTGTCATGATTGTCTCCCTCGTTCGTGTCAACTTTTATATTGCTACTGTTGGTGCTCAGCTGCACATGCTACTACCGGAAGCACAGGCAGATGCGCTCGCCACGTTCTTCGATATACTTTTGCCTCTCGGTGGTATTCTTGCTATTCCACTGATTGGCTACATCATTGATCATTACACTATTGTCACTGTCTACTCGCTGACAGCTGGTCTAGCATCAATTGTTGGCGTGTTGAGCTTCATTCCCTTCAAAGCAGCACAAGTACTGCATATTCTTGCTTTTGTCGTGCTGAGACCGTGGATCTACAGTATTCTCCCAGGCACAGTTCTCAAGCTCTTTGGCAACGACAGGTTTGGTGTGCTCTACGGTGGAATTATGGCAACTGCAGGTCTCGTCAATCTCATCGCTCATCCGCTTGAGCTCTGGACCTACAGCCGCTTTGGTGGGAATTTTCGATATGCTGATGCGCTACTCGTTTCAGTCAGTGTTGGCTTTCTGTTTGGTACTGTCGTGTACATGCAACTTAAATTCAGGAGCGTATAGAATGCCTGGAACTCTTTCTAGTCGGAAACTGGCTTCCCATCTGATTGTGGTCGGCGTTGAATTTGCGGGGGAGCATGCGCCACCTGTCAATCTGAAACTGTGCCACAAGTCAGATCGCCCATCTCGACTCTCGAGCTCGAAGCAGTGTGACCGAACGGAGCCGCGGGGGGCAAAAGGCATCCAAAGTATATAGAGCCACCCGGCCCACCCACCGGGGTAGAACGGTTACACCACACCAGCCCACTTGTAATTACACAGCCAACCACAAAATGGCAAAGACCCTGGACTACGATGTCCTCATAATCGGTAGCGGCATGTCTGGCATGGCCCTTTGTGTCCAAGCCGACCGCAAGTTTGGCCCCAACGTGCGTATTGGTCTTGTAGAGAAGAGCGGAGATCTCGGCGGTACTTGGCATCTCAATACCTACCCTGGAGCAGGTAAGCAGCCTTCCCCTGTGACCGGATGAACTGACTAATATTCAGGATGCGATATTCCTTCGCACTTTTACAGTTTTGATTTCGCACCCAATCCCGAATGGAGCCATTTCATGTCTCGTCGTGATGAGATTTGGAAGTACCAGCAGGAAGTCGGCCGCAAATTCAAGATTCACGATCGTACACGTTTCAATACTGGCTGCAATGGCGCAAATTGGGATGCCGAAGACCGTTCTTGGATTGTGCACTGCGAAGATCAACTCACAGGCAATAAGTATGACATTCGCACTCGCATTCTCGTACCAGCTGTTGGCGGTTTGCACTTGCCGAATGATATTGGCATTCAGGGCAGCGAAACGTTCAAGGGGCCAATCTTCCACTCTGCACGCTGGGAAAAAGACGTCGACCTCAAGGGCAAGAACGTCATTGTCGTGGGAAACGGCTGTAGCGCGACCCAGTTCGTGCCTATTGTGTGCAAGGAAGCCAAGCAAGTGCGACAATTTGTGCGTTCGATGCACTTTCTTATGCCAGATCCAAACTTCAAGTACAGTTCCTTCGCGCGTATGCTCTTCCGCTACGTGCCGTTCCTCATGAAGATTTACAGGCTTTTGATTGCATCTGTCTTGGATGCGTCCTTCGCCATGTTTTACGTCAAGGGCATCGGCAAGCACTTGCGACGTATTCACCAGAAGCAAACACTCAAGTACATTCGCGATCGTTGCCCGCAAAAGTATCACGACATTGTTGTGCCAGACTTCCAGATTGGCTGCAAGCGACGCGTTATGGATACCGGCTACCTCGATTGCCTGCATCGTGATAACATGGACGTCACGCGTGATGGACTTGTTCAGATCAAGGAGAACAGCGTTGTTACCAAATCTGGCCAGGAGTACCCGGCAGATGTGATCATCCTTGCCAACGGCTTCAAGGTTGGCCAATTCGTGGTCGACATCCGCGGCATCAATGGCGAATCTCTTCAAGAGCACTGGAAGAAGTACCAGGGTCCTGAGGCTTACTTCTCGACATGTTTGAATGGTTTCCCCAACATGTTCTTGTCGATGGGCCCCAACTCCGCGACTGGCCACTTTTCCTATCTGTTCACATCGCAAAGGCAGTCAGACTTCATCATTAGACTCTTGGAAGAGGTCATCCCCACCAATGGCAAGGCTGACAAGCGAAAGGTGATTGAAGTGAAGGAGCAAGCAGAACGTAAGGATGTCCGTTGGATCGAGGACGAAACTGAACGCACCATTGTTGGTAAGCAAGGTGGCTGCAGTGCTTGGTACGTTCAAGGCGGCCGTAATGTTGCTCTGTACCCGAGCTTCCAAGCACACTTTGCTCTCAGGGCGCGCTTTGTCAGGTGGCAAGATTTTACTATTGATGGCAAGTCAGCTGGCTCTGCCCTTGGCTCTTGGACACGCCGTCTACTTCCTATTGCTGGCGCTGTAGGCCTGGCTGCTGCCATCGCTAACTAGTCTATTCCCTTACTATATTCTATGCTTTACCTTCTGTCTCCTGATCCTGCTTGAGATTGTTGAAGTGTGTTTCGTAATACTTGACCACATTCGCATGTGATTTCTGGGCTTCGGCCTCCACAAAATACTTGAGATACCATGATGTCGTGCCTATGAGTTCTTCCCAAATCTCTGCTCGAGCGACTGATGTCGAAACTGTGGTACTGGGTGTGATGACGCGCATCTTGCGTGTTTCCACCAACCCATCGTCTGTTTTGCGATGATCGAATTGACAGAACGGTGCACTCTCATCTCGAGGAACAAACATTGTACCAGTGACAGGAATCACTTTTTTGAATCCCAGATAGACGACTTCCTCAGTGAGCTTGAAGTGCATTGCATGGACCACAAGAGCACCTAGAGATTGTGCTGTCCACTTGGAGCTTTCGTCTGCTTCCAGTAGACGTTGCGCCATACTAGCAAGCTCTCTTGGTGTGCATGTTGTGCTAAATGTCACTTCTTTCGTCTCGTTTGACGGAGAAGATGTGAGTGTACAGTCCCGCGTCAAGACAGAGGAAGAGACCATAATCTCCTCGAAGCTTGCAGGATCAGCAAAGACATGATAGGCTTTTGCAGGCGTCGCATCCACCTCGATGCTGTGATGGAACGTAAATGACATGCTAAATACGCGCAAGTTATGCAGCTTTGATGAAGGCCATGTGCAGAGCAGTTGTTGGCAGTGTAGCAGCTGCAGAGAGCAGTTCACCGAATCCTTTGACACTGGCAAAAATCCTATTCCCCTGGCCCAGCAGGGCAAAATGCCAGACCTCAAGTCATGACTTGCCAGGCATCAAGTAAGTACATGTATCACAAGCAAGTCTTCCAGAAATGTATGCACAAAGCCTAATCTAACGTCCCGAGACTGCATCTATCACGACTGTCTAGCAGTACCAACACAGAAATCATGCCTCAATACCTCTACACTTCGTCTCACTCGAGCATCTTGTCCCGTGTCGGCGACACCAAGTTGGCCGATAAGCTCAATGCACTGACAACGCTGTCTTGTCCCATCTCTGTGCCATCACTCACAATCAAAATCTCACCACCTTCACCCATCTTGCCGCGTCCTTCATGGACGAGTCGAAGGTGGTTGCCAGGTACAATCTGCACCAAACTGCCCGTCTCGACATGATAAATCTCCACAAAGGAAGGCTCAAATGCGAGAATATACGGGTAATGCAATGCGGTTGCTTCGCAAATACCTTCCCAGTGGATGACCCACTCTGGTCGTGCACGCCAGCCATTTCTATTGACGTAAAAGGCGAATTCGTCGTAGCAGAGTAGGAATTCACCATTGAGACGGTAGATGGCAATGGGGCGCACATTCTCGCGTCGTTGAAAGAGATCAAGTGAAGAATCTGCTGGATCAAGCAATGACTGTGTCTCCAGATTCTCGAGCGAAACGACCTCAAATCCTTTTGCACAGCCGACGCAGAGTTTCGACTTGAGAAAGTGGATGGATGTCGACTCGGTTGGAATGTAAAACTCCTTGAAAACCTTGAGGTCATTGCCTCCAGCAAGCAATTTGCGGAATGCTGGCTGCTTTTTGCCAATTCCCTTGTGATCCACAGGCTCAAACACCTTAATCGTAGAGGACAGAACTGAAGACTTGACGACGCATACAAGGACTCTACCCAAGCATACGCCCGCCTTGAAGAATGTAGCATGACTTGAGACCTTCTTTGGCCGCTTGTTTGTGATATTGTTGTCATTGACATCCAACGCCTCCATATTGAAGGAGACGAGTGTCTTGTCTTGAAGGACTAGCAGAATACCATACTCTTCAATGACATCAATCTGCGTTGCACCTTGAATCGCCAAGACGCGTACAGGCGTTGCACGAGACAAGCTATTTGGCTTGCGCTCAGAAACGTAGATACCATTGTCTGTACCGTAAATCAGCTTACGCCCACCATCATACGGCACGACGCATTGAACTTTATTGGTACCGGTAAAGTACCGCTCACAAACAACCACAAGTGAAAAGACAGACTGACGCTCTCGAAGCGCTCGACATTGCGCATCAATGATCTCGAGCCACTTTTTCCGATTAATGTAGGTGGTTGCGTACAGTGTGATGGCGTAGCCACGTCTGCCGAGATGTTGGAAGGTGATGGCAAAGCCCTTGGTATTGTCAAAGTTTGACTTGGAAGAGATGCCAATGCTAGACTTGTTGCCACCAGGCAGAAGCGAGGAAGAAGGTCGTTTGGCGAGCGCAGCTTTTGATTGTTGTGCTTCAAGCAAATCTTCTGCTGTTCTTTGTATAACGAGTAATTCAAGTGGAATAGGCTGATGTTAGCGTGCGCCGAAGACGACGAGAGCATACCTTGCGATGAACTTTGAGCGTTTCGCGCTTATTCATTGTCTTTGCTTTGACCATGAGGAGGGCGTGATCAAACAAAAAGACTTGTACATCCGACGACGCGTCTGTGCCGGCATTTGCATTGCCGACGTTCTTCTTCTTAAGGGCACCCTTGTGAATCAATTGACGATTCTCATCCGTGAGCTTGAGATTGGGATCCGGTTCGCCAGGCTTGTTGACTAATTGTTGCTGCAGCTGCATCAATTCAAAGCGATTGCTTGCACGGCCCGCTTCAATATTGACCTTTTCCAGGAAACTCTTGATGGAGATGACAGCTTTTGGAATGTTGACCTTGTCGGGATTGCTGTCCTTTGTGTGCTTTGCAATAGTCTCAAGAATGATTGGATAACGACCCAGACGTGTAGTCGGTTTCGTCAAGTAACCATTGAGTTCCAGCTTGCGAGACTCCTTCATCCTTTCCGTCTCCTCCACAAACTTGGCAAACGCAGGGTTCGTACTCTTCTCCCGTTCAAACTCAAACTTGGCCTGCAATTGCTGACTGCCATACTTGATGAATGGATCAAAGTGCGGAATGAATTCCAAAAAGATGTCGCCGATTTCCTGGATGACTGGCTGTGCATGTTGACGGTGCGTCAAGGCTTCAGCAAGTCGTGAATTGACATTATGCACCTCGAGCACATTCGAAAACACTGATCGCACAAAGCGATCTCGCCGCGCTTCAGGAATGACCGTACCCGTCTTGAGTGGTTTGATCCAAAAGTCACGCAGGTACTCGAGATCCTTAACGAAATCACGTTCCGTGTAGATGGCCTCACAAATGACTTCCTGTCGTTTCCGTTCCTCTTCATCTACCGTATTGAAAATGGCAGGACTCACCATATGCTGCCAGAGTTTGTTGTCTTGTTGACCATCCGCCAACTCGCTCAAACTACCACGCGATTCAGCACGCTTCAAACCAGGTGTCGGTCGCATATTCAATCTGGCCTGTTGTTCAAGTCGTCGAGGACACGCAATACTGTAGCACAATCGATCCCGCGTACACGTCGGAGAGTAACATTCCGTTAGCAGCGTAAAGACACCATTGGGTAAATCGTCTTCAGCAAGGAGTGCAGCGCCTGGGTCACGCAAGGCGATGCCTTGTTCGAGCATGGCAGAGTCGACGCTATCGACCGTCGGTGCGCGTGAGGGCCGTTTCCGATCATGTGACGCACTCGCATGAAGTGGATGTCCTTGTGCATGTTGCTGACCAGCGACGGGCGTTTGGTCATCTGAGAAGCCAGCGGTCAAGTTATCCCTGAACTGATAGACTTCATGGGCAGAATCGCGCAAACGATGGTCATACGTCACGTCGTGGATAAACTTTTGAGCATCCAATGCACGACCCAGCAACAAGGCTAGATTGCGGTCTGTCGTCTTGATAATGTAGGCAATCACATCCACTGCATCGCACCCCAGAAAGGCGTCTTTGTAGGAAAGCCCATCCTTGTGCTTTTCAGAGAGCAAAATCTTTTGCCGGAATGCATCAGCGACGCGCGAGAGCAGAGCGGGATACACCATCGGCGCGCGTTTCGACGTGGTATATACGGCCTGACTGCTTGCTCCTGCATGCGCAGACTTGTTGGAAGCATACGACGGCCGCTTCTCCTGCAATGTGGTCGTTGAGGCTGAGAAACTAAATGTTCTATCGCCAGTGACTTTGGTGGAGGTAGATGTCATGCTGTAACTGCGTGAATCGGAAAGTTTGCCGACTTGTGTTGCTTGGGTGGAGGAGGAGAAGGATCGATTTGGTTGACTTGCACGGGCACCGGGTTCTTCGAGGATGGTACCAGACGGCGGGTGCCGCGAATCAGCACGAGGTTGCAACCGTAGCTGCTCCACAGGCGGCATGTGATTCTCCTGTCGGTGATCTGTTGGACGCCTTGATCCTGTGTTTGATCCATACTCCTCGGGATACGCAGATTGTGGTTGCGCATACCCGGCAGCGTGGGCTTGTGGCGGTTGGACGTCTTGCGGATGTTGGACAAGATAACCCATGCTCGCCGTGCGACCACTCGCTCCCGGTCTAGGCATCATTGGCCGTTCATCACGATATTGGAGGGATTGAGCACGATCATAGTCATACACTTGGGCCTGTTGTGAGGGATGTTGCGGCGCGTACGCTTGTTGTGTTTGTAGGCCAGGTTGAAAGTACGATTCTGAGGGCATCCGTTGCGGTTGCGCATGCGGCGGGTATCCTTGCTGTTGCTGCTGCTGCTGCTGCTGCAATACAGGCTGTCCAGACCGATGGGAACCTGGATACGGTGACGGTTGAACGGGTGCCGACTGCGGGACCATGCGTCCTCCTGGCAGATGGAGCGGTCTATCGAGTGGCATGCCTTGTTGCGCTGCATGCAGATGGCCTGGCGGCATACCACGGAATCCATTCTGCTGGACAGCTTGAGGCGCACCAGACGAGGACGCCGGGTGGGTCTGTTGCTGTTGTTGTGGATGCGGCATACTTGGATGTGCTTGGCCTGCACTTTGCAAGGATCGCGTTCGATAGGGATCCTCGCGACTTGCACCAGAGGTATAAGGCCGGCTCGGTGGATGGGCGATTGGATACTGCCGTTGCGGCTGGGCCCCTTGACGGTCGGCGACTCGCTCATTGCCAAAGATGTTTTGGAAGACGTCCTGCCGCGCCGCCATGGAGACTGTGGCGAAGTGCTGCGGCCAAAGATGCGTGGATGTTGAGTGCCTTGAATGAGGGTGAGGACTGATGCGCAACAGACAGCCAGCCGGTGGATGATGATGATGAGGATACACTTCCTGGTCGCTGTCGGGTGCGAGTGTTGGAAGCGTTTTGAGATTGGCGACGACTCCTACGCTGCTGCCTCTGTCACAAACGAGATATGCGCTGGATATGCTCTGGATATGCTCTATAGCTGCTCTAGATCTGCCCTGGCTAATGAACAGCAGCCTCAGACAGTTCCTTCAATAGAGGCCTCGTTCATGGCAAGTACAAAGTATTCACACAAGAGATAGCCCATGCAAGTGTCATAGACAAGGATCATACAAGGCCTTCTGCTCTAGCCAGTCTTCATAGCATCTCTATCTTCTCCGGCCCTCCTCATATCCCTGCTCATCAAAGTCTGTACTCTGCTGGGTGACTCGTCCAAGCCTCAAGCTCAGCATACAGCAGCAACGACATCATCGCGCCAACATCGCCCTCTAGCGGTGGGCCGGCCTCCATTGCCATCGTGCCAGCCTGCCTATCCCGATCGCCTCGTCTCTCTTGTCCTCCTTCCATCGCCCAAGCGCTCATCCGCAAACGGCCTAGCATCAACTTCTATTTGTCGCGCTCCTGATACTCCCTTCATCAGCGCCAGTCAACAAGGTCGCCTCTATTCAACGTGTCACGGAGGTTCCCAGGTCAACGTGTATCAAGCGACAAGCACTGTGAAAGGTTGAAATCACCAGGGTGTCTGGGCGATGAGCAGCTACCCGCAACGGCCGCCAAAGCCCAGCTCCTATAGCCCGACGTTCCTTGCACGTCAGGCGAGCTATGAGACAGACGGACGCAGAGACGGCGTATATATTGACAGCGATGCGTTTCGTTTAGATGCGCCAGCGGCACATGGCGCGTACATGCACGCAAACGACTATGATACGCATGCTTATGAGCCTGATGAAGGCTTCACGCAGCAGGCCTCACATGGCACTAGGCCGCTTCCTTGTCCGCCGCCTCTATTGAGCATGCCAGAGTCGCCAATGAGCTATACTCTGCATGACGAAGCGCCTGCAACCAGACGAAGACGCAGCAGTGCTAGTCAACACCGACTCTCCTCTGCAGGCTATGCACCGCCGCATCCATTGACGCGTGATCTTTCCTTTGAGTCTCAGCCATGGCAACCGCAGGAATCATCGCGAAGGATGTATGAGAGCTTATATCAACAGCCGCTTGAAGAGCCGTACCCTGTTGATATGTACGATGCGTACGAAGCACAAGTGGACCAACGTGGCACTGGAGTACAGCAGGGATATGGAGATCCTGTGCAAATGCACCGCGAAAGTACCTATGCATCGCTCGAGTCGCCTTATTCCCCTCAATCTGCACGACCTCTGCCGACGCCCTTGAGTAGAGGCAACGCCAACGACGCAGGCGCTTATAGCTATACAAGCGATGATTCGATCACCGCATGGGATGCTGTCTCTGCATATCACCAGGAACCTGAGCACCACCGACGCTCCACAACATCCATCTCGTCGGGAGGCTACAAGACCTTGCCACCTGTACCATCCTCGAGTTATGCTCTGGCGCATTCTCCGCCCAAGAGTGGATACTTTCAACGTTCTGGCTCCTTGCCAGCTTTGACTACCCAATCAGGCCATGCAAAGCAAGCATCACTCAACCATTTCCTAGAGGAATCAGCCGAGACTCTGCGTGCTATGCCTGGTAGACCGCTTCCATCGCCTCAACGATCGCCTTTACCGCCTGTGGATGAGCACTTTGCAAAATCAAGGCAAAGTGCAACGTTCCCGCGAATACATGGAGATGATCATCGTCGGTCCGGCAGTGTTGTGACGCTCGACCAACTCGGTGCTCGACTTGATCGTCGGCCTACACGCACACAATCGCCGCAACCTGCAGCCGTTTCGATGACCCAGCAGGTTTTATCTTCAGCAGACTACGATTGCTGCTCGCACGTCTGGTCGCGATCAAATGTCTTCCTTTGGCTCTACACCACACTGCAAGATCCAACATCAGCCAACATCTCGGTTGCACTCGTGGGTCTTTTCACACATCATGTACCAACACTCTCTATTATCCAAGCTGAAAAGGTGGCACAGAGTTTACTAGACTCTCTCTTCTCCGCTGGTGAGCTGGTCCAAATCGAGCGAGGCGCTGAGACGTTGCGATTCGCGACCGATGTCGGTGATGGCGTCTTGCCACTCCTGACAGGTCATGGATGCTATGCGCCATATTGTCAGGATGGTCCCTATCGCTGCTATGCGTCTCGTTGCTCACGCACCCCTGCTAGACACACACAGCAATCTGCCGTTGTGAATCGTGAAGATTGGGCGGCGTTCTGGGGGCTGTCGGGGGATTCAGAGTTACTCAAGACGCTTTCCAAGGATGAAATTCAACGACAGTATCAGATTCATGAAGTGGTGTATTCCGAACGAGACTACATCGAGACCCTCAAAGTCTTGACGGATGTCTACAGCGATTCCTTTGTCGCTGGGCACGTTGGACAACAAGAAGTAGGAAATCTCCTCTTTGGACTGGTTCCACGACTCTTGATGCTCTCTGAACAGCACCTCGAACCAGCCCTTCGAGCCCGTCAAAGTGAACAGGGTCCCTGTGTCCAAAATCTTGGCGATCTCTTCATCTCCTGGATAGAACTCGCCAAGGATACTTATTTGCAATATGCAGCCAATCTACGACATGCCGATCGTGCTGTACGTTCACGAAAGGCGCGGGATCCAGCGACACAACGGTGGCTTGCACAGTGTGAGCAAGACCCTCGAACTAAAAAACTTGACTTGTTTTCTTATATGGGCGCACCAACGCGTCGTTTGCAGCGATATGCACTCTTACTCAGTGATGTCCTCAAAAAGACACCGCAAGATGATCGCGAGTATGGCATGCTTGGTCGAGCAATTTCTGCTGTGCAAGAAGTCTGTCATGCGTGCAACAGCTGTGTTGAACGTGCAGAGAATAAAATCATGCTGATGGATTTGCATGAACAGATTGTCTGGCGTGTGCCGAAACGCGATCTAGGATTACTGGAGACTGGTCGAGCTATGTTGCGACGTGAGCACCTTCAGCGCAAGTCTGAGTCGCATCTTGAATGGCAGACGCGTGAATTGGTCTTGCTGGATCACTACATGTTGTGTTTGAAGAGCTCTCGAGATGGTCCAGGTCGGGTCTTATCACGGCCACCGATTCCTATTGACTATCTGGTTGTTGAGGACTATGATGAAATCATTTACAAGGCGTCCACCTCTAAAATCTTGGGTGGCACAATGACGCACAGTATTGCATCGCCAATGGATGCATCAGGGCGTCGCTTCACGCATGATTCCAGCTTCTCATTGAGTACGACGGAATCTGCCAAGTCGCCGAGCGAACTCTCGCACACGCTCACCGTCACATCCACCAACTCACCCGGCATATCGAGAGACAATTCAAAAATGCTCTTCCCATTCACAGTGAAGCATGCTGGTCGCTGGGAGAAGCACGATGGTGATGAGAAATGGACTTTGTATGCAGAAACGGCTGGAGCACGCGCTGCATGGGTGGAAGCTATTCGCAAAGCCAAGCAAGACAGGTTTCAAAAGTACAAGCATGCTGAACCATTCAGGATACAGCTCTGCGCAACAGAGGCATTCGGCAGCTATAATCCAGAAGGTCTTGGCTTGACGAGTGCAGGGGTTGCTGATGCACGACCTAGTCCTGCCGCATTACGACCGCCAGAAAATACGCTCGAGCTGGCATTACAGCAAGCACCTGCCGTGCAACTCAATACGCAACCACTGACTTTTGCACGTGTCCAGTGTGCCACTATGTTTCGAGGTAGTGCAGGTGAGGATATGCTTATGCTTGGTACGGACGATGGACTGTATCATGCCGTCATCCATGGTGCTGCTGCCTCTGTTTGGACAAAAGTTGCTTCCTTTCCAAGAGTCACGCAAGTTGCTGTGCTCGAGCAATTTGGATGTGCCATGGTCTTGGCAGATAAGAGTCTGACTGCCTATCAGCTGGACGACCTGCTCTATCCTCAACCTGGGCAAAAGAAGAAACGAGTACCGCAAAAGTTGAGTGGCAGTAAGGATGTTGGCTTTTTCGAGGTTGGGATCATGAAGGACCGTTTGCTCGTTGTCTACAAGAAACGCGACAAGTAAGTACTGATCTGTACCAGCAATGCTAACAATAGTGGCACGTCCGTCTTCAAGGCACTGGAACCTGTTGTTGGTCGCAAGCAAGAGAATCGGTCACTCTTCAGAAAGTCGACTCACTCTGGCAGTGGCACAGATTTCTTTCGCGACTTTGACCAATTCTTCATTCCTGCTGATTGCTACGGTATGCAATACCTTCGCAGCACCATTTGTGTACGCTGTTCGCGTGGCTTTGAGATCCTGAGTCTCGACTCAAAACAGCCCATGACGATTCCGGATCTGACATCTCCGGCTACTGCTTCACTCAAGGCAAGAATTGACGGTGCACGACCACTTGGCACCTATCGCCTGGCCTCTAGTCCGCCCGACGCACAGGGTAATCCCGTGGAAGGTGAGTTTCTTTGCTGTTACACGGCCTGTGCGTTATTTGTCGACAAATATGGACAACTCTCACGAGCGTATACCCTTGAATGGGAAGGACGACCCCAGCATGCTGTCTTGCTAGGCAATTACATTGTCGCTGCTGGTCCGAGTTTCGTGGAAGTTTGGAATGTTGAAAAGCGGCGATTGCGACAGGTCATCACGGGTAAGGATGTACGGATTTTGCCTTATAGCAGTGCAGGTGGTGGTCTGACTGGTTCTGGCAGTGAGGATGTGGCGTCGCGAGGCGTTATGCTTGCCATGGCACATCCGTTCAAAGCAGGTCGACAAGTTGTCTTGGAGCTTCGATTGCGTTAATGTATCAACGAACCTTGTGAAGTAGATGATTGTATTGTACAGTATGCTATGCAGAGAAGATTACGTCCGGCCAATGTGATCCAGCTCAGCTTCAAACTTCTCCTGAACCGCATCGCACAAATCAGTCAGGTCGTCGAGTCCCTTTTCAAGTGCAGCCAGTGCAGTGTGACTTTCACTCTTGGTCTGTATACGCAGATTCATGAGCGGTTCTGAGGGATGCGGAATACCGTAACCGCAAAGCTCAACTTCGGGACTGCGCATTAGTGATGTTGCATGGGTAGTAGGCACGTACTTTTTCATGATTATGTAGCGAAGTGCATTGCCAAGTGTGTGATCCTCATGTGCGAACTGAAATGTAGAAGCAGTACCGTCAGCAGCTGCGCCAGGAAGCTGTAAGGTCAGCGAGCGTTCAAAAAAGCCAGTAGCAATGAAGAGCACCAGCGAGCATTCTCACGATTTTAAATTTTGGCTGTGAAGAGATGTTTTGATGTTGCCGGCCTTCCATGAGAGCTAGATGAGGGTAATAGCAGTTGTAGCAGTTGCAGCAGTAGTAGCGTTTTATACACACAGTTGTAGTTGTAGCTGGGCTGCTGGAGCCGAGTCAACTTTTTTATCGGTGCCGCGTGAGAGAATTCTTATCTCTCGCCCGATCAAGAGAGCTGTCAGCTACACCCGACACCAGCTAAGTCCTATAGCGTTTCTGTACACTCACAACCACCATGAGCAAAGGAAAAGTCTGTCTCGCATACTCCGGTGGTCTCGACACCTCCTGCATTGCAGGCTGGCTCATCGAGCAAGGCTACGAGGTGATTGCCTTTATGGCCAATATCGGTCAAGAGGAAGACTTTGAAGCTGCTCGTGCCAAGGCCCTCAAGATTGGTTGCAAGGAAGTCCACATCGAAGATGTTCGAAGTGAGTTTGTCACTGAGATTTGTCACCCGGCCATTCAATGCAATGCCATCTATGAGAATGTCTACATGCTCGGCACTGCACTCGCTCGACCCATCATTGCACGTGCACAGATTGCTGTTGCTGAACGAACGGGTTGTGGCTTTGTTTCGCATGGTTGTACGGGAAAGGGCAATGACCAGGTGCGTTTCGAGTTGGCGTTTTATGCATTGAAACCAGACATCAAGGTGATTGCACCCTGGCGTGACCCAGCCTTCTACAACCGATTCGTCGGTCGTAGCGCATTGCTTGACTTTGCTGCTTCGCGTGGTATTCCTGTTTCGCAGACGGCAGCCAAACCTTTCTCTGAGGATGAGAATTTGGCGCACATCTCGTATGAAGCTGGTATCCTGGAAGATCCCAACACCACACCTCCCGATGATATGTGGAAGTTGACGGTTGACCCCAGGAAAGCACCCGACACGCCCGAAGAGCTGTCGATTGACTTCAAGGAAGGTATCCCCGTGAAGCTTGTCTTGAATGATGGCGAAGCATCGACAGATCCGCTCGAGATGTTCCTGACATTCAACAAACTGGCTAGGAAGCACGGTGTCGGACGTATTGATATTGTTGAGAACCGTTTCATCGGCGTCAAGTCTCGTGGCTGTTATGAAACACCAGCACTCACCATCTTGCGAGCTGCTCACATTGATTTGGAAGGCTTGACGCTTGATCGGGATGTGCGTGCAACGCGAGATCAATTCATTACGCCAAAGTTTTCGGAATTGCTGTACAATGGTGCTTACTTTTCGCCACTCACGCAAATGTTGCTGCCGGCCATCAAGGCATCGCAGGTCAGCGTGACTGGTAATGTACGATTGTCACTGTACAAGGGCAGCGTTCGTATTCTGGGTCGGTCGTCTGAGTACTCGCTGTATGATGAGGAAGGTGCTTCGATGGATCAGCTTGGTGGATTTGACCCAGCTTGGTCGACTGGCTTCATTGAGGTGTCGAGTATCCGATTCAAGAAGTGGGCACAGGTGAATGCCAAGATTCAGGGCAAGTAGCTATAGAGAAGTCGTAGACTCGAGGACTGTTCGCTATCGATCTTGTTTTCAATCACTTCTCACCCAGCCCCATGCTTAGACACAGCACTACCCCTGAAGACCATGCGTTGCATAGCACAACAGAAATGTTGAGTCTAGACTCTAGCGCTTTGTCACGCCAGCTAGACTTGTTGGGCAGGCTATGCTGACACGTGAACTCAGGGATGATCTTGTATAAAGGGACAGCTTGGCAGCTATGAGACCAGGACATTAACTGTCACTGAGTAGTCGCTGAGTTGTCGCTGTAGGCTCAGTGTAGTCTCAGTGTAGGTCTCGACTTCGACTTCGGCGAAATTGAGCAGGCGGCGGACCCCACACTTTCAACTCAACTTGCACCAGCTCCCGACTTCAAGTACTCTACCTAGCTAGAGCCAGGCCCCTACTCTTTACCGTCAAGACATCATCCTACAGCATGTCTGCACCCAATGCAAACAACCCGGCTGCAGCAGCACCCCAAAACATCTCTGCTAGCTCACCCGCAGCAGCACCCGATGCGCCTATTGCTCAATCTGCCCTCTCCCACGCCCAGAGTTTCCCAAACTTCATCACAAAGGATGACATCAAGGAGTTCCCTGAAGGCAGCGATGAAGCTAAACAGCAATTCAAGGAGTTCACTGCGCGTGGTAAAAGTCTCATTTCACCACCCATCCATACCCGTGGACAACCAGACACGAGTTATGTTAGGAACAAACATGTTGTGATTACAGGCGGTGCTGGTGGACTTGGCAGGCAAATGGCGCTCAAGTATCTTGAACTGGGCTGTTATGTGACGATTGGTGATTTGGATAAAGTCAATGGCGAAAAGCTCGCTGCTGCACACCCAAAGTTGCGATTCGTGCAGTGCAACAATCTCAGTTGGAAGGATCAGTGCAATTTGTTTGAGGTGGCCTTCAAGCGTACTGAAATTCCCGGTGGTGGTGGCCGTATTGATATCGTCGTTGCCAATGCCGGTGTCACGGAGATGGGCTTCTTTATTGAAGACAATTTGAATGAACCACGCCTACGCACACTCGACATCAACTTGCGCTCTCAATTCTTTACAGTCAAGTTGGCACACTACTATTTCCGCAGGTCGCCAGCATACAATGCCAATCCGGCACACCAGGGTAAACCGCGCGATTCGGCACTCGTCTTGTTGGGTTCCATGGCATCGCTCGGTGAGATTCCAGGCGCACCAGAGTATACTGCCGCGAAACACGGTATGCTGGGTCTCATGCGATCACTCCGTCGTACATCACCAGCAGAAGGTGTTCGCGTCAACAGTATCCACCCTTGGTTCGTCAAGACTGGTATCATTGATGCTAAAGTCAAGCTTGTTTTGGCAGGTACCGTGTATGCTGATATCAATGATGTTGTACGTGCAGCATTGTTTTTGACCTGTCCAAGCCCTGTTGCTGAAAAGCCGAATGAGTTTGCTTTGGCCAATGGACGTGCCTTGTCGATTATGGAGCCATCGCAAGGTGTGGTGGATGTATTCCCCTCAACGGAGGATAGCACAGGTGACTTTTTGGCCTTTATGCAGCGTACGGGTGCTGTGTTCAACTTGCGTGGTAAATATATGCCCTGGTTCGCTTGGCTTAAGGATACGGTGCACTACTCGACCTTGTTCTTCAAGTGGCCTATTATGGTGGTTTTGCTGACGCTTGCGTTGCGCAGCGAGCGTGGCAGATTGCTTTGGATGGTGCTGAAGAACAAGCTGCAGAACTAGGCTCTCTCGGATGACTCTACAAGCTTATGGTATCTTATAGTCGTTTATAGAGTCCATCTTCTCTTCCCCTGAATCAGACGACGTCAACTTTCTGATTCTTTGCGATTTGAGAAACATTCAACAGCCCCTTCCTTGTCTTTGCCGACGTATCGCATGGGAAGTTCTGAAACAAACCTATGTCGATGCAAGCTATGAAGCAACACTTTACTAGGCTGTCCCGAAGTGCTGGACTTCTACAGTACAGCAATTCTCGCACTACGTGGGAGCGACACTGCAGCGAAGTTGACAGTGGGCAGCAGGAATACATGGATGAAGCTAGATGCGATTGCACCAGGAGTGATCAGCATATCTCGTGAGCGCCAGTAGCAGACACCAGCAGGATGCATATACCGGGCTTGACCGCCCACTTGTTCAATACGTCGCGTGTCATAGAATGCACTGCAACACCATAACAGTGATCGTAGCTGTTCTTCACATTGTCTGCTGCCCTGAACCCTTCATGTTCCTTGCAAGACTTGGGCCCAGTGGGAGGCATGCCTGGCATGAGCTGTGTTTAGTCGCGTGTCGGGAAAATTGAAATTTCGAATTTCTGGACGCGACGCGACTTGAGCAACACCCAAACAGACCCCTTCCTAGAGGTACTTAGCTTGCTACTTATCCTGCTCTCTTCTGCTTCATCAAGACTAGCTACAGCTATGGACTCATTCAGAGTACCTCTCTCCCCAAAAAAGGGCGCACTTGCAAAACACAACGTTCAGCAGACAGCTCCTACGAGCCCAAGTAAACATGCTCTCTCTTCCCGCTCTGCCTCGCCCAAGAAGCCCAAAGCCCAAGTCTTCATCGACTCGCCAGCTGTTAAGCTATCATATGATCAGCCTGCTGTGTCTTCTATCCATGGCAGTTCTCCCAGACTCGGTAGTTCACCGCTCAAACGACCACATACGCACGCGTTCCTGTCAACGCCTACATACCAATCGCCAGGAACGCTCCTGATGCGAGAAGGCAGGACGAGTCCTCGAAAACGTCCAACACCCCTCGCTTCACTTACTGAACGTTCACGACTTTCAGTCTCCCCAACGACCATCACGAGCCATTCTTTATTGAGTCCGCCTGCAGCACCGCCTATTTCGCCGTCGCCCCTCAAACAGGGAACGCCGACTGCGACTGATGCAGAGAGATCTGTGTTGCGTACAATGATGGATAGCGCCATAACTCCTACTGAGCAGGCCACTCTACCAATGCATCCGTATAAGCAGGGACAAGGCAACAATACGCTTGTTGCACTACTGACACCGCCACGTCCTTGTCTACCGTTCGCTTCCTCAACGACACGACCTGATTCCGTCCAATCGGCTCCTGGACGTCTCGCTAGCCGTCGTCAGGTCACGACTGGCCATCTCACGGTGTTGCGGGATCCCACCAGCTACGAAGCGATAGTGGATCAGACTTTCGAGCAAGGTGTGGATGTCAACAAGGAGAATGAGGGTCATCGCAGGCCATTGCATCGGTATAAGCTACGGTCAGTCGATCCGGTGATTGGCCAGAGCAACAGCATCTCCATCTAGATCAACCCATTCTCTGCTGTACACATGTTCTCAGATAGTGTCTCTTTCTTGTAACAACATCTTCCTACTCTTGACCCCTTGACCAGTGACACCTTTTGGATAGTCCTGCTTCTTCAGCCTTCTACTTTCCTTCATCGCTCATAGAGCATCCTTCAGAGTATGTCAAGAGATACACTCTACGCTTCCCTCATCACTGCAGAGAATGGACTTGCAACCGTCAAGCGACAGCGCAAGCAGACACTTCCTCGAGCCAGACTCCCTACACACCGTGAATCGATCAAGACAGCTGCTGCAACAGAGGATAAGGAAGAGGAGGCACGTCTTGGACACTATAATGCGCAGCTACAAGCAAAGATGCGCTTCGAATCGATGCGTATCAAGAAAGCTGTTGCGGTCGCACTCGATGCCCCCAAGGACCCTGACGCAGCCGTACAGTCGCAGGCGCATGCAGTACGTGAGAAGGATGACTCTGCAGTGGCGACACCATCAGAAGGCGCGCGAGTCAACGATGAGACCAGGATACTCGGGACGCCACACGCTGACGACCACGACAGCGTCCACGAAGACGACGTTGAGCACTCGTGTTTCGATCTCGTACAAGACGGTGAAAGACAAGCTTGTGTTGCCATGCTCGAAACAGACTTGGGACCACTTCCCTTTTGGCTCGATCATGTACCTCTTCCCAGTACACAGGAAGATGGTGCATCTCAAGATGTCTCGTCGCCTGTACCTGCGGATTTTCGAATGGTCAAGACACCCTCGCCACCACCAAGACACCGATCACCCGTTTCGCGCATCCTGACACTAACGCGCAAGTCTCTGCAACTCGCAGATGAGGTGAAAGACTGGTTCGCTGCTTGTGATGGAGATGCAGCATTGGAACGATTTGAACCGTGTCGTTTCGAAGGGACTACAGAGATGCCTGTATTGGATTGTGCGGATCATACGTTTGATTGGCTCTTCAAACATGAACCAGGTATGCCCAAGTATGCGTGATGCCATGTTTCGTACTGACACGATGACAGAAGCAAGCACACCAGCGTTATCATTCGATGGACACGACACGCATCCAGCAGGCTACTTTGAATCACTCGAGCTGCTCATTGAAAAGCTGAATCTGGACAAACTTGCAGACTGCAGGATTCGCGAGCTAGAGCAGGACCTGCAAGCGTGCCGAGCTCGTCTTGCCACACTGGAAACGCGTCGAGCAGTGCGAAACCGCCCGATGCAGCCATCTGTACCATGCGAACGACTTTGGCAAGCATCGCACGAACCTGCTGTTTTGCAACATGGTCTTTGGTCAAGAGGTCAGCTTCGCAAACACAATGCGCAGCAATCTCGTGCATCCTTCATGACGGCACCCTTGCATCCCAACATCACACCTCGCTCAGCGCATCGTTGGCGTCGTGGTCGTCTCGCTTTGCAAGGTCAAACACCCACATCCTCGCCTAGAAGCGCAGATCCGACGTTCTACCAATACAGCGATCCCAGTAGTGTTGTGAATGTCAGTTCGCCTGTACCACAATCCATCAGGCTCTCGCGAGCTCGATTATTTCAGGATCGATCGAACGCTCACGTCGTTTCTTCGCTCGACTCGTCACAGTCTTCCACAATGGCTGCACCTACTCAAACATCAAAAGACCATGCTCTATCCAGGTTGCGTGTCTCAAAGCAGCATGTTGCACGCCGTGGTACGATTCCAAAAGCAAAAGACTTTGCTCAATCATCGACTGGTGCCACTGCATGTTTGGACTTGCCGCCAATCGAGCAGTACCTCATTCCGGATCCTCCAGTCCCAACACCTTTCAATACAGTGCGACCGCCAGCAAGGATGAATCCACACTTGAGTCGACGTCTACCGTTTGCGCCAAGTGAGAAAACGACTCCATTCATCGGCTCGCATCCAGCTCAGTGCGCACGCAAGACTTTCAGCAACAAAATGCACATTGAAGAGGCGAGGGATGCAAGCGTTTCTGGATTTAAGACTGTTCGCAAACGGGCATCTCCATTCACACAACTCTCACCAGCGAATGTGCGTCCATTCCTCACAAGCCGTAACGAAAACCAGGCGCCAACAACACCACGACGGACACCAGCAAAACAGACATCAGTCTCGGAGATCCCTGCACAAACGCCAAAATCCTCGCCCGTCAACATTTGTCCCATCACTCGGTCGTCTGGCCGTATAGTTTCTGGACAACTTGCAGGCGGTAGTCCGCTCCAGGAACAATCTGGGAATGCTTTGAATAATGCCGCGATGACGGTACGATTGCGATCGCCTGCTTTGACGGTCCTCAAGACGGTGCGTAAGGACATGTCGCCATTGACGGTTGGTAGACTCTCAATGACGCCAATAGAGAGTCCACCTGCGAGGCTCAAGAGACGCGTGGGATACACGGAACGCAGCGAGCGGGTCTATTGAACATTGCTGCCCAAATCACTGTTTTTGCTGGCCTTCAACATTCTGGGTTATCCTTACATGAGCATAGATCTCATCTTTCGTTAGCGATTGACGCTAGTTGTACTTTTAGATAGCATTGGGTTTGTGTATAGTAGCTTGGAGGTCTCTTCATAACTGATTGCTACTACTGAGGACGCTCCGTCTCGGACCCTTAGCCAAATACGATCAGAGTGCTGTAAAAGCTTGGCACTTGGCGTGCAATGAACTGCGGCCGCTCGACTGTGTCAAACTCATGCTTCAGAACGATTATAATGTCGAAAGAGCAAGCTTTGCAGAGCGCAGCACTTGGTGTCCGTGCAGATAGGCCTTACCCACAAGCATTTCAGCATTATAGCAACAGTTCAAGCCTTGCTAGGCTATACACACAGAACCGCCTTTTGCACAAGGCACAAGTAGTCATGTAGATCATTCGGTGTCATCAAGTCACCGCCTTTTGCACAAGGCACAAGTAGTCATGTAGATCATTCGGTGTCATCAAGTCATCAGAAGTTGCACTGACGACACCTCGCACGGTCTTTGCAGCAAGGTCTTAAGTAATCGTGGACGGAGCATGTACCATATCAGTTCCATATGGTGTATAGTCCCATTAGCCAAATGCTCCCGGCACAGCCCGTACCCTCCGATCGATGCTACCTGTGCGTGGATGTGTAAGTTCCGCCAAGGAGACAAATTCGCAGAGAGGGGAAATGGCGGCAGCGAAGCGAGGAGAAGCCTACACCCACCCGACACCGCGCACTGCAACAGCTCCAAGCCAGGGCCACGCAGCCAAGATGCGTGGCATGCATCGGCAGCCTGGAAGAACTACTACCCGCTCAGACGCTCTCTGACTAAGACATGCAACTGTACTGCTGGGCCGCTCACAATAAGAGGGGCACTAGCCATCGTGATTTGCTTATGTAGACCCACTTGGCTGCTGCACTCGGCATCATCACTCTCTACCTCCTGGCTTGGCCTCGCCTGCCCACAGTCTAGCATCTCTTGCACAGCTTTGCAACAAAACCCAGGCCTTGTCCAGCATATATTGTTGCTCCCTGACTGCTTCCACAAAATCTCTTTGTTCTCTAGCTGCTTGAGTGTCATTTCACTCATCAACCACTTCTCGTCTTTCACGCTCCTGACGAAGCGCCGTCTGCTACTCGAAGCCAGACCTGCTTATATTCGACACTGCTGGCCAGTGCAAGTCTTCCTTCTCAACACATCTTCCATCATGCAGTGGACACTACTGCTCTCAGCTTTGTCAGCCATCAGTACTATCAATGCTAGGCCAGGACACCAGCACCATGCTCGCGAAGCTCTTCCCGAGGATGAGATTGTTTACATGACACACTTTGTTACACAGTACATCACGGAGACTGCCGCAGGAGGTCTGCTTCCTGGCACATACCTGAGCATGGCCAACCAGCCTAAAGCTACACCACTAGCTGGTCTTTTGACTGCTGTCAACAACATTGCACAAGCTATTGTCCCTACGACGCCAGCGAAGCCAATCACTACACCGGCAAAGACGCCCAGCACTCTTCGGACCGCGACATCAGCCCCGGCTGCTTCAGCTGCACCTGTCTCTTCAGGCGGCAAGAAGGGTATTGCCTGGCCGAGCGAAAACAAACAAAACATGGCCTCCCTCTTTGGCAAAGCAGATGGCATCCATTGGTACTTCAATTGGAACTCCAGATCAAGTCCTGGCATGACGGCCGAGTTCCTACCACAACAATGGTCCCTCGATAACATGGCAAACGTCAATAACATTGCCAAGGGTTCGACCTTGTTGGGTTTCAATGAACCAGATGCAGCAAGTCAGGCGACCATGTCGGCTGCACAGGCTGCAGCTGCGTACCAGAATACCCTCGTACCTCTACGAAAGTCTGGTGCTATTGGCTTGTTGACTACGCCTGCTATTACGAACGGTGGTAGCGGTCTTCCTTGGCTGCAAGAGTTCATGACACTTGCAAGCAATGGTGGCTTTGCGGATAGCATTGATGTTATTCAGATTCATTGGTATGGACCCAACATGGATCTCCTCAAGACTCAGCTTCAAGCAGTCCATGCCGCCTTCCCAACCAGGAAAGTATGGCTCACTGAGTTTGCCGCAACAAATTGGAATGCAGCTGGTAACCCGTCTGCTGCAGATGTCAAGACATTCATGGGCCAAGCTGTGCCGTATCTCGAATCACTCGACTGGCTTGAGAAGTATGCTTGGTTTGGTGCGTTGCAAATCACAGATAACAGCCTCGGCCGGCAAAACATGCTCGTCACCTCGGACGGCAATAGTTTGTCTGACCTTGGCAAGTACTATCTTTCTCTTTGATCGTTTCTAGCGATTTTTCAACGATACATATAGCGTGTAGTGATGTCTAAAAACAAGAAAAAAAGCTTCAATCGCATTCGCCGTCGCAGCCCCAAAAGTGGCTCATAAATTGAATTCCAAACTATATCCCGCCGCTTGGAACATACTCTCGTTCAACAACCCAATCACCTTCTTCTACCACCGCTGCAGCATCGCTCATTATCTGACTTGGCGAGCCAGCCAGAACTGTGGCGATGTTCTGCACTTTGCTCGCCCAGGCCTCCTCGGCTGGGTCAATAGGTGATTGGGGCGAGGCCCCAAAATCATCAGAATCCCTGCGGTCATCGACAGGCCCAATTGAGATGGACGGCAGGGCAGTATTGTTTGTAACAGGGATTGAGGATTTGCGACGATGCCGGCGTTCAACAATGTAGCCGCCATCGCCACTTTCCTGATAGCTCACACGCATGGATCTCTTGACACTTGCTCTGCGAAGTCCTGGATGCAAGTCTGCAGTGAGTCCAGGCTCACCATCGAATTGACTCGATTGACGTTGCGACGAGGTGACAAGCTCTTCCGAATCACCCAGTGAAGAAAAGACACTCATGCCAGAGACCGAAGACATGTCATCATCATCCCCAAGCTCATACTCATCTGCATCGAATGTGCCTGTTCGAAATGCTTGATTTGCGGGGACCGTGATCGGAGTCGTTCGAAGTGCATCTGGCACAGGTGCCAGGCAAATTTGTTCAGGCATGCCACCATCTAATGACAGAGTCGATCCTAGCTGAGATCCAAGAGCTGTTCGCTCGTGCGATGTGCGTGAAATGAGAGAATGGCTGTAGCGCAATGATCCATGAGGCGAACGTGGGCCTTCCAGCTCAAAGTCACTTTCATCATCACCGTAAATCGAAACATGTTGATCAGACAGCACACTGTGGCTGGTACTGCTTCGTCGTGTTGGCTGATTCATGGAGAGAATGCGACTGGACCCGTATGAGCGCGATCGATTAACAAGCGATGGGTTTGATTTTGAGGCAGCTGCAGCGGAGTGTCGTGGATAGGGTGAGTAGAGGCCGCTTGACGATGTCGATAATGAACGCATGGATCCTTGTCGCGCCTCGGCTTGCTCGCGAAGGCTCACAAGCGGAGGGATGCTTGATTCGCGAACAGACAGAGTCGACGGGCAAAATGAAAATTGCTTGCGAATGGTCTGTTGCAACGCAGGCGCTGCAGGCACTTCGAGGATCGGCAACACTGGATCGCTGAGCGGCGAAATGGGTCCTGGTAGCTCTGGCAGGACTGGCGTTTGCTCAGCAGTACATGCTTCATTGTTCAAAGCTTCAGCATTCATCTCAAACTTCGAGCCGAGCATCTCTCGATCGTTGAGCATGGAAGCCAGCGGTGGTGCGAGACTTGACAAGGCGGGCGTCGTGCTCTGTGCGCAATCAGAGGATATCCGTGCGCTTCCTTCCTCACCCCAAACGTGTGTTTTGTTGCCTTTGATGGCGACCTATACTATCAGAACCGTCAAATGAACAAGGTCCAACATACCTTGGCCTGCATCTCTGCCTGCTCGAGGGCCGATCGAGCTTTGCGCCCGCGAGTCTTGCCAAAAAAGCCGAAGCCAATCGAGCGCTTCTCCATGGTTCCTGACAGGGCCCTTTGCAGATGAGAGCAAGAAGACACAAGCAGTCCAGTCCGCGTGTTCAAGGAGCGAGATCGGGTAAGTATCGAGTCTGTCCACTTGCTGGTTCTTGCAACTTCTTGGACGGCGTCATGGCGACAAAGGTGACAGACATGTGGCGCATGGTGAGGCGCAGACGGCTGTGAAAGAAGCAGTCACATTGAGTCATGCGGACCAGTAGGCGAGGCTCCGCACTTACAGAAGAGGTCAGAGGTCAGAGACCGGAGGTTATTGATGCATATGAAGAGGGAAACTGAGCATGTCAGCTTACAGAATCAGCTGCAGAACAGTGAAGTATGCAGCGTATATCTGAAGGCTAGACGCAGACGATCAATGCGCAGACGAGAGCGTAGTATTCTCGAATCTGAGAGGTGCGACTGGAGACTCCAGATCAGCGGTCGACCGTTTGACCATATGGGAAGGGTGAGAAGAGGTGCCTAGTCGCAGTCTGGCAAGTCTGTCTTTCTCAGCTTGCAGATAATCATCGTACCAAGATGGAAGTAAGTAACAATGCCTCTTAGCTGCCTCGCGAGGTCGTTCATGCAAGTGATTGGCTGAAGCTCCATAAAAACCCGGAGTCGTGGCGTTACACTTACATTCATACATGACGTCGGGGTGATTGGACGAATGGCAGTCAATCTTGTCGTAGAGCACAGTGGCATCGCGAAATAGCCACCCATCAAGCGTGAGTGTGTGGCGCTGGCCAACAGACCGTGGATCGCAGGAAGGTCCTTGATCAGTGACAGGAATTCTGAGGTACCATTCCGGGCTCGCAGTTGCTTTTGTTTCTTTCGATGCCCCAGAAAATATGTTGGCAGCCTCGAAAGATTCATAGACCTTGGCGGGAGACAACGTGAGATAGCACATACACACCTTCGTCGTCGCAGGCGCCTCTTTTTTAGCTCCAAGTACAGGCGAATCCACAGGCGAATCCACAGGCAAGTCAAATTCATCCACATGAGGGGAAAGGCAGACAAGATGCATCATAGCTTGGATCGCCAATTTGATGACTCTTTTGATGGTTCGATCGCGACGGATCCGGTCAATACGCGTACCTGCAGAATGAAACGCAGGACTGACACCAGAACCTGAGATACCGGCTTTGTCCACGACTCCAGGTTCCTCAGACAAAACCTCGCGTGCCCTGTTGAGAAGTTCACAAGCTTGTGTAGCACGACGCTGATCAGCCGCCAGTGTGCTTCTTGTACCTCCTGCGACCTCCGTCCTTTTTGACGGGCTCCAAAAACCAACATCGAACTCTTCCCATGTGTAATCAGCGCAAGTCAGGTCGTCTTCGGCAAGACAAGGCTCGCGAGCGCCTCGGCGATAGTGCTCTTCCGAACCTCCTTCCTCCTCAGCAGTGTCTTCGACAGGATCCTCATGTGCTAGATCAATTACCGACACCGCCAACCAATACTCGAGAGCACATCTTCTTTCACAATTCAATTTCTTGGCGTCGTCGTCCTCCCTCAAGGGGAGCACCTTTTCATAGACCATCGCAATGGATCGACAAGTGAGCAGGCCTTTGTCTGCGCTTGAAAGAGGTCGTGGGTCACCCTTAGCTGCTTGATTAGGATCAAGTTGCTTCCCTTTTTCATGATAGGCAGAGTCTCCGTCATAGTTTTGAAAGGCCAGCCCAGCGGAAGCTAGAACACAGAGCCTCAGAATTGTATTGCTGATGCCCATGATAAGAGTGGGCCTGAAGCCGTTCGCACAAAAGACGAGTTGAAGGGCGTCTTAGGATGGCCCGTCCAGTTGGTCTCTTGGCCTCAGGGTCTGCTGAAACTGCTCAGGGGATGCCATGCTTTATCAGTTCTAGGGGCTGATATTTCAGGCTTTCTATTTCCGTTCACTCAACATGTACAGCCAGCTGTGAAGCCATCAGACCACATTCGCTCTGTGGCAGAGATATTTGCAGCAGCTGCAGGATATCCACGAAAGTAATTGCGATTTGAGCCAATTCACAAGAGCAAAGTGAAGTCGCAGGGAGGAGCTGATCCACTTTCAGGCCGCGAAACATCTATGCATGCGCAGAGCAACATATGGCATACGCTGTATGTTCTCCTGACACCATATGTCTTGCAAGGTGCAATGCGGCTATGCTCTGCGCAGAAATTCACTGGGCTACTGCACTCCACTGTTCTTCAAGCGCACACAGTCCCTATCACAATAGCCATGCTGCATTTCATCATCCTTGCAGCATACACTTTGGCAAGCTTGGGCATATCCAACGTCGTTCTTGGTGTGAAAACGTCAGCATCTTCGAGCTCAACTCATCAAAACTCCCTTCTGCATTCAGCTCCAGCCGCGGAACATAAGCTGCACGATGGATCGCAATACAAATTGCCGTTATCTATCCTTCCCATGACGTACAAGTCTGCGTGTATGTGCTATAACGCCTCTCTATCACTCGTGAAGGCACAGTCTTTGCGTATCAACAACGATGAGGGCAGCAATACAGAGAGCTCAACTGCATCTGCAGCCGCAAATCAAGACTGCCCCACCTTTTGCACCAAACAGACCAATGGATTCGCAGCACACCTTGTTCTCGACTATTATACGTACTCTGGCAACCAAGCTTGCATAAGGAGTAATCATTTTCGAACTATGCACAAATCTTACAACGATCATCCTGAAGGTCTGTTTTGCACGGCTCCAGATTGCCCTTACGTCGGCTTAGGACATACGTGCATTTGCGAAATGGTCATTGGGTTTGATTCGATTACCATGCCCATGAAAAAGGTCAAAGGAGGTAAACGTTACCAGATTCATCCAGCGGCTCCCCAAACCGATTTGGATCATTTCAAAATCAAAGCAGACACCTTAAAGTGCAGTATCGAGGAGATCAAAAAAAAGTTTGAAAGATTCGGCTGGCAGGTGAAGGAGCATAAAGTGCTTGAAGTCATGATCCCCTGCGCGAAAGAAGTTGTTCTCCCTGAAGGCTGTCTTTGCACAAAAGAGGACATCAGGAACAACAAACTAGAATGTCCAAAACACCCTTTGGAAGCTTATCCAACGTGCCAGGTTTCGAGTTCCGCTCTGAGGGGTGTCACAAATCGTGTTGTATCCGAGCATATTGATCAAGAATGGATTTCCCAACAGTGGCGCCTGGGCAATTCGGAAAACTTGCAAAATCTTTTCAATTCTTGGCAAGTTCATTGCAATACTGACCCTGAGTGGCCTGATGCATATGAGCCTGAAGAAATGCAAGGATATGGGTGCCCCATTTGAAAGCTCTGGAATGACGTTCACGCTCAGGTGCTCAGCTGCAGTGACTCAGTGGATGGGTTGAAGGAAGCTAGACACAAAGGTCCTTGAGGCCACAACTGCAGCTGATGAAACCAGAAATTATAAGCGCGTTCTCACTGTCTAATTCATAGTCTTCAATGAAAACATTAACAATCTGCTGACTGCTATCAACTCATCAAATTCAAACACCTCCACTGAGATCAGCTTGAACATTGCTATTTGAAAAAGATTCTTGTTTTGGTAATCAACTTTACCTTTCTTTGAAAAGGCTTTGCAATTGTCGCGTTTTGATGTTGAAAGAAGCCTTGTGGTTATTTGACTTGTGCAAATGAAGCTGAGTTCTCGGTGAACAGCCTCCGACGCAGAATGAATCAGCCGCAGTGTTTACAAGTCTTATTTGTCATAGACTCACTGTCAGTTTCACGACATCTGTCATCCGCGAAGACAGTTCTACGCAATTTCACAGTTTCACCCGACAACATTTTCCGGCCGTTCGAGACGATTCGCAATGCATAGCAAGATGTGACTGGAGACGCTGCTAAGGACAAGCAAGGCACGGTCAAGTTCATTCACAGTGATGATTTTGTGAAGCTAGGTCCCCGTGATTGATAAAAACTGAGATACATCCCAGGCACCTCAGTACTGGCTTGGCGTTTGGACCACCCACAGCCTTGAGGAGGGAATCATCCTTTTGCAAATTCACAATATCACTACTGTTTGTGAGCTTAGCTGTACTTGCCTCGTCAGTATCGTCTTCAAACACGCTTTGCGATACGTCCATGTCAGTATCGTAGCAAACCGCCGGAGATGTTGTCAGCTGAGACTGTGAGAACTGCGTAGAACTACTTCGGCTCGATCACAGACGTCGTGAAGTGGCAATGGCCCCATAGGACATGAGACTTGTGCCTGCTAGGGTTGTTTCTTTTGAATAGAGAGATTGTTCAAGGAGGACTTAGCCTCAGCGCAGGTAAGTGCAGTAGATGCCTCGCTAAGCAGGCGTATACAGGACAATCAGTGAGAAGCCAGGCTGACGTGGTGACCTCACTTTAAGATTTTCACTGGTTTTCTCCTATGAACATCTCACGCTTGCATCGATAGACCCCAGAGGGCAATGCGTGTGTGAATAAAAATGAGTTCCGTGACTCCACGCGTACGGGTCCCGCAGCTGTTGGGTACAAGGGGCGTTTCCTGATGAGTACTGACTTCTGAGAGCATCCTGAAAATTGGATTTGAAGCGCTGCAGCGTTGTCCTCTAAGGACTAGATCGTCAGTTTTGGCTCAAAGAGAATGCGATACGAGCTCTGAATAGGTCTGACAAACCTTACCTTCGATCACTGCACGCACGTGGCGCCAGCATCGGGTCAATTTGGTTGCTATCAGGTAATGCAACAGGAGCCCCAAGTCAACATGAAAAGGATCAGCTTGCCATCAGGAGTCTGATTCAAAATTCCGTCACTTCAGGGCTCCGATAATTTTACTGAGGAGAATCCGGCACTCTGCAAAAACCCCGCAAGCCAGCGTAGAGCTCATATTGCAACTGTAGAGTCTACAATGTAGACCATATACATGCATATGTGAGCAATTTGACACTGTCTGTTTTGTCTACTTATGAGTCACTGATGAGAAGAAAAGGATGAGTTGCGGGACAAAAAGACTCATATCAAGACGTCTGCTTATGTTACCTTAATATTACATGCAATACCCCTGAAATTTTGACTAAGCGAACGGGTGTTGTGGGCCCATTGCCTTTGGCTCATCAACTCGACCTTCTACGATACACGCATATGTGAGCCCAAGAGCCAAACAAAATGATACAAGCTCAGATCCTTTACCCGAACTGTTTGGTTGATCACCAAGAAGTGCGAGTCTAGACAGCTGACCAATATGGCTCAGGAGCAAGGCCTATTCAAACTCCAAATCCTAGCTGTAAGTAGGACCTAGTTGCCATCAATTTGCCCCGCTGATGTCTCCAAGCTTTTAGATATACGATCACAACGTTGCAAATGTCCACTTGCACTTGTGACTGAAAAGCTACATCATGAGGTATCCATACTCATGTTTAACGCTGCTCTTCTCCAACCCTCGAATTTCTAGCGATGTTGCTGGGCTCCTTAAGCACTTGGGACGCTTTTTCATTGAGAATCGGTCACCTCCAATTGCAAGTTTGATCATAAGCGACCAACATTCCCGTCTTAGCAACGCAACGGCGATGCCCTCCATCATCTTTACCATGTTCAGCTTAGGAAGGCATGTCTGGCTTCAATTGTCCTGGCTCATCTTCGCCGCTCATATCTTGACAAATTGGACTGACTCACAAACTGTTTTGGGTGTGAGGACCCCACTCCCTGCAAACGAACGCAGTCGACAAAGCCTTGGTGTTGGCAGCTCCAGTTATGAAGGACCTTCGCCAATGCCCTCGACGTATTCAATAATCGAGTCCTCGCAGCGTCTTTGCTACAATGTCTCTTTTGACTTGTTGAAACTTCAGCCTCTACAGCTGCCGAGCAAAAGGAAACGACCCTCCGACGACCGTGAACAGTCAAGTACAAGTGTTGTTGCTCACTCAGCGGATTGTTCTACAGCTTGCACCGATCAGATCAATAGTTATATTCGAAATTGGTGTGCAGCTCAGTCTGCATTCACAGCTGCTTCTGCCTCTTGCATCCGAGCGCAGAAATTCCGCATCATACGAAAGTCTTACATTGATCATTCTGCTGGCAAATCCTGCTCAAAGCCAGGATGTAACTTTGCTGAGATAGACGCAACTTGCGCCTGTGAACTGTCTCTTGGGTTTGATTGGATCCACATGCCGTTGAAGAAGTACGACAAAAAGTCCTATCATGTTCATCCAGAGGCTGAATCCGACTGGAAGCTTTATGGAGGAGCGAACACCTTTCGTTGCTCTGTCTCTTGGATTCAAGATAGGCTCAAGCTTGATGGCTGGCAAGCAAAAAGTCATACGTTGTACAATGTTCTGATCCCTTGCGGAAAAGATCCTGTGCTACAGGAAGGCTGTACGTGCTACCCAGAAGATTACAGGCGCGGGCTGGAACAATGTCTAAGACACACTATTGATGCTAAACCTTGTTACGGCCCACAGTCCTCTGAGGTGCTCGGCTGTCTGCGATTGAGCTTGCAAGACTGGCAGAATCTCTACAATTCATGGGAGTCTCATTGTGACTGGTGTCCAAACTGGCCACTTGAGTTGTGGTGATGTGGAGTCGATTGTTTCGTTTGACAGTGGAACAATGTCGCAAATGTAGTGACTTGCTGTTGCGTACACTCACATTTGCTCAAGATAAGAAACTTTGCTGACGGGCCATATGAATCCATTTAAGTTGTGATGAAATTGACGTAGAAATTGTGAGAATAGTGACTGAAATTGAAAATACTGTTTTGGAGTTGAAGCGCGAGATCAACGAACGTAATCTAAATAAGTTCTAGCTTACGGAAAACGTCGCTTGGTCCGTCGGATCCGCTGGTCTCGCCCACCGCTTTGCTTGAAGCTGAAGTCCCAACTGCAGTCGTAGGTCGACAAGACAGATACGTTCCGCGTGTTTCTGATGTGAACCACCTTTGCTTGATCTTTACCGAGATATCCTTGCAAACACACTCGACGTCTTGTAAGAAACAACTCAGTTCATCTTGAAACACCATGTGACCGACAAACTGCCAACCACTGGGGCTTATTCGCTTACCAATCTCAGCTGGCGAGCAATCTTGTGACTGTAAGGACAATGGAGGGCCAGACCGGAATACTCTTGGTGGCGTGAGCCACAAATCACATTGACACATTCCACCTTTCTTTTGCTCGGGCTTCTTCGGCTGCTGCCACTCAGTCTGCTGCCATTCAGGCATCGAGCGTACTTCAGGAGACAACTTGTCTGCGATGTCGCAAATCGCATTCAATGCGTCTCCCAAGCCCTTTTGCAAGCTGGAGAGAGAGTTCGGGCTGATTGTAAGTGCCTGCTTCCAAGATGAAGAGCTGGACCTGCAGAGATTTGAAATTCCCTTCTGAAAAACATTCTTCGCTCCTTTTTTGAGGTTGTCCCGGAAAGCTTTTGTCGCCTTCTCGATGCTGCTCGTTGGAGATGGACCGAGATCTTTGGCCTCGAAGAAAGTGCACATGTCGTCTAACTGCGGGGTGCATTTCTCGCCAAGTCCGGCTTTTGCGAATTCCTGATAAAAAAGAAACTCAGCACGAGCTTGATTCTTTCTTACGAGACACGCATCGAAGCAAGTCATGTCTTCTTCAGCCATTGCAACAGTTTTGAAGTGCAGACCAAGAACTTGGCAAGTATCTGTCACAGCTGGCTGCGTCTGCTCGACAGCTGGCTGCGTCTGCTCGACAGCTGGCTGCTTCTGCTTGTCAACTGGCTGCTTCTGCTCGTCAAGTTCCGTGGCATGAACTCCAGCATAAGTGACCCAGAGCAAGACTGCGAGCACGACAACTAGGAAGTTGACGGTGCGACAATACAAAAACATAGCGATTGTTGAAGTATGCGGTAGCTCGAGCGCAGATAGATGAAGTCAATCCTTTGCTGCAACTGAGGCTTTAAACATCGTCCAGCCTAATAACAAAGCTGGTGGAGCACGGTAAAGAATGCAACATGGCACTTGGAGAGTGCAACCAAGCTAGCTAACTGTGGGGCGATCATGCAATGACATTTTGTTGATGGGAGTCAGCGAATCAGAGGCCAAGCATGCCGGTTGAGCTCTGCTGTGGAGATGCAGTAATTCTCTAATGCAACGATAAAAAACGCGGGTTGTTTGATATGCCAAGAAGTGGTGTGAAGAAGTACTACGTCCGTCGTCCGACGTCCACAATTAGCAACATCGGAAAATAAAGTCACAATTCCAAAAGTGGAAAGAGAACGAAAATCACTGAGACTTGTTGGTGAGGCATTAAGTCTACTTGCAGAGATTTGCAGACTTTTGTTAACGGGATTGCAGGTCAGCTACATCTCGTTAAGACTGGCAAGGCCGGATGGCAAGCAATTAGTTACTACTGATGACTTCCACTGCTGGTTCCGGAACCTCTGGAGTAGATGTGGGGTCGGGAGCACCCACATTTGTCGCAGCAACTTGGATAGACTCCAGGGGCACGACCTCCATGAGTTGAGAATCATCTGACACTGCAGTCTGCGCTGGCAGCGGGATGGTGGCCGAAGCTTCACCCTTTTCAGAGGCTTCTCCACGAGCAATATTGTTGGAGCCCGGCCGAGCAGCTTTGACAAGGTTGAGACAGCGGCTGCCCTCTTCAAATGACATCTCGTCCACACCGTGAGTATCCGGGCCGTCTTGCACGACGCTCTGCATCATCAACCTTGCATCTTCACTCCAGAACAAATTGGGCCGTTGATAGTTGATGGGGAAGAAGCTGGCACCTTGCTTCTCTTGTGCTTCTGTCATCCAACTCGGCTTGAGGCCCTGCCAAAGATTTCCTTCCATTTGAGCATATCCTAGCAACTGACCCGGCTCAGGCCCTCGCAAGACCAAGAAGACTTTGCCCCCTTGAAAGGCTTCTGCCAGAATACCCTGCGCCTCGGAATGTTCCACAATACAGGCTCCCTCGCGTTTAATCTTGTCCGCTTCGGCCGGAGTTGAACGGTAAAAGAAGAAGCGAACTTTCCGAAATTGCTGCTTGCGTGGGACACCATTGGAGGACTCGCCGAGGAGAGACGCAGCGTTGACAGGTCGCGTAGTGCTAGGAGATCGCTCATGACCATCCGACAAATTGCGAGCACGAGGATCTCGTGGGTCGAAGGACAATGGTTGGACAGCATGAGCAGGAGCTCGGGAGTTTGTGCTGGGTGGGCGCGCAAATCCTGCAGAAGCATTTGCGAAATGAGCTGGTGGAGCAACAGGCAATTGTGAGTGTCCAGGATATGCATGAGGTGGAGGTGGTCGATGGGCAGGCGGTGGTCGTGACCGAGGATCCGAATGCAGAGCAGGATTGGGAGGAGGAATGACAGGTGCTGGCCGTCTTGCTCGAGTGGAAGCCATTTCATCCTCTACGCGCAGCTGCTCAAGGAAATGAGCGCGGCGTGCTAGTGCCTCCTCATTGTGTGGGTCTCGCAGGAGAATGTCATCTTCCTGGCGACAGCGCGCGACAATATCTGCACGTCGCCGTCTGAGAGTCTCTAGGTCCATGTCTCCATCGTACTTGCGTTTCGTACCATTTGCATAGCCTCTGTCATGCTCGACATCTGGACGATAGCCACTGTAGCCAGGCTGGTCACCGCTATGTTGCTGGAATCGTGGTGGTTGTGGTCGCTGTTCTTGATAGCGGACATCAAAATCAGCTTGTATAGGTTCGGCAGGATAGATCTCTGCACTGTGCGCTTGTACATGCCCTCTTTGCGCATCTACATGGCCTGGTGATGGAACGGCAGGTGAGTAGAGCGCATCCGAAGATTGCCGGCTGTGTCTTCGCTCGCGCTTAGCAGCATTGCGCTCTCGCTCCTCTCGATCTCTGACAGCTGCCACGCCTGGCCAGTGCAACGACGGCCGTGTGCTCAGATCGCGAGCGGGCGCATCAAGGTCTGGCTCCAGCAGATCTGCGAAAAAGTCAAGGTCGGCTGTCTTGAGATCAAAGTCGGGCAGGAAGTTTCGCAGTAGAAATGAGGCCGAGTAGCTTGAGTCATAGCCACCTGCATTTGGGTTGATACGGGCTTGAATTGGCTTGCTGGCCTTGACTTCCTTGGCAGGGGCGGCTGGTTTGAATGTCGGCGGTTTGATGATGTAGTCGTCGGGATTGAGATCTAGGATGCCCATAGTGGCGGCCCAATTACAGAGCAAAGGACAGACACTGCCTGGCAAGAAGAACAAGTTTAGATGAGAAGGAGGAGCTTATTGCCTGCAGCTCTCATCTACAGCTGCTGCGTGTCGTGGTTGCCGCTGCTGCTGGCTTCCTGTTCAGATCTCACATCGCACGCCGTCGCAGCCAAATCAAACTGCATCAATCGAGGAGCACAGAGACCAATACCAGGAACTACTGCATGAGCTCATAAGCTATCTTCACGCTGACTGTCAGCAAGTATGCGCGCTATTCTATTCTTGACTACCTCTGGCATAGCGCACTTGGCGCATGGCGCTGGCGTTCTGGTTCATATTGAAATCTTGAGGCAAGCTGCCTATACCCTCTCGCTGCCGCCGGTGAATGTATCGCTTCCTCTTGCAGACTGGCTTGAAGAGCACAGAGCTTTTGCCCAACCCGGTGCCTTCTTCCCTGACTGGGGTTATGGCTGCCTTGGCTCTGATGATCCTGCAGAAATGGCACACTGGCCACCATTTCTTGGCATAGCTATGCAGTACCTACAAGACACGTACCCAGAACTCTCGAGCAATGTCGCGGGACAACAGCTATTGTCCTTTCTTTTGGCCACTGCAAGCCATCAGACAGCAGACAGTACCTGGCACTCGATTCGCTTTCGAGATGGACTCATGCGCGTCGTGGCGGATGTCGACTTTGGAGGCGATTATGAGGCTGCGCATAGTATTCTCGATATCGGTGGTGATACAATCTTCGCAAAAGCGTTTGCAGTGCAGGAGGACGGCAACGGTTTCGATCACTTGAGCCAAATCTGGAAAGTACCCTTTGCCGACTTGCTCGCCATTTACAAACACATGGGTATACGTATTAACCCCATCAAGCTGCGTTACTGCATGATGCGTGGCTTTGCAGCAGTTTCTGCCTTGAGGCGAGTCGGTGACCGCCTGACGAAGCGATATGCTCGAAGGTCGCCATTTATGATTCACGAAATTGAGCATTTCCATAAAGGCTCAGTCAGAGAGGCTGCAGTGTCCGTCTTACCCTGCTGGAAGGCAATGGAAGGATGGATTGTATCAGGTCAAGTACCGCAAGGCGAGGCAATCTGGGATTATTGCGAACCGATGCGTACAATCAATGCTCGTGGAAAGCCTCTCGCGATACACATTGGCATAACGAAGCGTTCATCAGTTAGTCAGATGGTCTTTTCAAATACCTGCGCTTCGGACGACGACTCGTTGGAAGAGTATGAAACAATCTTGCAACAAGAGCTGGATCTCATGGTTGCCGTAGAACAAGATGGAGTTCTCATTTTATCGACGAAACCCTTCAAGCAAAAGTCCAACTCACACAAGACTCCAGAGCTATCGCGGCCGCATGATCCAAAGATTCACTCAGACCCTTTCTTCTTAACACCAAGCGTTCCGTACAGCAACTTTGGCAGCGCCATTACTTTCGTCACTTGTTCTTCCAGCTTGCAGATTGCTGTCGGTGCTCCACTTGATACAGATGAAAGCACAGATTCAGGTCGAGGCTCCGTGTTTGTCATCCCAATACAAAATGATGAGGCGAGCAGCATGCAACCACATACAGAATGTGCTCTGGCCGACATGCGCTTGCGCTCAACAAATGCAGACCATTCTACGCCACTCTTCTTCGGTACAGCATTGGTCAACTTGACTCTGGCAGGCCTCGAAACGCTCGCAGTACTCTCGTACCATCAAGTCGAGTTATATCAGATGCGAAATGATACTATGGAGACAGCACCATTTGTGACGATCCGAAGAGCACATGCAGCCAATGCTTATGAAAATGCCCCCATTGCAAGCAACTTGGCAGTGTACGAACATCGAGGCGTGCGCATGTTAGCACTGCTAGCACCCTGGTCTGGTCGCGCTTCGCAAGGAGCAGTCTACTTGTTCAGCGAGGCGACGCTTGTCACTGGGCCATCTGGTCTTATTCTGGAAGATGCTGATATCGTCCTACATGGCACGAGGCCATATGAGAGGTTTGGTTTGACCTTGACCTATCTAGGACCTCAAAAGCTGCTCGTTATTGGCAGTGCTCGCAAGCTATCCTTTATGCAGCCTCAAAAGGATGCTTATGCAGTGCTCTGGGTCTTGGACGATCCGTCACAGCAAAAGCTCGACACTGGCTTTGGCCGCGCTGCTGTGTCAGAGGGTAACTTTCTCTATGTCGCCTCTCCTGATGAATCTGACGGCAACATACCACAATCTGGCAAAGTACGCGTCTTCCATCTGGCGCCATTATTCTCGAGTAGTGCAAGGTCCTTACAAACCCCATGGACTGTGACACTTGTACGTGTCATCACTGCACTCGAACCAACACCGTTCGGTCACTTTGGCCAAACGCTGACAGCGGCCGGTCAATTTGAGGGCATCTACATTGGTGCCCCGGGCTATGATGACCGCGGTGCTCTCTTCTACCTTCCTACGCTGGCCAACAAGCGGCAGAAAGCGCTACGACAGCGTCCTGTTGGATTTGTGACTGAATTGCTAGCAAAGTGGTTTCCTGGACCACTACAAAAGCAGCGTCTTGAAGAGCGTGCTCAACATGCAGCCATTCATCAGCGTGCCATGCGAAGTTGGTATACAGACACGGCACCAAAGCCTCGCCGAGGGCAAAAGCTGAAGCCAATATACAATGTCACGCTGGCTCCGTGTGTCCTCGGCTACGAAGCAGGTTCTAAGTTTGGCTCTACGGTGGCGAGCAGTGCCGGCGGGCTTGTGATTGTGGGTGCACCGTACAGTTCGGGGCTCGGCATATCGCAGCGCCGTGCTGGGCGTGTGATTCTGTACGAAGGCCTGCGCTGCTGACTCAAATTTGACATCCCGCTGCGATGACGACGGCGAAGAAAGTTCTTTCGCGTTCGCCGAGCAAGATGACATTCGTGGAGCCGGAAAACTATCTCGATCGAGCGACAACCAGTAAACCTCTGCTTATAAGAGAAGGCCGCCGTCTGCTTCTCTGTTCCACACATATATTGCACGATCATGCCTTCCTCTAATAACGCTATCCTCTTCAAGAAGCCTCCTACGGAATACCCCGTCGCCGGCGAGCACCTCGAGTATGTCGAGCGTCCTTATGAATTCGACGAGCTCAAGGACGGCGAGTTCATTGCAGAGACTCTTTATGTCTCCATCGACCCTTACCAGCGAGGCCGCATGCGAGCACCAGAAAAGAAGTCATACAGCCCTCCCTTCACCATCGGCCAGCCCATCGTCAACCAGGGTGTCGCTCGAGTGACTGAGTCGAAGTCAGCCAAGCACAAGGTGGGTGACATTGTCTTTGGCATGCTTGATTGGGCCGAGTATACCAAGATTGGTGCAGAGCAAGCTGCTGTTTACCGTGTCATCGACAACAATGGCGACATTCCTCTCTCCAACTATGTCTCTGCTGTCGGCATGCCCGGCATGACTGCCTTTTCTTCTTTCTACGAGATTGGTAAGCCCAAGAAGGGTGAGACCATCTACATCAACGCTGCCTCCGGCGCCGTTGGTCAGCTTGTTGGCCAATTGTAAGTCAGCATCTTCATCTCACGTCCTACTAACCATCAGGGCTAAGCGCGAAGGTCTCCGCGTTGTTGGTTCCGCCGGAAGTGACGCCAAGGTTGAGGGTCTCATCAAGGACTCCAAGTTTGACGCTGCATTCAACTACAAGACTGAGAGCATCCCTGAGGCACTCAAGAAGTACTGTCCAGACGGTATCGACATTGTCTTTGAGAATGTCGGCGGTGAGCAACTCGAAGCCGAGATTGATGCAGCCAACAACCACGCACGCTTCATCATGTGCGGCATGATCTCACAGTACAACACGCAAAAGCCGTATGGCATCAAGAACCTGATGTCTGTCGTTGGCAAGCGTTTGATTTTCCAAGGCTTCATCGTCAGCGACTTCTGGGCCAAGTATGCCAGTGAGTTCTACACCAAGGTCCCGCAATGGATCAAGAATGGCGAAGTTCACTACCGCGAGGACATCACTGATGGCTTGCAGAACGGACCTCAGGCATTCATCAACATGCTTAATGGCAAGAATCATGGAAAGGCTATGATTCGCGTCAAGGCAGAGTAGGAATATGCTACAAGAGTAGCTTCTGGTCTCTTCGTAGAATACGTCTTCATGAATCGCGTGTCTTGTTCTTGAATGCGAGTCATGTGGCTCGGCGTAGTCTCAGCTCATTCACGCGATACAACCTTCCAGTAGCAGCTGAACGCTTACATGCCTGAGAGACCCACTGATGTGACAATCCTGGAAGGCACGTGGGCAAGGATTGCAGACACCGAGGCGCAGACTTGACACGCGACCTTATGGAAGCTTCGCTGCATGTGGTCTTTTGTCAGCACTTGCGAATTACTTTGAGGCCAGCGAGAGTCTAGACTCTAGATGATGCTTCAGTCGCGAATCAAAAGGCGCACAAATGCTGCGGCAGCTGATTTTTCACAGAGGTTGTCGTTAGAGATTAGAATAAGTCTCAGTCAACCCCTGAGTAGGAACTTCCGGAGAGTGGTCATATGCACCAACATTGCAAAATTCCTTTGACAACGATCGTGAGGCTCTCAACTCGAGTGTGATGAAAGCACTCAACATGATCACAACTGGCTTGGATTGCATGCTCTTATAAACATGATGCAGGACGAGCATCGTTCAGCATACATCCCGCCCGTCAATGTTGCCATTTTGTGGAGTATGACTCCTGCAGCGATTGTCATACTGCCACGCTGTTGAAGCTGCGACCTTGAACTGCCGAGAGATATCACATTGAACGGATATAAAAAGGCTTGTGGCCGAGCCACACCCCGAATGTGTATAAAGAGGGGCTTTTCGTCATCTTCATTTTTTGAAGACGAACTACTATAGCTATCGCTGGTCAGCTTGAATTCGTACAGCGGTAAGATCTCGATCATGCATATGTTATCAATAGCTAACATCTTAGGTGTAGAATGAAGTGTCAGGTAGCCATCTTAATGGCCGTGCTGCATCTCTCAGCTCTTTGTCATTGTACCAAACTTCGAGGACCTTGTAACAGCCCAACAAACGGCTGCAGGACACATCCTGCAGATTTCACGGCTTCAGAGAAATCTGAAAACACCTTTGACTCTGGCGCTGCTTAGGTCTACTCTGCAGATTTGTGTTTCCACCGCAAAATGCTCATCAGCCTATGCAATTGCTGTAGCTAGGCACTACACTTTGTCACCTTTTATTGATGCTGGAAGCCATGTACAACTACAGTAGATGCAGTAACCAGAATCTTAAGCTATATTTCAACTACGCTTTTCTTTCCGGAACAATTGTGAAATGTGAAGCTCATCAGCTGCATCAATTTTTGTGAACACCTCCGTCATGTTGTATTTCACAAGCCAATGCATGTCGGCTCTTTGCTCTTTCGAGAGCCTCGTGATGCTGTCACAGTCGACTGCTGCACCTGGCTCAAATTGGGCAAAACCATAATTGACATTCCAGGAATCAATCTGCAAAAGGTACAAGGTTTGTGTTGTATCGACACAATATGGGAAGTCACCCCAGTTGTTCAATCGTCGGTGCATCGTGAGTTGAACTTCACAAGCGCAAGTCTTCATTGAGTGGTCGCCAATATTCTTGGTTGCAGATGTGGTATGCACTTGCAGCGCCGTATTTTCTTCTTGAAAATCTGCCGAGTGATAGAGCCAGTCATATTCCGACCCTTCAGAGAGCGATTGACACCGATCTGGTAGCTGTTCAAGCACCCTTTTGTGCTTTACGATCTCTGAAGTGCAGCTGGCTTGACAATGCATATAATCGTTCATGCCCTCTGCAAATATGTCGTCCAGTAGCACCACTTTGTACAGCTGATATGTCGGCATTGAGCACTTCTTGCTGATTGTTGCTCCTGGAGTTGTCTTTTGAGTATGCTCTCCATTTGACAATGAAAGCAGCTGGGTATGACGCACCGCCCAACTACACAAGATGAAGCCGAATACCACAGGCGCATGACGTTCACGTAGGTAGTCCACTAGTTCCATAGCGATTGATGGTGTGTCATGTAGAATGAAGAGAACATGGGCAACAATGCCGCAACATGGGAGCAACTGTTGAAGTCCGCAGATGCGGCTAATTCCGTTGTGTTTGCCGCCTGAGCAGCACATCGCATGCTTCCTCAGGGGCAATTCAAGCAGGGGAAGAAATCAGTAATCGCTGCCTGCAAACAGTGATGCTGCCACATGCACAGCATCTGGCTTGCAAAACTGAAGTTCTACTATAGCTATTGCACCGGTCATGGGCAATAAGGCCCACCAAAGCGTTTTTCATGCATGTGCAATTCTGTACCAGCCTGGACATATTCATGCTGACACGGAGACAAGTGCCGTCGTTGAAGGTCAACAGACACGGGCATATAAACAGCTGTCAAGAAGACATGTTACAGACAATAGACAAGAGTATAGAACACTTGCCAGCTAGGACTCTGGAGGTCACGTGCATGAGCATTGACGTGGCAGAGAGAGAACAGCGGAAGCAAGTGACCAGGGGTTGTTTTCAATTTCCTGCCACATGGCATCTTCTCAAAGGCAATTTCACATTGACACGCGGTCGTCTCAGCTGGCCTCCCTGAAAACAAAACGTGTCGACAGCTGTAGCTTGCTCTCTTTCAGAATTTGGCTATCAATCTAATATATGATACTGAGACTCAAGTCCCTTGGTGACTTCCTTGATATCATACTTCACGATCCAATCGGCGGAATGGTAGAGCCAATCATCATCGGACTTCTCAGAAAGCTGAAGCGATTGACAATCATCGGGTAGAACTTCAAGTGCCCTTTTATGCTATTCGAGCTCTTTTGTGCAAAGTGTTTGACAGCTCACAGGTTTCGTGCTATCGGGTGTGAAGATGTTGATAAGCTCAAATGTCGGCATTACACACTCTTTTTTGACTGCAGCTGCAACATTGGGAGCTTTTTGTTCAGGACTTCCTGGCCATAGAGACACCGTAGGCCATTGAGACTCTATAGCTATAGGAATGTAGCGAATCAAGATACTGAATAAGAGGACACCAAAGACGAGCGGCTCGTGGCGTGCGCGGAGGTAGTCAATCATGTCCATGTCGAATAAAGATGAGTCGGATAGGTTTGGTGAGCGACTCGCCAATTGTGATCAGAAATATCGTTCAAGGCCAGGGGTGAGTTCAGGGTTAGATGTTCAAAGTGCTTCAGCGATTAGTCAGCAGCTGCGGATCTTCTTGTCGATTACGAGGTCAATTCGACACCACAGGGTGTAGTTGTTCTGGGAATATTTCTTCTGCATTCGGCGCTCTCCTTATAGTCTTCACGGTACCTATATCTGTTCTCTCAGCTGCAGTGCATTACTGCAGCATAGCAAAATTCGAAAGGGTGACTCAAGTTCGCCAAACACGTGCTGCTCGTCATCGCCAACAACTCCACGCCGGCTGCGTCGACGCGATGCTGCAATAGCTGCAGTTGGCACTCGTCTCGACTGGCTGCCCAGCACCTTGTCCTTGAGCCTAGTACACACGGCCAATCAGACATCGTTTAAGTCCTTGCACCGGCCGGGACTGCATTTGCATCTCCAAAATGTCCTCTCGATTCCTGTCGCACAGTCGCTGGAAGAACCAGATCTTGACAGCCAGCAAGCGCGACGTATGCTTCACGAAGGGCACGGCTTTCGAACTGACTTTTGTAGGCATGGCATTCAGAACTCGATCTCATCAATAGCGCTATTGGCAATGAATCCTGTGACACAGTTCAGGCAACGCATGAATGGGCCCTCTTCTCTTGCGGTAGAACTTCAGGCCTTCTCTATGACCATCACTGACTGCGACAGGCAACGCAATAGGCATCATTCCTGTCAACGAGCCCGGCAAGTATGGACAAGCACACCCAAAAGTGGCATGCGGCACAGTCAGCGATTTGAGCGTATCGCCGTTTCCCGGAGACCGGCAAGGCATCGTCTCTTCGACAGATGGACAAGTGCGCATCTTTACTCTTCCAAACGCAGGAGCTGAATTTGATGCACAGCCAGTATCGACTGTGCGGGCGAGTGGTGGGACAGCTAGTACGCCCGTGCTCATACAACATCACCCGCAAGTATCTGGTGTCTTTCTCATCGCTTCGGGCAGTAAGGTGGATGTCGTTTCGGTGCAAGAAGGCATACAACAGACGATTGACTGTATTTCGCCGGCCATTACTGCAGCTTGGTCATTCGACGGTGCAAAAGTGCTTGTTGTGTCCAAAGACTCGACACTACGAATCTTTGATGCTCGTTCTGGAAAATCACTCGCAGAGGCTAAGCTTGTTGGGTCGAAGCCTGTTGTACGATGTTTGCCTGATGACTTGTTCGTCATCTCCAATCTCTCTCGGTCACGCGAGCGCGAGCTCAACCTCTACAATCTCGCTGATCCAGCCAAGTCGTTGCACACTTGGTCTCTTGGTACTGCCTCGACCCCTCTAATACCTGTCCTTGATCATGGCCGCAACATTGTCTATCTTCTCGATAAATCTGCTGGCACATTGCGTTGGGCCGAGACTTTTGCACCATGGAATGAGGGAGCAGCCAGTACAGGTGTGGAGCAATCTTCTTCTGGCACGCTTATCCAATCAATGGCGTTGAGACTGATGGAGGGCGAAATCAATCGGTTCATGATTGCCGACACCAAGGGCAACCTCGTGCCAGTCAAAATCAGCATCGGGCGCAAAAGCTATCTCGAGTTTCACGATGACTTGTATGATGAGATTCCAATTGCTGCCAGTATTTCTGCAAAAGACTATTTCAATGGCCAAGATGAATTCGCAAAAGTCGCCAAGCTGAGTCCATCACTCGTGGAAGCAGCTGCCAAGGGTCAAGACATTGCTCATAATGCTACAGCTCCTGTTCGCAAGCAAAAGGCAGAAAGCGCTGGCAATGTCCCGTCAAAGGCTGCCGCTTCCGCACCTAGCAAGTCCCAATATCTTGACTCGGACATTGCGGAAAAACTTGAAAGGACTATCATTTCCGAGCCAGAGACACGCAAGCCTGTATCTGTAGCCCAAGTCGCTCAGAAGAAGCCTACTGCGGTAGACGCTGGCATTTCAGCACGCGAGCAGCGGGCGTTTGAGCGTGCTGAGGCCAAGGATCGGGAAGCAGCCAAGGCTCAAGATGTCAAAAAGTCCGTAGCTGTCAAAGAGGTCGAAGAGGTGGCCCAAGAAGAAGCACCGAGCCAGTCTGTACACAAGGAGCAGGACATCGCGGAACCAAGTCCAGCGGTCGACTCTGTGCCAGCTGAAAAGGAGGCTGAAACATCTATTGGAAGAGGCAGACCGCCAGCTCTGGACGACGAGGATGCACTCGAGCAAGCTCGCTCTCGACGCGTGACTCCTGCGATCGAGTCTCAGGCGGCACAAGAGAAGCAGGCCAAGCAAGATGAGTCACCTCTTGTTGTGCAGTCACCACAGCCTCAGCGTAATGCAACTAGCAGTGGAGGTGCGCGAGAAGTTTATCGCGAAGATCCTACTCAGCGACGTGCAGAGTATGGTGCGACTGTTAAGAAAGGCTCCCTGTTTGCACAGAGAATGGCACAGTATGATGCAGTTGCTCGTGGTGAAATTGTGCGTGAGCCAAGTCCAGAGAGTGACGCATCGCCTCGGTCTGCTGGTAGCAAGGAGGTATTTAGGGAAGACAGGACATCTCGACGATCCGAGTATGGCGCGCCTTCAAAATTGAGTGAGTCCCCCAGGCCGACAAGTGCTTCAGCTTCTTCGCCTCTCAAGCGCGAGACTAGCACACCAAGCAAAAGTGTAGTGCCTGTCAAGTCAACATCCCCGACCAAGGCTATTGCAGCACCATCGGCTCCTCGAGAGGTTTACAAGGAGGATTTGACGGCTCGTCGAGCAGAATATGGCTCAGGCGCGTCCCCTAGCCTGGTCAAATCCCCACTCAAAGAAGAACCCAGCTTCAAGCAACCGACCCGTGTCACCACTGCTGAACGGGAAGTTTACAGGGAAGATTTGAGTGCTCGGCGAGCTGAATATGGTGCTGCGACTCCCAAGCTCGAGCATGTCAGTACGTCAAACAAAGAAATTCAACGCGCTTTGGGCAATCCCGAGCCGAAGACGCCAGTGGAATCTGTCGAATCAGAGTTGGAGCCATACAAGGCCAAAGACAAGATACGGCCAGCATCACCCACACGAGAGGCTCTCGAGGATGCATACGTTGTGATTGACCAGAGCGACGCTGACGGTCATGAAGAGGAGCCTTCCAATCAAGCAAGTCCCATGGAGGTGTCCTCTGAGAAGCCAAAGACTGCTGAGAGGGAGCTCGAAACTGCAAAAGAAACGCCTGCCACCAAGCCTGTGGCTACTGAAGAGAAGCCTTCTATAGAATGTCCGCCTGCACAGGAAGACTCTGCCAAAGCTGACGAGGCTGCTCCAGCAAAGAAGGAATCTCGCAACGCCGGTGCATCCAAGCAAATTTCAGATTCAGTTCTTCCGCCCTTCAAAGAGTATACGCGCAAGTACCTCACTGGATTCGCACATCATCCGCGCGAGTCATACACATCCTTTACATCACTCAACGCTGGTTTGCCTAATACTGCGCGTATGATTGATGCCAACAAGACCACGATTCTCTGCCCACTTGCAGGCCCTGGAGGACGCGTTGGAATTCTACAAGTATCGAAACCCGGGCGTATGCCTTCATTCATTCCTGCATTGATGGGCGGCGCTGTTGTCGCAGACTTTGAATTCGATCGTTTCGTGTCTGGGCGTGCTGTGACTGCGCATGTTGATCAAGCCATCAAGGTTTGGCAATTGCCAGATGATCTCGAAGCTATCGAAGCAGACATTGAAACGCCTGTGCGAGTCATCACTGGCTTCGATCGTATCTTATCGTTGGCCTACCATCCAGTCGCCAAGGATGTGCTCTTGGCAGTGACACCTACCAAGGTTCATATCATCAATGTCAGCACTGGAGACAAAATATCTACCTTCCCTTTGCGAGGTATTGCCAACGTAACCTGGTCGCTTGACGGAGAGCAGATTGCAGTAGGCAAATCAGACAAGACCATTACTGTCCTTGATGCGCATGACGGCAGCGAGATTGTTTCTTTGGCATCTGCGCACAGCTCAACAAGACCCTTCCGTCTTGCATTTGTTGGTCAGCACCATCTTGCGACTGCTGGTTTCGGCAAAGGCAGTACGCGCGAAGTGGCCTTGTACAATCTACAGACGGCAGAACATCTCGATACGGCAGAGCTTGATATTTCTCCCTCGCCCTTCTCACTGCCTTACTTTGACACAGTCTCGCGCGTCTTGTTCTTGACACCGCGCGGTACTTCCAACATTCTAGCCTTTACAATCAAGGACGATACATTGACGCAGCTACCGACATACAGCGCTGCAGACCCTGTGATGGGTGTTGCCTTCTTGCCTGTACACGAGTGCAATGTTGCAGCAGCAGAAGTAGCCAAGGCGTACCGGTTGACGACGAATGAGATTTCCGTTGTTGGATGGGAGATTCCACGACCTGAGGGCGCATTCTTCCATGATGATATCTTCCCGGATGAAGTCAGAGATGCGTATGTTCCAGGCTTAAGCGCTTCTGACTGGCAAGCAGGAAAGGATGCAAGCTTCAAGATGGTATCGCTGAATGCAAAAGGCTTGAAGAGTGCGACATCGGCTGGGATTGGTAAGCAAGCGAGTATTGCACGGCAACAAGCCAAGAAGGTGGTCGGCAAGCCGACATCGTCTGGGAGCGAAAGCTCAACAAAGAAGAAGGGCGAATTGGATCAAATGTTTGACAAGGCAAAAGCTGTGGTCGGCGATGTCGATGAGCCTGAACACAGCAATGCGTACGGTAGATGGGATTGATAAAGACAGAGTACGTTTACATAGAAACACTTATACATCCACGCCGTGCGCTTCGTGTATTTTCTTGGATAGCCTGTCTACCGTTGGATTTGTTGTCCTTGCGACATAATCACCGCGCAGTCCTAGAAGATTAGTCCGTGCATACAAGAAAACGCAATCCAGGATCAATAAAGTTCAAACAGCATTCTATACCCATGGCACTATGCTCATTGCTTGATATTGAGGGACCGTGACGCTGACTCACCTGCTTTTCGAGCTGCTGACCAAGTCGTGTATGTGGTCCAGGCATCGTGACCCTCGACAAATTCCTCAAACGATTCATCTAGACCGGCGGTGAAGCGACCAACGAAGGAGACTTCACCCACTTTTTCAAGCGACATGGTTTCATCTGGTTGAGTGACCACATTTTGCGTGAACCGTGCAGGGTTGTCCGTCTTGTAGATTGGCAGGGTAAACTTGGTTGACTGATTGTCAATGAGCTTGAAAAGCCAGAGCACAGCGTAGTGCTTTTGACGGCCAAGGGGACCTTTCAGAGCATCAGAGATACCAGCTGATGCAAACTCAAGAACGACGGGAGAGTGGTAGCGATACTGGATTGGCAGCCTGTTGATGAGTTTATCCTTGTCAAGTGTCCAGATGCGGTCGATATCTCCTTCTCCCTTCTTCACCGATTTGACACGCCTGCTTGAGCCTGAACCTTTCAATGTCAGTGCATGGTGGTGGACTTGACCAGTGACTGTGAGTGGCGAGGTGAAGGTGAAAGTACCCACTTCAAAGCCAAGTAGGCTCTTGTCGAGCTTCATATTCATTGAACGGAAAATCATACTCAGCCGAATACGTCCAGTACCAGCACCGCCCACTAGATCATAGAATTTGACGCTGGAGGATGCTTCATGGAAAATGTCAGAAACTTTGAGCGAGACGAGACCAACGAGACAATCATCTGACTTCTTGCGCGTATCCCAAACACCCACCGTCAACGTTGCGACACGCCAATCTCGAATATATTGCTCTGTGGTTGAATTGAATGTTGGCGCATTGTTGAGAGACTTGACACGGGTGCGGTAGGTGAGTCGATCATTGATATCGGCGGTAACGTATAATGTCGGAATATACCCAACATCCGTCATTCCATCACGTTCATCGTCATCTTCACCGTCTGAATCTTGATGCATCGCAGCCACTTTGCCCATTGACTTTTTGTTTGGATTTTCAACTTGAACATTGATGCATTGGTGAATGGTCAGTTCAAGAATACCCGAGGGGAGTTCCGGGTCTGGCACGGTGTTTTGTGCATCTTGCTTCTTATCAGCCTCTTTGACTTCCACCTTATCGCCATGCGCATCTCGTGGATCTTGTGCATCGGTGCGTAATTCCTTGCGGTACTCTGCTCTTGGGAAGTAACCCACTTCCCACTCCAAAATACCTTGAGCATCTGTCCCTGCTACATCACCTTGTAAGTTATCCTTGCGCTTGACCATCTTGCTAGATTTCAACATCAAGTCTTGCAAAGGAAACTCACAAGCACCACAAATGTCATCTGAACCCATCGTGTCTGAATCCCATAATCTTAGTAAAACATTTTCTTGACGCTTGACGTGTTCGGGCTTGATGAGGATGATGGCAGATTCCTCCCACACAGGATTCAAATCTCCCTTGATGATGCGTGTGGCATACATGGGTTTCTCATACTTTGAAAAGGCAATTGTCAGGTATGGGTCTGCACCAGCACCTCGCGTATCTTGTCGAGCGAGATTCGTGGCACGATGAATCTTGACGCAGAGAACACCGATTGTTTGCGTATCGAGCTTCAAGTCTGAACCACCCAGAAACAAGGTCATATCCACACTCATACTCTTTGGCTGGACAAAGTCCTTTGCAAGTGTATTGATCTGCGATTCGAGGAATGTATCAATGATGGGCAAGTTGAGTAGATCCAATGTCCAAGGGGCACCGAGACACACAGCAGAATTGATCTTGGGAGGTTCAACCATTGCAAAGGTTGCATTCTTCAAAAATGGCAAATCCGGGTGCATTTGCAAACGAAGCCGAATAGTGGCGACAAATTCTTTGACTTCCACAAAGATGGGAATGGGCAGTGGTCCAATCATGGTGAGAATATCGACGTGCATGTGGTTGGTGCGTGGTTCTTGTGGTGATGCATGATAGGCCACTGCAATTTCCAGGTTGTAGAAGATACCACCTTCCTCACGCATGACTGCTTCTTCACGACGTTTACGCTCTTCCACTGAACCAGAATGGTCGTCACCGTGCTTCGGAACCAATTCACCAAATTCTTCATCTGGTAGACTGCGCATCGACAGTACGCGCGCTGCATTTTTGCCATGACCAAGTTTGAGAATCTTGACGGAAGCAGGGACATTGTCTGGGATGTACGGCTTGATTGTGTCATTGATCATGGTTGTCATGTCATTGAAGAATTCCTCTTGAATGACATTCCAGACTGTTTGCGTCAAGGTGTTCATCCATTCAACACTTTCGGGGACGTAGCGCAATTTTTCAGTCTTTGGTTTTGATTGTGCCATTTTGCGTTGAGCGGCAGACTTGCGGACAGAGGAGAGGATGTAAAAGACAATACCAGCCATACCCGACGCAGGGAAGAGACTCTTGAAGAGGCCACGAATACCACCACCAATAAACAATGCGTCGAGAAGTAGGATGGACGCAAAGACAACCCAAGCAATCTGAACCGTATCTTTACCGAGTGTCTCAAAGACCTTGTCAAAATTGATGTCTGGCGTAGGTTGGAAGAGGACATTTGACTTTTCTGCACCGATAGGGACATCTTCTGTTGCACCAGCACGCGCACCTTCTTGAGAAATTTGCTTGGTTTCGCCATGTTCCTCTGCAGCCATGTACTTGCGAGAAGCTTCTTGACGTTCCTGGATGTTTTCCTTGTACTGCTGAATATTGGCTGGTGGGTTACGCTCAGAGTAAGCCTTGGGATACTCCTTGGCCTGTGCGCGAAGGACGTAATCCTCGGCGGGCGCACCGACGGAGGCTTGTCCGTCTTTAGAAGAGCTGACCAGCTGTTGAGCAGGCGACAGCGGTGTCGGTGCTTTATCGAGGGGAACACCGACCTCGCCTGCATCGTAGTTGATGGTCTGAATAGAAATTGGATCCTTTGGCTCCAAGTGAGCATCAGAAAGCGGCACAGAAGGGTCATTGACCGTTGCGCCTGCAGATGAGGAGCTTGCAGGGGTTTGTACAGGGGCTGTCACCTCCTTTGCGAGACTCTTTGCATGTTGCGTGCCCGTCTCCCGTGCTGGCTTCTCATCCATCCCAACTGCTTGAACACCGGACGCGCCTGCAGCAGATGAGGACGTGCCCGAGTTGCGGACTGTCACCTGCGCCTTTGTATCCTTATCCATGAGCGTCTCGCCTTCTGGATGTGCTGCTTGAGACGCGCTTACTGGATGGCTCTCAGCAGTCGTAGCTGCAGTAGGCATGACCTGGGCACTTTGACTGTCTTCTGGGTCTATGACCCTCCCGAGTGGTCTGCCTGTTGCTGCCATGTCCTCTCTCTGCTCTGCTCTGCTCTGCTCTTGCTGCTACCAATACTCTTACTTCCTCTATGACTACTGGTCTGCTGCCTGCTGGTCTCTCTCTCCCTCTCTCGTTGGTCTGCTTCTCTTCTCTCCAAGTGACGTCAAAGTGCAGCAATCAAACTCCAACAAGCTGCAGGGGGATACAGATACGAGCACACAGACCAGCAAGGACGACCAGGGGGAGTAGCAGTAGCAGTAGGAGACAGACAGAGGCATGGCTCCATACAGGTACAGCATCAGCAGCATCACGCATGCACTAACACCCACAGTGCCCGCAACAAAGTGCCCAATATCCAGACACTGGGCAAGGAACTCGCTGAACGGCTCAATCTACAAAAGCAAGATGCCTCGAGAGCAGCAGCAGGCAAGGACCAGGATAAAGTGCAGAAGGCAAAAGACGCCTCTCGCAGAAGGGTAGTCGATCCAACCACCAAGAATGAAGTGGTGATTCAGGATGTCGATGGCGACTTTGAAGCAAGTATCAGGCGACCGCTCATCACTGTGCCCAAGGCCAATGTAGACCCAAAGCAGCCGCCGTTGCCGAACATCCTGCCTGGTGTACCGACGCCGCATCTGCCAGAGGGCCATGGTGAGGCGTACAGAGAAACACTCGATGACTTGGCACCACCGGAAGCCAATCCAGACAAGACGGATGATTATCTGCATCACTCAAAGAACATCCAAGTCATCTACCACCCACTTCCTGTTGCAGACCTCAAGGCATCCTTCTACGCCCTCGAATCAGCCATCAATCAAGCGTCTGTTGCTATTGTCGTTGGTATTGTTGTTTTGAATTGGCTCTTTGTGAGCAGAGGCTTCAAAGGTCTCTTCGCGTCCATCTTTGCCGGTGTCATCATTGCATGCGGCGTACATCTATGGCTTCGCAAAATACAGGAAGACGCCAATGCCCTCAACTGGGAATCTGAACGTCAACGCGCCGAAGCAGCCACAGAATCACTTGTGCCTGAATCCGTTGAATGGATGAATAGCCTTGTTGGTATCATCTGGAAACTCATCAACCCAGAAATGTTCGCAGCCATGGCAGATACGCTTGAAGATGTCATGCAAGCATCTGTTCCGCCGTCTATCGTTCAGAATGTCCGCGTAAGTTCTATCGGACAGGGCGTGGTGCCATTCAAGATTCTCTCATTGCGCGCACTGCCCAGTGCTGATGAGGATGATGGTCATGGCAAGTCCAAAGCCAATGGCACAGAACTCTCACCTGAGGAAAAAGCCAAGAAGAAGGAGGAGCGTGAATTGGAGGGCGAAGACGATGACAGTAATCGCTACTACAACCTTGAAGCTTCTTTTGCTTACAAAGCTGCGCCTGCAAAGGGAGTCATTGGTAAAGCTATGAATATGCATCTCGAGCTCGTCTTCTACTTGGGTATCAAGGGACTCTTTGATGTGCCATTGCCCGTCTTTGTGGAACTCAATGGCATCATTGGTACAGTACGTCTTCGCTTTCAGTTGACACCCAACCCGCCATTCCTCAAGAATTTGACCTTCACATTCATGGGATTACCCAAAATTGATGCATCTGCGGTTCCCATGACGAGTAAAGGAATCAATGTTCTCGATTTACCCCTCATCTCTGGTTTTGTCAACTCTTCCATTGCAGCTGCTCTTGATGAATACGTGGCACCCAAATCACTCATCATGGACATGTCCAAAATCCTACAAGGCGATGCCGTCAAGAAGGAAACCGACGCCATTGGTGTCCTCTACATTCGCATCAAAAACGCAGAAGGTATCTCTGCTCAAGACCGAAGCGGCAAGAGTGATCCATTCATTACTCTGGCCTACAGCCAATACGGTTCACCACAGTACTGTACACGCATCATTGAGCAGGAATTGAATCCTTCGTGGAATGAACAGACGTGTCTGCTAGTCTACCAAGAACAGTTGACTGCTGGCGAGAAGCTTTCTGTTGAATTGTGGGACTCTGACAAGATTACCTCTGATGATGTCGTTGGTAAAGTGAGCTTTGATTTGCGTCAACTCATCAAGGAGGATAGTGGTAAAATCATGTCACGCTCAGACGAGCTGAAGGATGAAAAGGGTGAAGTCTTGCCGGGCAAACTCAACTGGGATATCGGCTACTTCTGCAAGTCCGATTGGAAGAACTCCATGAAGTCAGATGGCAAGGATACAGCACTCGCAAAAGAGTTGCGCGATCACCCAGATTTGCAAGATGATAAAGGTGTTGTGGTGACGGAAGATGAAAAGGCCATTACAACAACACCCCCAGACCCAACACTACCAACAGGCATCTGCTCAGTTTTGATTCATCAAATTGATAATCTCGAGGTACACCGTCCATCAGGCTCATTTGGGTCCTATGAACCTTGGACACCTGCTCAAATCACGGGCGAGAATACCGATGAAGAAGGTGATCGTCTTCCCTCCAGCTACTGCACTGTCCTCTGCAACGATCAACTCGTCTTTCGCACACGCACAAAAGTCTCTTCGTCAGCCCCTATTTTCAATGCTCAAACTGAACGATTCATTCGAGATTGGCGAAATGCCGTCATTACTGTGTCTGCTAGGAATGCTCAGAATCGCGAACACGATGCACTGCTTGGGTCTGTTACGTTGAAGCTTAGTGAGATTCTTCGAAACAGCTCACAGTCAACAGGGATTTACAGTCTGGATGGTGGTATGGGATATGGTCGAATTACCATCTCTCTCCTCTTCCGATCAGTGGATCTTAGACTTCCACCAAACTTGTTGGGTTGGGATATTGGATCGTTGGAGGTTCTTGGCGATGCTGTCAATGTCTCGGATGATGGTGCTGGGTATTTGAGCAAGACGCGTATTGCAGTGCATTCGGATGTTGCCAAACGTATCATTCACCGGCACTGGATCAATCCAAATAGTCCACACAACGGTACTACCTGGGACTTGAAGCGTATCAAGCAGCATGATCAAGGCGGTGATGGGTTGGATCTACAGAAACGTCGCGTCATGGTACCAGTTCGAGAACGCTACAAGTCACCTATGCGTGTCGAGTTCTTCTCCGAGGGTCATCGCAAACCGATTGCGTATGCCATCTACTGGCTCACAGACCTTGTGGACAATCAAGAAACAGTGCTTGAGATTCCAATCCACAAGACACCCATGCCAAAGCAAATGACGCAGAATTATATCGCCAACATTGAAGCAGATAAGAATGTCGCTACGGAACGCTGTGGTACGCTCCGCATGACTGTTCGATTCAAGATGGGTTTGGATGAGTCGCATGGTGAGTATATGCGTGGTAATGATGATCGCGAAACAATGGAGACGTGGGAGTCTGTCATTGCAGAGGGTACACGCACACGCATCGTCAAGCGAGAATTACCGGATGTTGTGAAACAAATGGTCAAGGATGGGAAGGTCAAGGATAATGCCGATGCTGAGGATGACACGGATGCTGCTTCTTTGGCGGATGCAGAGCAAGATGAGGAGGAAGATGAGGACGTTGATATCGTTCGTGTGCCTCGCAACAAGCCTGGTTATGAAAAGGAGATTGACGACTACCATGCAACAGACTCAGGTGCGCAGTGGGAACAGATGTTTGGCGGTGAGTTGTCCAAGTACACATCGACCCCCTCACAATCGATCCATGAAGATGACGAAGACTTGAGACTTCAGGAAGATGTCACAGATTCGGAAATCGACGATGAAGACCTCAAGAAGCGTCGACAACGTCAAGACAAGCGCGCACAAAAACATGAGTTGCAGCGCAAGCACCGTGGACTGCAGGGGATCAAGGCAGTTCGCAACTTGAAATTCTTGAAGGATGAGACAAAGGTGCTTGGTTACAAGATCAAAAACCGCTTCAGCATGAAAGGTCGTGAGCCAGGCGTCGAGACGGAGCTGTAGGGCGGCCCGGCCGGAAGCAAACGCTAGTTTCACAATTGTGTATAAGGTCATCAACATGCTTCAATTCTCCGTATTTTGCTCTACTCTAATGCCGTCATATCTTCAAGCTCGCGCTGTTCACGACGACTCCTACTGTCGCTATTGTCATGCACACTGACGCCTGGTGCAACGCGCCGCCGTGTATCTGTCCTACCAGCAAGCCGCGCCAATGTCTGCTGTGATTGCGGCACTGCACCCCGCCAACCAAGCATGAACGCAAGCTCATGCGCAAAGATCTCCCCAAAGCCAAGAAAGACGCCATTGATGAAGGGAAGCGCTGCGTTGATGAGGAAGGAGCGTAGAAGACCGAGTGGAGTCGGGCGCTTGTAGAGAGAGACGAGCGGGTGGTCGTCTGTGGATGTATCGTCGCTCGAGTCTGTATAGTAATCTTGCCTTGCTGCAGCCATCAGGTATGTTTATAGGACTCTGAGGAGATGTAGCGTGTAGAAACCCTCCCTTCAAGAATATAGCAATGGAGGTCGGTCTGAGTCGGTCAATGGAAGAGGTCAAGGATTTCAGATGGAAAGTACAAGACAACTCGGACTATTCCATGCTTAGCTCTGGTAGTACAACTACTTACAAGGTGCTATCACTAGTTTATGCGCCGAGAAGTTCTCCAACAACAGGTCCAACAATAGGGAGTCCAGTCAGCACACTAAGACCCGAGAAGGCATTCTTCAATGTATTTGTCGTCAAGACCACACCTTCGGGGATAGCCTCGCCATTTGCAGCATTCAGCTGAAGCACCAAGGCCACAAGCGAAGGGAGGGTTGTAGGAATGAGCGACTTGGTCCATCCTTCCTCATATGGAAGCCTCTCCTGCTCGAAGAAGGTGCGGACATAGCTAGTCTTGGGCGTTCCAGTCAATGGATTGCCGAGCACAGATTGGTAGAGTGCCACCTCACCGTAACTCAGCACAAACTGCTGTGGGCCATACGTGAATGTTGGGTTCCTCTGCTGGGAGTCCTTGACACGAGCGTATTTTCCGTTTGAAGCAGCCGAGATGGAGACAACTTCAGCGTCTTTGAAGAACGCGAGGTATTGCTGCCATGTCGCATTGTTGAAGGGGTTGGCGGAACCAAAGTAGGTGTCCTGCCTTGAGAGGGACGCATCGTGCTCGATGGGGAAGTTGTGCTGTTGCAACTCATCCAAGTCAAAGGCACCCAATTGACGCTTACCAGCGGTAAGTCCCAACGAGCCAATGGCGATCGTGAAGTCTGGGCTGACGTTGAGGCCCTCAGACAGACCCTGCACCAGGATAGGAACGGTCATGCCACGGCCATTGTGAGGCAAGAAGCCGTGGTTGGCGAGAGCATTGAGTGCCGGGCATGGTGAACGCACATCACCTGCACCGGCAGGGATCCATGGGTGAGGGTTGACGGCAGCTCCCAAGACGCTACCGGCACTGGAAACAAGGAAGATGGCGAGTGTTTGCAACATCATGTTTTGTTTCTTTGTAGAGACAAGAGCGAGGGCGATGGGTATATATACAAGGCCGATCATATGAGGCCATTTGTTGTCTAAGGCGGCATCATGGGAATCAGATGCGAGCTGTCAAAAGCGTGCCAAAAAGTGCATGCACGTCCGTCGTCCAGTCGCATACTGGCCGAGTTGCTAATTGCCAACTTGCCACTGGCCCACTGAGAGAAGACAGAAGCTTAAAGGCAACCCGCAACTTGGATACTTGAGCCCGAGGCCGAGTGGAAGTTGGTTGCCAATGGCAGCAGCTGAATTGCGAAAATTTGAGCAGGAGAGCCGCCCCGGACTTTGAACGTGGACGCCTCCAGCAGATCTGCAGGCGGAAAGTTCGAAGTTGCCGTTGCCCTGACCAACTTCTTAGCGCGGGGAAGACTGGCATCGTCATCGCGAAAATGAAACATTGAGCATAGAGTCACGACTCACAAGACGCCTATCCGTGGATGCCTAAAGTCGATAGGGGCCTTCTCTTCGTCCTGCAACATCCTTCCCCTTCAACAGCTTTGCACGGCGTTCAGCAAGCGTCAACTCTCGAGGCTTTCCAAGCTCCTTTTCACCCACCGGAGACCTCAAATTCTGCTGCTGCTTGACCTTTAATGCTTCCATTCGTGCTGCCAACGACTGCTCCCCTGCAAACAAGCTTGACAATACATTAACCTGCTGCTCAGCGCTTTCTAAAAGCATAGAGCCTCCATGAACGGGAGACATTCGCTGCTGGTCTCGAGCGCATAGCTCAGCAAGCGGCACATCGTCATCATCGTCTTCGTCTCCCAAATTCAATTGCAAGCTGAATCGCAATGCTTCATTCACAGATTTGACACCCGCACTCTCTCGCTTGCTACGCATAGGCAACGAGTGTGTCGACCTACCAGCGAGATGGCCAGATCGTGCTTGTTGCATCTCCAAGATACCTTGAGATCGTTGCAGTGCTCGCCTTTCCATGTCCAATGTCAGCAGTGTTGGTCGTTTCTTCGCCTCAGGCGCATCCCACTTTGGCATCCCCATGCTCAGTCGTGTGATTGAATCCATGCGCTGCGATGAACGCGCGTCGAGTGTATAGCCTGGCAAGGCACGTTCCTTTTGTCGTTGGTGACGAAGCTTGACGATATCGAGTAGAGCGCCCATGGCTACTGCATCTCGATGAATCTCATCATCCGTTGGAACTGGTTCGTTTGCAGTCTGTTCGAGAAAAGTGCTGAGCAGGAGAGTAGCTGGGCTGTATTGGCTAGGCAAAGCGAAGTCTCGATAGGCATCTGACTTGGTCTCGCTAGCCTCCATCTCTTCAGGCTCAAGTTGGCCGTCTTGGCAATTTTCTGTTGACTCTGCTTCATCTTCTGAAGGCATGCACAAGTTGGCCAGTGGTGAGCACTCTGTGGGCATACTCATGCTGCGCACCTGAACAGGCGAACCTACAAGCGCAGGCGGTGTGCGCATACTCGCAGGAATGGGAGCAGGATAAAACGTGGTATCCTGTTCATCCATATCGACAATGCTCTCTGTTTCTAACCTACATAAAAAGGCGAGTCAGACAATGCAGCGAGATATGCATCATCTCATGAATGAGAAGGAAAGAAAAGACTCACAACTCGCTGCGCATCCTTGTCGCTGAGGATCGACGACGTTGTGTACACACGGCAAATGTCTTTGTTGTAGTCGGCGACCCCTGTTTTCGCTCTCGAGCAGGGGAACTGCTGCGGCTTTGGACCGGCGATCCGGTCGGTGTCATGGGCTCAATGGAGCCAGGTGAATCGTGACCACCAGGCCTTTCCAAGCGTTTGGCAAAAGGACCGCCTTGTCCTGTGGGTTGCGAAAGAGGGATAGTCTCAGGGACGAGGATGCCTTCGTTGCCGTCCTGCAGACAATCAATGGCGCTTGTTTCGCAAGTCTTAGGATCGTCGTGGCAGCGATCCATTTCGTTATGAAGCGCTGTTGAGTCTGAGTCAATGGACGATGCGATGTTTCAATTGAGTGAGCAGCACGCTCAAGTTACAGGAGTGCGGTCTGAGCTTTTAAATGCTTGGCTTGTCAGCAGCGTGTGTTTATGCCTCCTGAGCACGTAGAAGCAGCAGTGTTTGTCAAAGTATATCAGCTGACTGTCTTGCAAATAAAAGTAAGCGTGCCTATAGCTTGGACCCCCTACTTGGGACTTTTAAGCAGTTTCGTAAGCAGAGCAGGCATTCTCTTGGGTGATTCCTGTCGTCGCCTCCTTTTTTTACAGGTGAAATTTTCAGGGCGCAGTCACATATAAGACAAAGGCAAAAGGATGACTACTATGCTTCGCTAATGAATGCAAATTGGAATGAAGGCTACTTTTCCGTCCATGTTTCTTCCTCTTTCCGTCTATCGTCGATCCCCTCTAGCGTTCCTTATGCATGCCTTGTCATGTCTGGATAGCCTTGCATCGGACCAGCATGCGATAAATCATACTGCAACGCACTACCAGACCGTTTACGCGTGTACTGCTGGTACCCCTGTACAGGCAGATTCTTGGGTGCATGTCGCGGTGCACTCGTCTCATGACCCGCGTCAGCAGCGTCATGCCCATAATGATGATAACCAGCAGGAATCGGTGCACCCGTCTCAGCAGCCAGTAAGGCATGTCTGTCTCGAGCAGCATCGGTCGAGGTGCGCCCACCAACAGTATGAAACGACCTGAGACTTGCATTACTATTGCGTCGAGATCGCGCATAAGCTGTTGTTGCAGGGTATCCACCATAGCCATTGGCACTATGCAGGCTTGTTGCTGACATGGAGAATGTATGCGCATACGGGGCATTGCCATCCAATAGAGCTTTTCGCGTTTCCAAGGTTGGCACAGGCGGCATGGGTGGCCTATCCGTCTGACTGCGCATCGAATTAGACCTTGCATCTTGAGCGAGTGATTGGCTCGACGCTTCTCTTCTAAGAGGACCTGTGGGCATCGGAGGATGTCCTTGATTTTTGCCGTGACTCATGTACCTCAAGTTCGACTCGCTGCTCGACCGCATGCTCGGCGTTAATCTAGATTGCACATGCGGTGCATATCCGGCACCATTATGACCGTGGCTTAATGTGTGTCCATGTCCACCTTGGCCATACGTATACTTGCTAGACAACTGCTGAGTACTCTCCGGCGAAGTCTGTGCAGAGCCAATCGGGTACTGTTGTTGCTGTGCTGGACTGAGTTGTGGGGATGGTGAGGCATTACGATAGTGTTGACTCAATGAAGCAGGCGGTGCTGTGACTTGTCGTGCGTGCTGACGACGTGCTTGCATCGCTGCTGACATGGTTTGTCCGGGACTTGCTCCAGGAGACGTCGTTGTTGCGACACCGGCACGGCCATTGACGAGCGGTGTCGTACTGCGCGGAGGTACTCGACCATTGTTGAGCATGCCCGTACTGTTATTTTGTTGGTGATACATGGTGGACGAATCCGTCAGGGAGGAGGTGCGTGAGTTGCCCGTGTTGATCACTGCTCGCGGAGAAGGCACTTGCAGCGACGAGTGGGAGCTGCTCTTCCGCAAAACTGGCTGTGTCTCTACTGCACCAGGACGTATAGCTCGTGGAGCTGATGGAAAAATAGATTGTGTGTTCCTGAGGGCTGTGGAAGACGGACGAAGCGCCTTGTCCGTCGTGGAAATGGCAGGAAGACGACTCGATAATCCGAGACTCGACGTCGCACGCGCAGGGATACCAGATGCATATTTTGTTGAGACAAGTTTGCTGGCTGCAAGCCCGGCAGACTTGGATGAGCCAAAGATGCTCGATAACCTTGATCGAAAGCCAGAGGGTGAGCTCACGGTTGGTGCTGTATTGTCCAGACCAAGACGAACGCTCTGTGCCAATGCCAGTGGAAGATAGACTTGCACATCGCCACTCACTGTTGTGCTGGTCGTGGATTTGCCAACAGTAATGCACTTGCCCGAGAAAATGTCGACCATCAAGGTACCGTTCGCAAGCTTCGTCGGAAAAGTGATTGTCTTCTTCGCTGCAGCACTACCTGCGTTACTGATGACCAGCAACATGGGACCCTTTTGAGTAACGAGAATGTTGCGGTCCAAATAGACACCAAGCGCAAGATTCTGACCAAACCCAACAGACCAAGCTGCCTTCCTGGCCTTATTGAGCAAGGAAATATGCTTGTACAAATCCGTTTGTTTCCAGCCAGATGGCCACATTGGTTCTCGACACGCAGGATCCACAAGTCCTGAAAAGCCTTGTTCTTGGCCATAATAAATCATGGGAATGCCATCGGACAATATTGTATACGCAAGTGCATTCTTCACGATGACCGGATCTTTACTCGTGTTTGGGAAGCGCGGATTGTCGTGGTTCTCCATGAACGTCGCCAACAGCTGTGTGTCGCGAAATTTGGTTCGATACGAAGGTGCTAGCAACTGGCCAAGCTCAGCCATGTCGCCGAGCGGACCAAATGCACGCAAGAGCGGGTAGTAAGTTGCATAGTCGATCAAACCGCCTGTGTATGGTTGATAGTGAGCCAAGTAGTCTGGGTCGCCACTCAGCACTTCGCCGAGGCCAAAGACACCAGACGCTTGGATGAAGCCTGGCCAAAAATCAGCGCGGACATGCTTGACAGTATCTAGCCGTAATCCATCAATTTTAAAGCGTTGTACAAGAGATGCGATCCATGCATTGAGCGTGTCAATGACGACGGGATTCTCCGTATTGAGGTCTGGTAGCGGTACTTGGCCGTTTCCAAGCCAGCCTTGCTCCACCAGCGTCTGATTAGTGTAATCCGTGATGAATTGCTTGCTGTGGTAATGTGACGGGTCATTGAAGGGCGTGTAGCGGGTTAGATCGATTTGCGCTGGTGAGCCCATGTGTTGCACAACGACGTCCACCATAAGCGCCATACCCCTGGCGTGCAACGCTGAAGACAGGGCAAACAAATCGTCTGGGGTGCCGAAATGCGGGTTGATGGAATAGAGATCTTCAGGCCAGTAGCCATGATACGCATAGCCATAGTCAGTCTGGTCCTCGATATTCTTTGTGATCTAAGGTTAGCGCGCAGCCCGTGACATGTGGAGGCAGTCTACCGGACTGATCCATATCGCATCAAATCCCATGCCCTGGATATAGTCAAGCTTCCGTATGATCCCCTGCCAAGTGCCGCCGCATATTTGTCCCTGCAAGTATCCGGGATTGCAGGGTCCTAAACGGGCCTCATCCTCGGCGGTGGAAGGAGCAAAGCGATCTGTGACGATTTGATAGATGCTCCTAGACTTCCATTCGTTGGCGAGCATGCCGCATGAGGCTGCGCGAACCAGGATGAGCACAAAAAGGAGGTGCTGGGCGAACCGGGGAAGACGAGCACAAAAGAAGGGGCTACGAGAGTACTCTGATGGGTGGTGCCTCGAGTGTCGGATAAAGGAAGGACGGTGTGAGGCCGAGCCGGGAGCAGGCCGCTGTCTCTGGGCCTTGGCAGATGCCCTGGATGTGTCTTGATGGTGGTGTTGCGAATGTCGCCTGGAAATCTCAGCACACGACAGACGAGCACCCGATGACATGCCCAACAGAGGGGCAACGGAGACAGTACAGGGGGCCTACAGCTCCGTAGATAGGACAGAAGATGCTACTTATACAACAGACATTACTATCAACCGGGATGTTCTCTACTGGAGAGCTGTCAGATCTGTCACCGGCCTACACCAGCCATCTACTCGCTAAAAGCCAATTCTACCATTAGATCTGCCTTCAGTCTTGCTGAATCGCCAGTATTGCTTTTCATGGTCTCCCGTTATGCAAAGTACGTGTGACTGGGCTCTGCGAGGTCTTCGAGTTCTTGCTGCGTAAATACCTTCTCATCCGAGTGCCAAGTATCATTGTGCGTCTTCTTGAAGCTTGCAAGCACCCGTTTGATGGACACGCCAATCGGATGTGGATTGTCGCTGCACCGTGCAAGACGTGCAAGAACGGGCGGCAACCAAGGCGGCGGTGTACCATACGGGAATGCAGTAACAAGAGCCGAAAGACCAAGACATGCCAGATGACGCCGGATCATGACCGACGAGAGCTCATTTGTCTCCTGCAAGCTTACATCAGACGGCCTTTGACTCAGTCGTCTGCGTCTTGGAAGCGGCGAGTTGTCGAGAATGTCAGTGAAACGGGTAATGAGGCGCTTGATGGTGTTTTCACGATCATGCGAAGAAGCACGGATCATACCAGAGATGGTGCCTGCTGCACCTTCGCGAACCTCTAATTGCGAGTCTGAGAGCAAACCTACCACAGCGTCAAACAAGCGGCCGCGATCCTCGCGAGACAGGATGAACATGTTGCGGTAGAAGAAGACTTGAACAACAGCCATGACACGCAATCTGTGGTGCCAAGAGGGGTCTGTCGACATGATGCGAACAAGTGCATCCACCATCGACCGAACTTGACTGGTTGGGTAAACGATATTGCCGAGCTGCTTGAAGACGCCGACTGCAATAACAAGCAGGTCGTGGTCCTCCTTGACATCCATCATATGTAGAATCTCTGGCAAAATGAGATCTGGCACAAAGGGCAGTAGCAAGTAGGCTTCTGTCATATCAACAGAGTTGTACACCCAAGTAGCAATCGTCTTGGAAGCCATTGTGTATTGCGAAGGCGCTTCTTGGCCAACCGGCCGCTCAAGTCGCCATGCATGCAGCTTCTTGAACATGTCTTGCATGACTGCCGTCAGCTTTGCATTCGGCTGGTAAGGCACCACACCCAATGACGAGCCAGACTGAAGGTTACTCTCCAAGAATGCCTCAACGGATGCATGCGACTCAAAGTATTGCATGGCAAAGAGGTTGTTGAGTGCTTTGCCAATCTCGTCTCGAACACGCTTGTACGGGTGATCCACATGGGCAATGAACTTTTCAATTGCCTTGTCGCCAGATTGATAGTGCCAACCTACTGCAGCGACAGTCTTGCGTAAGACACTGATTTTGGCACTCTCTGCGAAAGCCGAGTAGGACTCCATATCAAGCGGCAAGTTTGAAATCATTTCTAGCAATGGGAAGAAGCGGCGCGGATCGCGATGCAGGAAGATGATGGAGCACGCCTGTTGCCAATACGCCACATTGTCGGGCGTCAAGCGCGAAGTGAGGACTTCTTTAATGATGCTGCCAGCCCATTCCCAAGTGTCATCATGAACGGCACCAGTCTCATAGCGCAACGATCCAATCAACCCTGAGAGTAACTCTGCTCCAACACGACTGTGGTAATGCAAAGCGCCCTTGGCACAGAGCGATTCAATCTCCGGTTTGAGCTCATCGAGCGTCACTGCACCTGGCATCCGACGAGAACAAACGAAGAACAGCCGGACAATGTGCTGCAAAGTGGCTCTGAATTTGCCGTTACCTTCCTTGGGTTCTTCCTTCCAAAAGTCGATGATCTTGCCAACCCATTCTCGATCAAGGAGCGGTCCCATCGCTGCAAAGAGTTCTGTGGTCAGTGGATCGAGCTCATCAGGAACACCAGCACTATCCCGCTCGAAGGCCTCCAACGTCTCTGGCCAAGCAAGCCAACCGGCACGCTCATTATCCACAAAATACTCGGGATTGGGATCTTTCAAGCTCTCTAGAATCTGTTTGCCAAAACTGCCATCCTTTCGCGATGTCAGCACGATCCGCCCGGGAATTGTCAACTTCTCCAGTGTCGCATCGCGTAAATCGCCTTTTGTCAGAACACGGAGCCAACAGACTGCCAAAAGCTGAGAAAAGTGGCTCATAGCAATGGCACGTAATGATGGGTGATCAGAAACAGATAGTTTGATGATGCTTCGTGCCAGGTACGGTGTCGGCGCCAGCGACGACGCACTGATCCCCGCTCCGAGCGCAGAAGCTGCCGCACAAGCGATACGCCAGTCTTTTGTTTCCGTCAACTCAATCAGGTTGTCTCTCAACTTGAGCTGCTCTGCTTCCCTGAAGGATTCGGCTGCTCGGCGACGCTGAGTCAGTGTTTCGACAGGTGCATCGTCCTCTGGCTTGATTATTTGCAGCTCTTGCTTCTCATAAACGCAGACAGCAGGCGGTGGTCTGCTCTTGAGTGCACACTCCAAGAACGCTTGCTTGACTGGAAGTATCATGGATGGCTTCTCGGCATTGTTGAGGAGGACGAGTTGCTTCAAAAAGTCGGGAAAGAAGCGATAGTCTCTGCCAATGTAGCTCTTCAAAACGCGACCGGAGAGAACGTAGAGAGCACCCTTGACGCGGTCCTCTTCGCCACTCTTGAGTGCTTCCAAGAAGAATGGAATTGTCCTGGCTTTGATGTCTGCAATGGCTCGCAGGGCCAGGTTGAGCGCCGACTGAGCAATGATGCGGATTTCTGTGTATGCTCCAACAGCAGTCGTTTTCAAATCTTGCAGCAGCTTATCATGCAAAGCCGTCCGCTCAATGGTCATGGTCGAGTGCTTCGTACGCGAAACATGGTAGAGCAATGCACGTCTGAGCAAATAAGCACGCGGATACTGCTTTCGCCTGCCAGGAACTTTAAAGTTTGCAATGTCCTCAACATAGATACTCGACAGCTTGCTCTGACTCCCGTCAGCGCGCTGGTAGCCTACGTTCCCGATCCAAGTTTTGATGACAAGGAGCAGTACATCGAAGCAGAGAATATCGTCAGCATGATGTGCAGTGAGGTAGTTGTGGGCTTCATGGAGCAGTTCGCCAATTTCATTTCGTTTCGCGGTCATGGCGAGCAGGACGGGATCCTGTTTGTCCGCGAAAACGTAACCTTTTGGGTATAGCGCACTGTACTGGACATCAGACAGATCGACTTCCTCGTCCGCTCGTCGAGTTCGAGATGAGAAAAACAGCTCCGTTGCGCCCGTCAAGAGGTTTTCCAAGTAAGACAACTGGCTCACCAGCACATCTGTCCACTGTTGACCAACCTTGCCATTCGCTTGCCTACTTGCATTGAGTGAAGCACGGACTTTTCCAATGAGCAAATCAGCCACTTCGCCGAAGAAATCACCTGCCTCTTCGATTTCTGGTCGTGTCGGACAGTGCCAGTCAATCTTGAGAGTGCTAGCTGAAGGTTGCAAGCCCCAGGATGCGAGGCCAGAGTCTGGCATACCTTCTTCTTCTGGGTTGATGCGACGTTGATCGGTTGTGTATGTCTCGACCATACCCTCTTGGAAGCTAGCAATCAAAATGCCAGTATATTCGGTAGCTTGACTGACACAATGCTCCATGAGGAAGTGGATGAGCGATCGCAGAGGTTTCCTGTACTCAAACAACATGGGACCACCCGCATCCACCATTCCTTCCAAGGAACGAATATACCAAACAAGCGCACGGTCTCTAGGCAATACTTCCATACCACCAGACCGTGTCGATCCTGCACCATTATCCTCGACTTCTGCGCGGATAGCACTGTCTAGAACGTTGAAGTAGTCGTGCCAGACAGTCGCTGCATCTGCTTTACACAAAGCATTGACGACAGCAGACATGGTATCGGCAACATTGTAAAGTGTGTATGACATGATAAATTTGAGAACCTTGTCGAGCGCCACTTTGAGCAGGTCCGTAGACAGTGCTTTGAAGAAGGGCGGGAGGAGTCCTGCAAGGTCGTTTTGTACCTGCGATTCCCCTGACCGCGAGCTAGTCGAAGGTGGTAGATTTTCCAGCAAGATGAATATGCGATCCAGAAACATGACAACAATGTCTTGCCATGCGGCTGTTGAGCTCTTGACAATCGGCTCCATGGTCGAAACATCGTGTTCAAAGTCATCATCATCACCGACCAGTTCCTCAAGTCTGGCCATTTCCGTTTGAACCCACTGCAGCGCTTCGCTCGTCTCGCCAGACTCACTCAGATCCTCAATAGGGATGACATTGACGACTTGATTGAGAAAGATAAAAGTGATGCCCGTTTTCATCAAATCATTGGCATCAATTCCCGGCAAACTGAGTGTGATCAAACTTGTCAAATGCGCTCGCCATACGGGACTCGCCACCAAGATGGGTGTCAGACTTGCAAGATAGTGAAGAGACGCTGTGGTTCGATGAGACTCGACCAATCCCTGTAATGAAGGATAGATGCGTTTGAGTGCGCCCGGTATAATAAGTTGTGGTTCCATGAATGCAAGGCCTTGAAGTGCAGCTTGTGCTAGATTCTGCACATCTTGTGAACGAGCATAGGTTGCCATGAATGTGACTTTCCGGAGCATTAGTACGAGTCGTCGAGTGCATTGAGTCAGCGACCGTCCCGACCGTGCAGGTTGCTCGCCTGATGCTTCGCGATTGATGCGCAATTGAGCAAAAGTTGTGAGCTCAAACAAAATCGACACAAGCGGTGACATCCACGCTCCAGCATTGGAGGGGTGATAGAATGTCTCTGTCGCTTCGAAAAAGACTTCAAGATGATCCATGACGGCGTTGTCGGGCAGCAGATAAATGAGTAGCCTAGCCATATCCTTGGCTGTCTGATACTTTTTGCTAAAGAAGAGATTTCTCGCGCAAGAGTCGAGACTTTTACTGGACGAGCCAGAGCTATTGCCGACGGGAATTTTCATGAGTCTGAGGGAGTGTGTCATGATGTAGTCGAGTTGTTCATTATCCAGCATCGGCTCGTAGGGTTCACTGCAGCCATCCGTGTCGCGCACCCAACGAGAGAGAAACTCGATAAAAACAGCATCAGCAACATGACTAGAGGCAAGCAAATTCCAGAGATGGAAGATACTCGGCAGTACTTTTCTTTTGTAGCGGTATGAGCTTGTTGGAAGAAAGCTGCAGACGAGGTAGACACTGAGAAAAGCGTCACCAAGACTACTTGTCTGAAAGAGTGGAAGAAACTCTTCCAGCATGGCTGGCGTTTGGTCAACGTCAAAGTAGTGCTGTGCATGTGCGAGCGTCTTGAGATGGTGCAAGTCCTCGGCTGCGACTGCACGAACAATGAGTTCGCCCGAGGGTATCACGACACGTTTGATGACATGCCACAGTGGACGCCAGTCTAATACAAGATCTCGTGTACCATCTAGGTAGTACCGCCGTCTGCATGCGTTAGTATCTGCTGAACACTAAAATAAAGGCTCACTTTGTAAGCTCCAGGAACATGGACATGAAGCGAGCATGCGCTCTCGGGTCGACACCAAATGCCGTGACCACCTCATAGTAGATGCGAATGAGCTTTATGCGAACTGCTTTCGGTAGCACAAACTTAAGGCCAAGCCAGTCACGCAATTCAGAGTTCCAATAAATGGCTCTCGGCCAATCCTCAGCGGCGAGCGACAGATAAAGCTGGCCTGTGATGACATTGAGGTTCGTGAGACGTTCCTCCGCTGATTCGATGGGGTACGGGAGCGTGCTGAAGTAAGGGAAGGTCTTTTGGCGCCCTTGCATGAGAGTCTGTATGGCCATGCTTGTCGCTTTGTGGTTCCCGGATGGGCAGAAGGAGCAAGCAGTTCGAAGAAGCACAGCTCTATAGGTATGGCTGCCGGGACTTTTGTATCCTGATGGAGCCGCGTGCTGACGCGTCCCCTGCTCGTGTCTGCTGCTTAGATGACGTCCAGCTGCTGGATGAGTTCTCGCCCAATTACGCGTCCTCCTACTTCAGATGGCCACTCAGGATACTTATGGCCTAGTCTAGTAGTCCTGTACCGGTAAAACAAAAAGAATGCCATCGCTTGCTATGGTCTGCTATCAATCATGCTCTTAAACATACATCATGCTCGTCAAATGCCCGTGTCATCTCTTCTTCCCGCTCAATCACCTCCGCCTGCTCCTTCCGGTACAGTGGCAGCGTCATCACCGACTCGGCTCTCGATGGACTGCGCACCAGGCGTTCATCAATTTCATCGTAAAATGGAGGCATGTCATCACAAGCGGCAGATCCAGCATACACCGTGATAGGCACATGGATGATAATCTCCTTGGCGCCCTCAGGTGTCAGTCGAATCCGCAACTTGTGGCAGATATCTAGCATGGGCGATGCTAGGTCTGGTTGTAGGTTCTCACCCAGCAACTTGAATGCCATGTTGACTTGTGACAGGGTTGTCGATTCTCCCTCTTCTGTCTCTTGCTCAGGGAATGCCGCTTCAATGGTTGGCATTGGGTATCGGTTGAAGCGAATAGTCTGCTCCTCCAACGAGCTTTGATCCAAAAAGAAGCTCATCGGTGGATTCCTTGATATCCCACCATGCGTCGCCCAAATCGAGTCTTCCTCAGGAACACTGGAGATACTCTCTTGCTGAACCAAATCAATCGTACACGCTTCAATGCGTGCACTTGACCGTACCCGTAAACTCAGCCTCAGCTTGCCACCTACCCGTACATACCTCGACGTCTTGACTGCCAGCGCCGTGTCTGCCGACGTCCGCTCGCCAGACCAGTATCGAAGGCTGTTACTATCCGCTGGTGGCCCCCGCGTCAAACTGAACGCAGCTGTACTGGACGCCTGTGTATCTCGTAAACCAAGATAGATTGCAGGTCGTGCTACTTGAACCGTGGCGGTGACGGCATGTGTGATTTGGCTGTTGGCTGAGAAAAAGGTTGCTGGTAGCCAAGACGGTACCTCGAATGCGGCATAAAAAGTATGCACGCCTGCGCTCAATGTTGCTGATTTGCGTCTAAGCAGGTCTACTTCTCGTCGATGCAGTTCGTAGACCCCGAATCGCCGTTCTTGCTTGTCATCCACGACTTGACTAGCGTTGAAGGCACACTTGAGAGATGTAATGTTGGTGGATTTCGTCAATTTCAAGACAATGGTCGCATGAATCGTCAATGTTTCTGGTAGGCCAATCGCAACATACGCAGGCGCTTCTAAACCTGCACTGGCTGGATTCGCATAAGGTAGTACGGCAGACTGTTTGTCCAGCGTCACTGCAATAGCTGGCGGCATCTCTGCCTTGAATGCTGTAGGAAACAGGACCATTGATTGTAGATATACGATGACGGGATTGTCTAACCGCTTAGAATGTCAGAAAGATGTCTCAGATGTAAGACCCGTTGTATGGGTGACACCCGAATTTGTGTCTCAATAGCGCTGTAGGACAAAAAGAGCTGGTGCGTGCTGCTGCCCTTTCCAAGTGAAGACCACAATGAAGGAGAAGTCTTTGGAGCTGCTTCCTTGCACAGTGCGCGTGTCAAAAAGAAGAGGTTCCCGTCAGTTGAGCCTAGCAGAGTTGAGGAAGACAAAGAGAAAGAGCCTAGAAAGCGAAGGTTATGAGCAGGTTGTCACTGTCCCCCCAGCACAGACATGGCCGAGTGCTAGCTCTTAAGCAAGATCAGTTTGCACAGTAGCTCTTGACCGCACCGGCCAGTGTGGACTGTGGAGGCCCTTGCAATATGGGGGCCCTCGAGGTTGCTGCTTCGTGATTGTCCAGCCACGCACAAAATATTACGGGCCAAAGGGAATGAATGGTCTTAAATCGCACCAGGTAAGCGCGGCCCATTGGCCAGAGCAGCAGACTTTAAGTGAGGCAGATGTCAGCTTGCTTGTCACTCTGGTCAGTGCAATGGATGGCCGCGGGCTTTGCTTCTGCTTCCAAGTTGGCGGGTCAACTTGTGGTCATTATTGGCCTATTGCAAATCTGTCCTGTTCCGTGCTGGTCTCACTTAGACCAGCTAGTGTCTGATATCATGTCTCTCACTTGGAGGTAGGACAACAGTATGTAAATGGAGACGCAGAGTCACTGGACGGGCTTACTCGACCTGCCAGCTCCCGTGCAGCGGGTCTCGGAGCACTATCAGACAGTATGGTACGCAGTGAGTCAAAACGCTTCCGCCCATAGTCTCAGTCTTGTAGGAAGGCATAGGAAGCACTGTTGGATAGCATCACTGCTGTCCCAAGGCACAAGTCTAGCTCAACTGTCGTCTCACATCACGGCCAATTGTGCGCCTAGTCTCGACTCCATCGCATTCTTTGACATGGCCGCCGCGCAATGAAGTCCACACAAGCTGTCTGATGGACACCGGGACGAGTATAACATTGCCAGACACGGAAACCATGGCCAAAGGATGAATTCGAGGACTCTGCCAGCCCATCTGAGTTTTACACGCTAACCCCACCACAGTTCATCCATTCGACACAACCAACAGACATGAGAACTTGAGAAGCCCTCTGAGCGCGTTCGTTGCCATGCTCTCTCCCCAAAAGTAGCGCCGCCGGATCGGCCAAGTGATTCGCTCGAAATGGAGGATGAGCATGATCTCTTTGGCGACGACGAAGACCACTTCTTCCTTCCAGAGCATTATCAAGCCGAACCTGTCCTTTCCCCAGTCAGCGCGAGTTTCCCTGGCGTTGCAGATGTAAAGGCGGCCGACGCGCCGGCTGTTGCGCCTGCAGCGAAGCGCAAGGCCGATGGCAAGGTGAAGAAGGAGAACATTGAAGTCATGTCGCTTGGTTCTGATGGCTTGGATGATGATAGCTTGCCTGAAGAGGAAGAGGCAACGCATCCGCAAGAAGACTTTGATTATGAAGATCTCATTCGACAGGCAGAACGGCATCAGGCGGATGATGATGCAGGTAGTGCGGTGCATCTTCCAGACTTTGGCGCATTGCCACCCGGTGCATCTGGCGCTATGGCGCGTTGGATCTCAGGTGTCGAGCAGCCGGATGAGAGTGAGGATGATGAAATGTACGACGATATGCTCTCCAAGGAGGAAATCTTGCGCGAATTCTACCCTTCCTTCAGTGCAGGTCAGATTCTCAACTTTTCCGAACTCTTTAGTCCAAAGCCTGGCCAATATACGACACGCATACCGAAACAGCCGCGTCCTGTGGTGCCGTCTGCATCACTGGATATCGAGCACAGCGATCAGTCGCTCTTCAAGCACTCTAAGCGACGGAAAATCACGGGCGTGGTGCGAACCGCGTCGACACCAGAGCTCGAGGAAGACGCACAGACGGCCCAGACCATCTCAGAGGAAGGCGACCTCGATGTTAATTTATTGTTGGCCTGCGCAGACTGGGAGAGCATGCTGGAAGAACGCCCGCGAAAAGTACAATTCGACGTGAAGGCTTCCACCAACTTGCGAGCGGTAGGGTGGAGGGAAAAGCCAGAGGCCGACAAGATTGTGCTGGATATGAATGATCCACGCATCTTGCTCAGTACACGCAAAGGGTCTGCCGCGCCGCCACTTGCTAAACGATACAATTTCTCAAACGATGAAGCGTATGCTATGCTGCAAGAGACACACACGTCGAGCGTACGATCTATGTTGTCGACCTTGACAATCGAGCATGCTGGCTTTGCGGATCGACTGCAGAGCCCGTACTACAAGACATTGCTTTCGAAGACTGAGGCGCGATCCTTCCATCGGCCCTCGATGCACTTCAAGGCGAACCAGGAGATACGCTTTTCGAAGCTCAAGCCGCGCAAGAAGAAGAAGGATCGCAGTCGAGACCCTGCCGTTGCGCTCAAAACGACAAAGGACATTTCCCTATCTGACAATACGGGCTACGTCTGTCTTGAGTACTCGGAAGAGTATCCACCCGTCTTGACTAATGCCGGCATGTGCAGCAAGATTCTCAACTATTATCGAAAACGCAGTGACGATGATGAATTTCGACCACGTCTTGAGCTTGGTGAGGCACAGATTCTAGCGCCTTCCGATCGTTCACCTTTCTGGAATTTTGGGCATGTTGAGCCAGGCGAAACGACACCGACGCTGTACAACAAACTTGTTCGTGCGCCCATCTTCAAGCATGCGCCTGAAAAGACAGATTTTCTGCTCATCAAAGCAGCCACACGAACAGGAAATCGCTTCTACCTGAGAAACATGAAGCACACGTATACGGTGGGCCAGACCTTCCCCGTTGTCGATATCCCTGGCCCGCATTCACGTAAAGTGACGTCGTCCTACAAGAATCGTCTCAAGATGATCACCTACCGTCTTGTACGTCGCAATGAGCAAGGCCGCTTGGTAGTACGTGACCTCATGAAGCATTTCCCTGACCAAAATGAGATGCAAATTCGTCAGCGTCTCAAGGAATTCATGGAGTATCAGCGTAAAGGTGAGGATCAAGGCTTTTGGCGCCTCAAGCAAGGCGACATCTTGCCCACTGAAGAAGCGGCGCGCTCTATGATTGATCCAGAGACAGTATGTTTGATTGAAGCAATGCAAGTTGGGTTACGCCATCTCGAAGATTCCGGGTATGGCAAGTCCGCCTTGGGTGATGAAGATGATGGTACGGGCGGTACTGGCAACGGCAAGGAGAAGGATGAAAACTTGACAATTGAGCAACAACTTGCACCATGGCTTGCATCTAAAAACTTTATCAATGCAACACAGGGCAAGGCCATGCTGCAGCTCTATGGCGAAGGCGATCCGACCGGCAAAGGCGAAGGTATCAGCTTCATTCGTACCTCGATGAAGGGAGGTTTCCGTCCAGCTGGTGAAGCACTCGATGAAGTCAGCAAGGAGAGTCTGCCAAAAGGTGCGCATGCGTACAATGTCGCGAAACAAGCAAAAGCCTATGAAGAGGAGATTTCACGCATTTGGCGAGCGCAAAAGACAAGCTTATCCATGTCTCGTGCGCAAGTCATTGAGAAGGAGGCGCTTGAAAATATCCATGACACAGATCACGCGAGTCCGTTTCCAGAGTCGCCGGGTGTTGCTGCGTCGCCTGCGGATGTCGAGGATGATCGTATGTCTCTCAATTCGGGCATGTCTGCGCAATCTGCCAACAAGGTGCTCAAGATTCAGCGCGTCACGCGAGATGAGTTGACGGGGCTGACAACGACCATAACAGAAATTGTCACAGATCCGCATGTCATTCATGCGTATGTCACGAAGCGCAAGGCGTTGGAAGAGAGACCACCGCTTGAAGGTGAAACGGCAGCGTTGGCCCCCGGTGACGATGAGGAGCGCAACAAGCGGAAGAAGAAGCAGATCGAGGATGAACTTGCTCGGTTGAAGCGCAATCAGGAACGGCGAAATGTGCGCAAGATGCAAAAGGCGAACGGTACGCTTGGCAAGAATAAGCAGAAGAGCAGCCATATTGCTGACAATGCGGCCTTGTGAATCCATATTATTAGTCTATTTTGGTATCATGGGTCCTGATGTCTTCCTGAACTTCACCTCAGACACATGCATAAAGCCATTTTTATAAAGAGCTCCTTTTGCTTCCTAAAACTACAATAGCGTGGTATGAACCTACTTCTCCAAGGCATAGCCGCCACCAGCGACAGCATGCTTAATCTTGGCACCGATGCTCTCCTTGCCGTTCTTGTTAAGATCCGTCTTGTGCTCATGCTCATGCGCAAGGTGCACGGACTTGTCTGGCATTGTCCGTCCGGCCGTACCTGCATCATGCGTGTGTGTCACACCGTATGGCAACTTTGCAGCTTCAGCAGGGACAGGCTCATTGCCAGGTGCTGAACGATCCCGAGCAACAGGCATCAGCTTTTGACCCTTTTCTGTTGTTGTGTGTGCAAAGGGGTGGTGATCGATGTGACGCTCTTCTTTTGGCTCTCCTGGTAGAGCATTCAAGTCATTTGGATGAGCATGAGTTCCAGCAACACCTGAACCAATACCACCATGTGAGCCTTGGCCGTGGTGCGAATCTAAGCCTGCTCCTGCAGCTCCTCCAGCCAGGCCTGCTCCTGTAGCAAGGCCTGTTCCTGCAGCTGCACCAGAGTGTGTATTTTGGTGCAGACCACTTGCAGCAAGACCTGAGGACGCGGCTGTTGTCGTGTGAGACTGGCCGCGCTCGCCATGCTGCAAATGTTGCTGGACATGCTCGTTGGTTGTGGTTGCAATAGGCGGTGCAACCTCTGGGTGTGTCTTGTGTGTAGGGAGATTGATATGAGCCATAGCTGTGCTTCTATGATACCTTGCTATAAAGGGATGTTCTGCTGTACTTATACTCTGCTAGCTGCTGGTTTCCGATGACGTCTCCGGGGGGGCAGATCTCGATGACGTCCCCAGATCCTGGCCAAAGAAGCGAAAAGAAGCGACTACAGCACCAACTGACAGCCTACACAGCCTACAGGGCAGGTTAATGAGCTGGACAGCCTGCTGCCTGGACCCAGCTCACTGCCCACTTTTGAGGTTCTTGACTCCTGGGACTCTCAAAGACTCAGACTCCTGAAAGTGCCTCCACGCTGGACAGGGTGCATCGCAGTTCGCCAAGGCTTGAAAGCCTATATCTCATCAGCTCCATCACTTTTGACACCTACGTGACGCATCTCAGCTCATGGAGCCTGTAAAGGATCGCTCTGCATACCGGCGTGCCATTGCTATTGATCGCGATGTTCACGCAGTCGCCTGGTACATCCATGACTTGATACCTGCACTTGCTTTGATCTCATGAAGCTGTGTGGTGAGGAAGATACGTATGACACGTTGCGGCTAGAAGATTCGTCCGCTACATCTAACATCGCTTCCAGTCTCAGTGCAAGAGAGCTTGAAGGCAACCTCATCGCAGCAGGTCATGTCCGTCATGCACACAGGAAAATGTGGAACGATCTAGGTGATTTGTAGGCATCTCCCTCAGCAATGGACTTATCATTGAAGATTATTACTATGTATTTCAGCGAGAGCTGAGATGTTGTTGCCATGGATAGCCTCGAGTCCTCGACCCAGTCATCTACCGTCTTGACAGCTTCATCTGACAGTCAAAACATGGCAAGCTAGCGAGCGGCTACGCGAGCATATGTTTGCCACAGCCTTGGCTGTAAAGTCTCACAGTTCGCAACTGAATCGCCAATGGCACGGTAGTACGGTACCGTAATGGTAACGGTCGAGTCGTGGTGGGTCCGCGCGCAACGTGCTCGTGTTCGGGCAAATCGGCAGCGAAGAAAGTTGAAACCGAAACTCGTGAACCCACTCGCTCGCAACGCAACGACTGCGATGCGATGCGATGCGATGCGATGCGATGCGATGCGATGCGATGCGATGCGATGCGATGCGATGCGATGCGATGCGATGCGATGCGATGCGATGCGATCCGTGCCCGTCTTGCGACGAGGCAAATGATCGCGACGTAAGGGTGTCTGCTGAACCAAACACAGACGCGTCAAGTCCCCCCGGATGACTGCGTCGCGCCTTGTTCGCGCATATCAAGGACAAGTCGCGGCGCAGACTTGACGGACGCTTGTTCATCTGCGCGCATTGCCTCATCCGGTGTCGCGTCGCCTTCTAGTAGTTCTTCAAACTCACGCTCTCGACTCTCCTCTGCGAGTTTGCGCAGATACTCGGCATACCAAGCAAAAGAGTTGCCGCCTGCATGACCGCCAGGGGAGCGCAAGAGTGCCGTTGCGGTCGCGTCGTCTCGCGACGGAACTGACCGACAGAGTGTTGGATCTCTCCTGAGGTTCGCGCTTGCTCCATGATGAGGGTAGTGTATTGGTGCGTTGGACGTCGCTTTGGCGTGCAGTGCTCGTTGCTGCTGCTCTTCATCGTTGGTTGCCATGGCAAGTCTGCGGACCTGCACCTGCATTGAAGGGGAGAGACGAGCAGATGAGCGCAGGTAGGACACTATATGTGTTGAAAGAAAGGATTAAAGTCAAGAAAGGATTGGCGACGCACACCTTATCAAGGCAACGTAGAGAGCAGACTGGACAGTGGGGTCAGGCCTGGGCGGTTGAACCAAGCTGCCAGATCTGTGCATAGAAGACAAGCGATCTGCGAGTTAAAAGGGCAAGTATACGCAGTCAAGGTGAAGATGGCGCCTTCAGGTACCGCTTGTTCGGCATTCGTGCAAGAGGCATGCCGTTGCTAGTAAGTTGCTACCAAGATTCTGACTCTGAGTGTGCCGCTATGTGGTGAGCGGATTATCGTACGTGCCTCGACTCTCGTTACGCAGATCGGAGGTTTACGAGGGTGTCTGGTTGCCTGCTGTGTGTACGCCATCGGCCATCTGTCAAGACAACGCGACTAGAGGTCTCGAACTTTTGCTGGAAGTCAGTGCAGACTCGGAAAGCCGGCGGGACCACGAAATCGCCAATCTGACAAGTATTCGGTAAGTGATGTGCAACACGCCTCGTCCTCCTTTGAGCTAGTAGAAGGCTAGCTAGCTTACTCTGTACGGACTACCATATTACCCTTACCAAGATCTCGTTCAAGTTGTTCTTCCTGAAAATAGCAAGCACCTGCTGCTGGCAGTGCTGCACATGCTTTTCGGTTTGCCCTGCTTGTACGAATTCGAAGACGAGCACGCGAGCACACAGCCCACGCAAAAGGGCAACCAAGCAGGCCAAGGGCCAAGGCGCAAGAGCCATACTTGCGAGTCCGAGTCAATAGCTATCCGCTTTGGCGAGTTCTACGTCTGGTCAGGCTTGCCTTCGCTATACTTAGCTCGTGTTGGACTCGTACAAGAATATGGCTGCCAAGGATCAGTACACTGCTGAGTCATACGAAGTTAATTTTGTCAATCAGCACTTCATAGAATCATAGTATATTGAGGACAAGTAGTACCAAGTCTGTCCATCCGGACAATCGGGCCTGAGGCGGCGTCTCGCTGCCTGCATATTCCGCGCGTTTGACAGCTGCAGGGGTTATTCACGGACCTCACGGTGAGTGTCGCTCAGTGGCAGATCTTCCGGCCCTTCGCTTCCCATTTTGGACGGGAACGGGGTGGCGACTGATCTGCAGGAAATGCAAGACCCGCTTTCGTGAGCTACAAGTAAAGTACAGACAGCCAGAGCACGGGCCAGCCTGTCAACTTGTGACAAGAGGCTGTCACTGCCAGTCTAGACTGACCATCTACCAGTAAATTGCGCCATACTACCTTCATGATCAGCATATGCGAAACAGACTTTGCAAGGATCAGTGCGCCTCTTGAGATGGACATCTGATTCCGATGAGTCATCATGAGCTCGATTTGAGCCAGTGACAGTAATTCAGTCCCTTAGAGGCATGAATCTGGGGCCTGACTAGATGCCCTAAGACGTATACCTGATTCGGCCTGAGTGCTCTGATTGAAGGCCCGCCCAAAAAAATTCGTATCCCATTGATCTTCTGCTGTCATCAAGCCGTGGGCACCCAATGACCTTAACAAGTGTAGCTGCATCGTCACAGACGTGACGGTCTCCTGATTTCCTGGTTGCCCTTTATGCTCCATCTGAAGCAGTTTTAGTGCAGCTTTTTCAACCACCTGGGCATTGGAGCGAGGACGTCTACACAAGTGTCCTGTTTCAACTATGCAACGTGCATAGTAACAAGCTCTCCCTGCTCAATGGCACAAGTACCTACAGAAGATGTTCGAGAAATCGACGGGCAGCTATACTTTCACGACAAAATTATACGCTACAAGCCTGATGCACTGCCAAAAGAGCTATCCAAGTACTACGCTCAACGCTATCGTCTCTTCTCCCGCTATGACGAAGGTTGTTGCTTAGACCGTGAATCCTGGTACTCAGTCACTCCCGAATCGCTCGCTGTACAAATCGCTCAAGTCTGCGCGAGTCATGGAGCCCGTGTCATCATTGACCTCTTTTGTGGTGCCGGTGGCAATGCAATTGCCTTTGCAGCGGCTGAGGAAATAGACATGGTTGTTGCAGTAGACTCATGTCCCGTGAAACTGGCCTGTGCAAAGCAAAACGCAGCCATCTATGGCGTTGCTGACAAGATTACCTTTATTGAAGGAGACTGGGCATTGATGTTGCATGTTGTCATGCAGTCTCTTGCAGACCAGATTGATACGCAACCGCTTGTGTTTCTGTCGCCGCCATGGGGTGGACCGCAGTATAACGTACAGCGTACGTTTGACATCGAAAGCATGCCTATCCCCGCTTCTGTACTCATGCAAGTTTGCGGAAAGTATACGCAGCGTATCGTGCTCTACCTGCCTAGACAGTCACGACAAGATCAAGTGGCAGCCCTCGTATCGGCCAGCACTCTGTCTCTGCAAAGTAGCAGCAGGCCATTCAAGTGTGCCTGCCTATCATTGCACTATCTGACGACGAGTGGCGCCTGCAAAGCCCTGGTCTGCTATTTTGGTTCACCCCATCATACAGAGCATTGCCAATATAACAAGCAAGTGTGATGAATTGACTACAAACAAATTTACAAGACTCAAGGCCTGTTTGGCACAGCGAGGAAGATGGCAATGACACACGCCGCAACAGTCGTTGCAACGATATACGTTTGGATCCACCGCCGCCTTTGAATTGCTTTGACGATAGGATCCTCAATCACTTTTTCCTTCTCAAAGACTTTTGATTTCGGGAGCAGTCCTTGCTTGATGGTGCGGAAATTGATGCCGCCCATATTGTCACCGAAATCAGCATCTGCAGTAGCCAAATTGAAGGACTTGTCATCCTGCATGAGTTCCCACGGGTACAATTGTCTGGCTGTTCGACCGTAGACCTGGAAGCAGAGATCCAACAACGCCGAGTAGAATTGCATACAGCCAAACCAAGTGAATGGAATACCAAAACACCGCCATCCACGGCCAGCCTTGAGCAGAATACAGAGCAAGTAAACCATAACACCGAGCATGAAATCAGTCGTTCCAACACACAGCCAAAATACTTTCTTCTCGTGATTGATATTCGCTGTGGCCATTTTCGAAAAGGCCGGGAAGGAGGATTTCTGCATGGTGGTGTAGACGTGTTGTTTTGCCTCTTCAAAGATCTCTGGGTGTGTTGTCTTTTGTGCCTGTTCGCGGATATACTTTTGAATAGGGCCTGTTACGTTGAGCTCTGCTGGGCCGCCAGGTAAGAAAAAGGCCTCCACCACACGATCAATCTCTGCGCGGAATGGCTGCTCAGACGGTGGGAATTGTTCGATTTGCTCGGCGGTCAGTTCCGTCATGTCTTGCTCGACCAAGGTTGAGAGTGGGCCGGAAGGCGGCGCAATCTTGGTGGGCTTCTCATGGACTGGTGCAGACTCGTCGAAGGGAGAGTCTGGCATAGCTGCTCCAGTGCTGAGAATGGGAGGCGCGAGAGGTCCTGCCGTTGCAGGGGGGACGATAGTTGTTGGCGCCGTGTCGCTTGTAAAGACTGGCACAGCGCCAGCCTTCTCTGAGTCTTCGGTGCCTTCTCCAAGAGTCGCCAAGGTAGACACATTTGAACGGCTCGAAGAGCGCGAGTCACTACGGCCCCTCAGGGATGGTGTTCCATACGTCTTTCGTGGAGGTGGTTTTGGAATCTTGGTTGCTTCGGCGCTTTCGAGTCGTGCAAAACGGCGTTCATACGAGCTGATCCAGTTGAAGAATTGCAAGTTCTCTGCCGAGCGCTCCTTGTAGACAAGGTAGTCTTGGAATTCTTTGAGCGAACAAGGAGGACAGGTCTGGGTATGTTAGCATTTGTTTGTAGAGCGGGCGCTTAGATCAGCTGAAACGCCTGGAGCGCACGTACCTGGTCACCAAGGATAGCGGCGAGTGAGAGTTGCTTCTGCTCGGATTTGCTCTTTGCCTCAGTCATAGTCGCTGCTGTTTTACAAAAAGCGAGTGTTTGGTATAGGTTGCAAGGGTGTCACAAGTATTCGTCGTTGTGCTTTTTGGGTAAAGCGAGCCTTCTTATTTACGAAATGGCGGGTTGGAGTGTCCGCGCATGGCGGCTTCTCGAGCGGCCATTTTAATAAAGGTGGCTCCGGTTTGAGTCAAGCGACGACTCTTCCATTTCGACAACAAGTCGAAGCGATGGCCGCCTACGCTCAACTTCATGTGAGCACTGAGCTTGCCTCTTGCCAGCCTTTTGGATCCTAGATATGCTTGCACCCTTCCTGTAACAGTGACTAGCACTCTTGCAGATGATAGTTGCTTTAGGGCTGACTTGCTCTTGCTCATGATTGACGACACCGAACTCCAGGCCCGAGCGTAAGGAGTCAGGCTTGGAGTTAGGTTGTGCTCAGGCATTTTACAACTGCTGCATAGATTCAGTCGTCTCTGAGAGTCAGACTGGAGACTGGAGTGCAGACCATACAGTGTCAGGGATGATGAGTCATTGATGACAGCCCAACATGGCTGGCGGTATGGCCACCGGCCTGGGTGACCAGTGATCACTGACTAACATTGATTGTCCATATGTCAGAGCGCGCCGGGCGGCGAGGAAGACTGAATGTCGGCTCCCAACATCCCAAGTAATCAGAGCAACTTGCAAGTGTTCGAATCTTGAGCATAATGGAGGAGCGATGCAAGCAATGCAATGTCCCGTTCTCGAACATCTCGAAGCTATAGGCTCAGCCTATAGCTAGCCGTCGACGGTTGTGGAAAACGGTCCAGCCGTCGCCAAGAAGAGTCTCAGCGTGAAATGCAGCCAATGAGAAGCAGGAAAGGACTTCAGATGGGGAGCACCAAGACATCGCCAGCGGGAGTCAGTGTTAGTCAGTTTTAGTCCCATAGACTCCCTACTCGGAGTCTCTAGTGTATCATCATGTATGGCGAATTGGTGATTGTCTAGATCGGCACCGTCTGGAGATACTTGGCAGTTTCATATCAGATGGCTCCCTAGATCTGAAGCTCGAGCTGACCGCAGCTTCATTGATCAATACAGGTGTAGCAGTTCTACAGCAGAGAGTCAGCTACCTGTGCTGGTCCTTGCAGCGATGTAGCAGCAGCAGTAGCAGTAGTTCTAGCAGTAGTATGAGGAACAGACACAGAGACTTCTTGGTTGAATAGTTGTCTTGCCTAACCCTACACCACAGACGACCAAGACGCGACAAAAGACATCAACAGACAAGAGACTCAAGCTAGAGACGGGCTCCATGAACTCATCCAGCTCATCACAGGCCCTATGGTGCAAGGCATCTTTGCAATATCCCACAGTTAACCAGCTTGCCCTCGAAGCTGTAGTTGAAATGCTCGCAAAAGGCATGACATTCGCACAAACAGCGCCCTTTCAGTGGAGCTACATCGATAGGCCGCCTGATGGCAGCATCTTCCTCGTCTATATGCCAAATAACCAGCGTCCGCCCCCGGATGGATTCATGTATATGGACAACGAGCAAGATTATCACGTCAATGTCGGCGGTAGTGTTATTCAGATCCTAGAACACAAGTATGGCTTTCTACCGGGTGAAGAACATCTCACCTCTCGCTCTCGTCGTCGTTTCAGGCTAGCGAATAAGAATCCAAACGATATCGCTGCATCGCTCTGGTTACTCTTCTACTCACGAACCGATGAAGCAACGCGTGTACCAGCCAATATTCAAGCTGCACAACCACAACCCATGCGACAATACCCATTACCTCAACTCCAAACGAAAGGCTTCAATTTGATTGCAGCGAGACCAGGCGCTGCGTTACCGCCTGCGAGTGCAGCGACGTTACAAGCACAGCAAGTTGCGCAGTATCAGCAACAGCAACGCTTGCAGCAACAACAACAACGTGCTGGACGACCAGGTCAGCATGGATACGGCCAGCAGGGTAAGCCAGGTACTGGTCCTGGCACCACTGCACAAAACCAAGCGCGATGTCCGATTATCCCACAGAAACGTGGGTTACCGGTCGACCCAACACAACCGGTTTCGCAGTACGATGATCCTATCGGTGATGATATGGATCTTGTCACACCAAGGGAAATTAGTCGTGCGCGTTATGTTCAGCATCATGAGTGGATGGAGGAGATTTTATCGCCGTATAATCCGGAGAAGTTGAAGCCGTCTGCCATGCTCACTACAACGGCTGCGGGGACGCTTGAACCTGCTGCCCTTAGAGAACGAACAGAAAATGATCTAGCGGCTATTGAAGAGATGCAGCGTAGGCATGCAGAGACTGTCAAGCCACTACCAGGGGCTATCACAACAGCCATGCTGGAAAGGGCACAGGCCGTTGAGACTTGGGAGCAGCTGGCTGCATTGGAGGAAGAGGTCAAACAAGCAACAGGCATACAGTATGCCCCGAAGCAACCTGTTCAGCAGGCCGTCTAGTGTCTAGTCTAGTCTAAATGCCATGTATCTCTATGCATTAAGATGTTAAATGACTCTTCTAAAGCTCGTCCTTGCCATCATCGTCAGGCAGATTCGCAGGCTTAAGGAGATCCTTGAGTTGCTTGCCTTTACCCTTGTCATCCTTGCCCTCCATATCTGGCAGCACGACAACGAATTCAATGAAAGCACGACCATGCCCGAGTGCTGCATTTTGCAGCTCCTCATTCCAGAGTGGCATGCCTGATTCCTCAAGCACCTCCACCTGTCCTGGTTGCGTTGTCTTGCCGCGTCGATCGACTTTGAGCATGGATCCATCGAGTTGTTGGATCTCCCGCGTAAAGCCAAAGAGCGATTCGTACAGAGAGATGGCCTCTGTGCGGTACAAGTCTGAATTCTTCCTTCGCCATCCGCGTGCATTATCCCGTCGTTCACGAACGGTGATGATGAGGTCGCCCGTCTCGATATCAGGTGACTCTTCAGCTTCCCCTTCAAACACAACCTGATGATTCCTTGGCAATCCAGGAATGACATCGAGTGTGAATTGTTCCTTATCCTTGTAGACCTTGTTGCCTTTACACTTACTGCATGGATGCGAGATGATTTTGCCCTGTCCACCACACTTGTTGCACTGCATCTGCATTTGCTGAAACATGCCTGGTGCAAGTTGATGCCGAACGAGCTTGACACCATGGCCACTGCATTCATCACATGTATGCAAGTCATGTACAGGATCAGAGCCAGTCCCGGAACACACATCACACACCACTTGCTTCTCAATGGCCAAGGTGAATTCACCACCCGTATACAGTGATTCGAGATCCAGCTCCACCACCGTTTCCAGGTTCGGTCCACGTCGCTTCCCGTTCCCACCACCGCCAAAGAATTGACTAAACAAGTCAAAAGGGTCATGATGACCACCGGCTTCCTGTCGCTTCAATCCTTCCTCACCATACTTGTCATACGTTGCGCGCTTCTCCTTATCCGACAAGACTTCATACGCTGTTGCAATTTCCACAAACTTGGCCTTGGCTTCTGCATTCCCTGGATTACGATCCGGGTGATGCTGCTTACTCAGGGTTCTGTAGCGTTTCTTGACATCACGCAGCGTTGGGTTGTCTTGCTTTCTCAGGCCAAGGACTTTATAGTAGTCTGCGCCTTTTGCAGCAACAAACAGGGCAAGGAGGAAGAGAGAGCAGGAGAAGAGGAAGAATGGTCCTCGTAGCATGGCCTCTCTTCAGGCCTCCCTGGGCGATCTAGTCGCGTCTTTGTAGAGGTGGATTGAGTGGATGGAAATTTAGATGTACGTGTCAAATTTTATTACGCGACAAAGATCAGGCTGCTGCTTCAGGCTTCAGGCTTCAGGCTTCAGGCTTCAGGCTTCAGCGCGGTGCAGCGGCAGTCCACGAGGCCCAGGAGGCCGTGGCCTAGTGCAGCATGCTGTATAGACGCTGACAATGTACAAGAAGAGGCAGGCTCACTCAGTCTTCTTCGCACTATTCGTCTCCTTCTCAAACTCAAGTTGCTCGCGCTCAGCAACTTGCTCTATCAAATTAGCTTCCGTAGACATCGAGAAGTGAGCAGCAAACATACCTGCATAGCCCTGTCCAATCTGTAAAACCAACACACCAAATAAGACGAGCCCGAGGATGACATTCGATGCTGCAATCACTCGAATGGAATCTTCCCGTGTGAGGTCCTCATAGGCTTGTAGAGCGAGTGCTTCGATGCCCTTGACCAAGTTGCTGACATACAACATAACAGCAATCATGGTCAATACGAGCGATCCACCATCAAAGAGCGTGTTGCTCTGATTTCCCTTGTGCATCTTGACGACATGCGCTAGAATGCCTACACCAATGATGGTATGCAGTGTGTGCTTGACTACATGAGGGACTTGGTAGAGGCTGCGATAATGGTGTTCAGCGGCATCAAAAGCAGCGGGTGTTGGGCCTGATTCCCAAAGTGTCTTGTGGTCGACGGTCCAGTTCATGAGCAAACAACCAAGACAGAACATGGTAGTGGAGAGAATCACAGCTTGTCCTATACGGGAAAAGACCATCGTGTAGCTAGAGAAGGGTAGAGGTCGTGGTGTGTCGAGATGAAGAATGGAACTTTCAAATTTACGGTGACTACAAATGACACTACAGCAGACACTACAGCAGAGCCTTGACCTGGCCAGCGTGAACATCTCGAAGTGGCCTGATGTGCTCCTTCCAACCAGGCACCACACGATGCTGGTTGACAGGATTACGCTCATTGACATGCTTCCACAAACTCTCATACACATTGCCATCCGCTCTTCCCAAAACACTATTGAGCTCCCAGTCGGTGAAACCAAACGCATCCGTCAACCCAATCAATCCACCATCCACAGTCAGCTTTTGCATCGTGACTTGTGCATGCTGCCGTAAAGCGCGTAGATCCGCACCACCTGTTGTGATGTCGAATTCTGCCAAATCACCAGCACTCGCTTTAAGTTGCTCAAGCATAAAGATCTCCACGAGTCCTTCCAGCCTCGCTCGCACAGAAGCGTCCGGGAGGGTAGAAATAGTCTGCAATGCAGTTGCTGCACAATAACAATCCGCGAATGCCATGGTGAGTCGTGCACACTCGAGGTTGAGTACAGCGAAGTCTTCACCCTGTTGCAACTTCTTCGCAAGGTTCGCAGCGAGTGCCGCACAACGAAGATCAAGTACCCGTCGCAAGGCAGTACGATCCGTCCAATCCCACTTACCTGTACTGCGTTGCTGAAGATTCATCAATGCCTCTTGCATGAATTGCGTGGATGGATCGAGTTGATTGCCTTGTCCCTTTGCAACTTGTGCAACACATTTGAGGAGACCACGCGCTGTTTGTTGGACAAGGACGTAGTTATCCCCTTCGTACGTTTGGCCGGGAACTTCCTTTGCGAAACGTTCACCAATACCTGCATAACTGCTGAAACCATGACCACCCATACTCTTGCGCGCTTCTTCCAATCCTTGCACAACAGACCACGAGAGTGCGGCTTTCAATCCAGAGGTAACGAGATGGACTTCAGCGAGTCTGGAGGCATCATGCGGTGGTGCAACGAGTTTTGCAAGCATCTCTTTGTACATCTTACCCACACCATGACCTGTCAAGATGTAGACGTATGATTTTGCAAGCAATGGAACGAGTCGCTCTCGCACACTTCCATACTCAATCACCTGTCGTTCAATCATCGGAGCAGGTTTAGGGGGAGCAACGCCATCTTCGAGTTTATCCGTCACAATGGGTGCAGCGGGTGCGAATTGGCGACGGACAGTGGTATACCGAATCGCAATGGTGACGCCTTTTGCGAGCTCTGTACCGAGAACAAAGGGCATCCCTGCACGTAATGCAACCATGGAGCCGTACCCGATTTTAGCATGTCCTGCAGGTCGATAATGGCCAGCTGCATCAATCTGCGCATACCGAGACAGCATATTACTTGCAGGAATACGAACGTCACCTGAGAAGCGCAGGAAACCATTATCAACCATGGCGAAACCACCGTAATGTTTAGGACCGATATCACCGACTGTGATGCCAGGCAAGGGTTCATGCGTCTTCAAGTCTCGTACGGGAACAATGAATAGGTGTGGTCCGAGGTTTTTATTGTTCATGAAGAGTTGTGCTTGGAGGACGGTATGGTTCGCCATGGTGCCCAGGCCTCCGATCCACCATTTCGTTGCAGTGAGGGAGGGTGAGGAGAGGGCGAATGTCTTTGTTGCATGGTCATACTTTGCGCGTGTTTCTAGACCTTGAACATTGGAGCCATGGCCGAGTTCTGTTTGTGCATAGCAGCCAACGACTTCTAGATTCATACACCGTGGTAGCCATTGAGCAATCTGTTCATCACTGCCCTGAGACTTGACAACAGGCACGAACGCAGTATAATGTAAACCAAAGGGCACATGATCATCCAATAACCCCATCGCACCCAATAATGTCTCATAATCCCATCCATGCTGCTTACACAGCTGTGTCAAGCGGAGTTGCATAGCGTACGCGCGTTGAAGGAGTTCAACGCGGTTCATGTACCGTCGATCATCTTTATTGAAGATGGCTTCTTTTGAAACAATGCTGACGAGGTGGTCTGTTTGAGCGCGTGTTCGGCCGGTTGCTGGGTAGAGTGCTGCGGTGAGGGATGTTGGGTCAAAGGTGAGTTGGGACCTGGCCTTGGCGAGGTCTTTGGTGCCTTGTGCTGTCATATTGTGTGGAGTGATTGATGAGAAACAGGCTGGCGGTGATTATGTACTTATACTTTGTCAATGACAGCAGATGCAGCACAAGATTGACTCTGATTGAGCGTTGAGTTGAGTTGAGTAGTTCGAGTTCAGGGCGGCTCCATCTCCGAAATATGGGGTAAACGGGCTACTGATGCACGGCTATTTGTGTTACTGTGGATGGAGATGACTCGTGGATGCAGTAAAGACATCTCAGCATCTTCTCTCTCATGGCCTCCAGCTTAAACTATTTCTATCACTCTTGATACACATAAAATAGAGGAAGAGATCGGAACGGCTTGACTCCGGCCTCCGAAGCAAAAGAAGCAGTCCCAGATAGTAGGAAAAAGAGTCATGGTTATGCTACTGAGAGAAACTCTAGAATGCATTTGGGAAGTTGCGGATGTTCTCCTCCAATGGTCCATGGGGTGAGAGGTACTGACAAAAGGCGCCGTCGGGCCTGATGTTTCCCTTCTGCCTGCGCTCGACGTACTCCTCGCGAGTCAAGTCACTGAATCCCCAACGCTTGCTAATGACAATCTTTTGCTGTCCCGGGAACTTGTAGGAAGACCTGCGTAGTGCTTCAATGACAACAGCCTTGTTGTTATCACGCGAACGCACACTGAAAATCACTTGACCGATATTGACACGGGCAACAAGACCAGCTGGTTTTCCCCAAGCACCACGCATACCTGTCTGCAATCGATCTGCACCGGCGCACGACAACATCTTGTTGATACGCACGCAGTGGAAAGGATGAGCTCGCACACGCATGTGGAAGGAATCCTTGCCCGTTGTCTTACTGATGTACTTGTTGCACGTAATACGACCAGCCTCCAGTGCTTCACTCGAGAGTTGTTCCTTTTCATTGGAAACGAGGTGGATGCAGAGTGGGAACTCATCGACACCGGCCTTCTTACGACCCAGATCGTAGATGCGGATCTTGGGGTCTGGGACGGATCGGTTGAAGCGAGATTTAGGGTATGGCTTGTTCTTGCAGTACCTGTAGCATTTTGCAGGTCGACGTGCCATCTTTGCTGGTTGGTGGTTGATGGATGGAGAGTGGATGCTGCTGCCTGTGCTGCTGAGTGATTGCGCGTCGAGAATGACAAATCAAGTTGGGGTTAGGGGAAGGTGTTGATGAGGTGTGACTGCTATTCTTTATAGATGAATATAGTAGTATATAGCATAGTAGTATATAGTAGAGAGAGACAGAGAGCAAGTACAATGATTACTACGTCTATAATAACTCAACGAATGCAGGCATATCAGTCATAACAAGCATCCATCTCTAAGCAAGCATCGCCAGTGCAAGGGCAGCAACACCAGCAAACGTCACAGACACTTTACCTGCACCTGAACCAGAAGGGACACGACCACCGTTTGAACCAGAGCCAGTGCCAGCTGTGCCGTTTGTTCCAGCCACCGTACCGTTTGTACCAACCACAGCACCAGTACCTGCACCTGTACCTGCAGCAGTTGTCGTCGTAGCGCGTGTAGTCATAGTGGCAGCAGTAGCAGCAGTAGTCGTAGCAGCAGAAGCAGATCCAGCACCTTGAGCAATCTCAAACTGACCAGACTGAGCAAGGATGCCCTGCGTGTTTTGTGGTGTAGGGAGAGCGACAAAGTTGACTTGGTAGTTACGACCAGGAGCGACACCAGCGAGTGAAATGACAAGCTGACCGGCACTGGCAGCAACATTGGTGGCTACCTGTGTGCTGGACTGTCCACCGTTGGCAGAGAGTGCGACATTGAAGGTGTTTGGGTCAGTGGAGACTGTGTTCCAGGTGACGGTGATGGAACCGTTGTTGTACTGCACTGGATTGTTTTGGACTTGTGCTGGGTTGGTGATTTGGAGTGCTGATGCAGCTGCGATGAGGGTAGCGAGCGTGAAGAAGTGCATTGTGTAGTGAAGCAGCGAAGGAAGGAGTGGGTGAGGGAAGGAAAAGAGTGGGATCCCTGCTCGCTTTATATACCGGCAGCTTGTGGCAGTCTGTGGCTGGAATGTGCTATTTTGGGAGCAGACTGGTAGACTAAGTTAAGAGTAGAAGAGTAGAGCAGAGTAGTATAGAAGGTAGTAGAGAGAGTAGACAGTGGTAGATAGCAGTCTACTGCCTTGTGTCACCGTCATACAATACTGCTATAGCCATACTACAGCAACTATACTTAGACGGCAGCATGTGCTCGGCATGAAATGACGTAGTAGAGTAAAGGATAGTAGAGTAGAGTATAGTATAGCATAGTAGAGTAGAGTATAGTAGAGTAGACTGTAGACTGTAGTAGAGCATAGCATAGTAGAGTAGTATATAGTAGAGCAGAGTATAGTAGACAGCAGAGATCACGCCCGTCTGCCCTTCCTGCTCCCAGCATGCACACGCAGCGATGCGCTCACCGCACCTTTCATCGCCTTACCCATCAATCCTCCCTTCTTCACCACACTGCTAGCACTACCACGTCCACTCACTACACGCGGCACCTTCTCCAGCGTCTTGATCTGCTTCCCACTCTTCCGTGCATCCAAGTCCATATACTTCTCCCGTAACCGCGCACGACTCGCAGCCTCCTTCACGGATCGCTCACGCAAGAGTATCTGATACGCAGCACGCCAATCGAGCTGCGGATCACCCAATTCATACTCCTCACCACTCCTTGGGAACACCCGCAGTACATGCGCTTGCCACGCAGCCTGTGCTTCAGCGGTCTGTGCAAGCCACGGTGATCGTTCTTCAAGCTTCAGTAGGTGATCTGGCAAGACGTGTTTGAGGAGCTGAGCAATCACAGCAACAGGCAGCAACCCTTCATCACCGAGAGAGTCTAGACGTCTGATGTGTTTGCTGCAGCTGTTTAGACAGAGCTGTTTGAGCGATGCTAGTGGCATCTCATGCTCTTTCTCTCCTTCTCTCTTGTAGCTTGTGTAGGGAGTACTAGGAACTGTTGGTCATTGAGCACTCACCCATGCGCGATTTATTTGTGAAGCGCGCGCACAAACCTCAACGACCCGAGGCGGAGCCACTAAACCGCTCAACTCGTCGTTGTATAACCAGCTCTCTCCCTCTTCATCCTGCTCTACCAATCTCTCCTTCTCTATAGCTCTGCAATGATGTCCCATGCTGCCATGGTCGATGAAATGCCCATGCAAATGAACATGACAGGCGGTATGGTCCTCACCTCAAAATGGCAAGGCATCCCCATTGTCTTTGCCGGTTGGCTACCTACACCCGCCGGTATCACCGTCTCTGGTAGTGGTGCCCATATCGGATCCTGCATCGCCATCATCACAGTAGGGATCGTCTACCGACTCCTTGCCGCATGGCGCGCACGCTGTGAACGCACCTGGCGACGTGCTGCGCTGCGTGAGTTTCAGGAAAGATTACCGTTAGAGAAACAAGGTGTTGCTGCTTCTGTGCTCAAGGAAATGCCACATCCGAGATTCAAATTGCAAGGTACCGATACTTGTTGAACGACTACAATTTGCTAATGCGCTAGTGGATGTCCCAAGGATGCTGTTTGCCTTTGTCTCCGCCGTCTTTCAGTACTTTATGATGCTGATTGTCATGAGCATGGTCACGAGCTACTTCTTCTCTGTATGCCTAGGATTGGCTCTTGGCGAGTTGCTATTTGGTCGTACCATCTTGCATTATGTATAAAGCACAGCATCCTTCATATCATGCATTCATCACGGGATCCTCAACGCGCCACATCTCCAACAAATACCTCGGTCGCATCGTTTCAAGAAACAAGCGTCGCCACTCCCTCACAAACTCAGCAGCCCCAGCATCGCCTGATTCATAAAGCACACCCTGCACCACGAGTGTTCCGTGATCGATAAACTCCGCCGTCTTGATCACCAGCGGACAAGCTTTTGCTTCTTCCAGCTGCATGACCGTCACCTCCTCTGCAGCAACATCAAAATACCGCGCCACAATCTCTCGTAAAGCCTGTCGTCGCACTTCAGGAATCAATGCAAAGCCACGTAGTAATGCAGCAGCTGCAGACTTCACCCTTGTAGCGTCTTGTACTTTTTGTATTCCACGACCGTGCAGTGGCGCATTGTACCGTTTCTCAAGCATCCGCCGCATTGCCAAAACATGCCCTTCATATCTTACCGTACATGCTGTGCAAAACGGCAAAATGTCATGGTTACTGTGGCTTTTATAACGTAATGGCAACGCATTGCGGTATTGTGCAGGAACGATATGGAGCAAGATGAGACCTGCAGTAGAACCACAAACAACACAACGATCTTGTTGCGTTGCCAGGTACCACTCATCACCCTCTCTCGCGCGACCTGGTCCTTTTGGCTCAAAAGTGAGGGTAGCAGAGCGTGATGCGTCTAGCGGAGCTGAAGTTGTCTCTATAGCAAGGTTTCTGTCAATATACCACTGTAGCTTCTTGTCTGAGCACCGAAAGAGCAGAGCACCGGAAGGCGCATAGATACAATGGTTACTATACAGCTTGCCTGCGCGTGTCTGTAGCTTGACAGAACCATCTACCATCACTGCAAGTACGAGCAGTTGTGTCGTTCAAATATCAATTCTACGCTCAATGCTATGCAAAATAATAGTCACGTCGCTAAGATCGCTCATCCCTGCCGCATGGTTCGTCTCAATTTATGCTCCTTGGCCACTTCAGCACGCTTCACCTTCTTCTTCAGCCCAGCCTTCATCTTCTTCTGTGCACCGCGCTCAGGATTCGCAACAGCCTCAATCGTGCGCTTCTCCTTGCGTTCTTGACGAATCGCAACTTGTGCCTGTCGAACGGCATTGTAGGCTTGTGAAAACAGGGTCGTGCCAAGCTTCGCTTTCAGTAATGCGAGTACTTCCTGAGACAGATCCTTGAGTGTTCCTTGAGTAGGATTATGCACATCTGCCTCTGCGTATTTGTACAGTGGTTTCGCCAACAATGTAGCATGTTCTTGCACAGACTCTGCTGAAAGGATCTGTATGGCAACGGCGAGGAACTTGAGCAGCAGTGTTCGCACCAATGTTGTTGTTTCCCGCTTCACATCCCTGTCAGTTTGCAATTGTGTCGCTACACGTTTTAGCAGCCAAGCAGTACATGTCTCACCACTCACAGGCAAGTCATCCTCTTCTGCATCTTCTCGTACCGGCAATAATGTGTTCTTCTCATTGAAAAAGCGGAGCAAAAAGACGAGGTTCTTGGTGATTTGCGTACCGAGTTCATCCGACAGCAAGGGTGAACGCAGCTGAATCAAGAGTTGTCGAGCAATGCGCACAAGCACCACATCAGCCAAGATCAAATCCTTGCCAGCGTGCAAGGTTGGCTTATTGGATGCTTGCGCATTGCTGAAGAGCAAGCCGACCAATTTTGAGGAGGATAGACGGATCCAGGCGTGTTTATAGAGCATGAGCTGGATGATTGCCTGCCAGAGCTTGTCATGCTTCGCTGCAATATAGGTTGTTGCGGCACCTGCCAATAACTTGCCGAATGTTTGGAGACCGTAAAAGAGAACTTGCCAGTGTTGCGCATCTTCCTCATCATCTGCCTCTTCCTCCTTGACAGCTTCGGCAGCAGCAACAACTTCAGTGGTGAACTTTTCCACAAAAAACTTGAGTGTGTCTTGAGTCGGCCGCACTTCAAACAGCAGACCAAACGCTTGGAACGCAGCGCGCTGCAGGAGCACACCATCGTTGTATGCCCAAGATTTGAGTGCTTGCACAATCGTCTTGAAGCACGATTCATCTGCTCGCAGCAAAATCTTCTTGATGAGTGCACCGGCCATCTCACGACACGTCGCTTCATCATCATTGATCAGCACCATTGTCAATGCCAGGAACAACATGGGCAGATATTCCTGTAATACTGAATCGCCAAAATTTTGCACAATAAGCAGCAGGCACTCCATGACGGACTTGCGACCAGAGGCATGCACATACTCGACATTCTTCACCAAAAAGGTGAGTTGCGTCTTCAGTCGACCTTTGCCTTGTGGGTAATCCAGTAAGAACTGGTAGTATGCACTGCGCGCCATGTCTCGTGGACCTTGCGATTGATTCGTAATCATCATTGTGCCCACTGCGTCCATCAAATCGTAAAGTTCAGGCACCATGATTTTACGCGCCATGATGCTACGCAGCATTGAAAATGTCACGCCTTGCCGGTCAGGTTCTTCCAAGTCTGCGCGAATGCGAATCAACAAGTATGCCAAAACCGAATCCTTGATGGGCACCTCTCTTCTCTCCCTGAGTATAGCAGCAATGTACTTGAGCGATGCCTGGCAAATCTCAGATTGCGTAGAGGGCGAACCACGAATGAAACCAACGGCACGTTCAATGAAGACTGGCGCCCCTGCGTCCAACTCTTTGAGATCAACCTTGACAATTTGTGTCAACAATTTCAGGGCAGCCATATGCACATCCTCAAAGCCAGACATCATTGAATCCCCAATGAGCGGCACAAACGCTGCCAGGTTCTCTGGTGTTTGCAAGTCCGGGAATCGACCCAATATGGAGCGTAGCGTCTCGAGGGCAAACTTGAGGAGTTTGTGTGCATTTGCAGCAAAGTGGTTTTTACTAAACTGCTTGCGCGCCTTGAGGTCCACCACAAAATTCTTTTCTGCATCTTTGCGAGCCTGTTCAGTGACGGTGAGCTCCTTGATTTCTCGAGGTTGAGTCTGCGTCAGTGTTTGTGCGTAAATATTGTAGCACAGAAGTAACGCATCGCGGCCGTGGCAAGCTTCGTTCTTCAACAAGCCAAGCGTCAGTCGCCGAAGCACCTCATCCACTTTGCGAATCACTTTGAGGGATCCAGTTTCTGCCAAAAGCGTCCGCAATGGGAATATGACTTCACCCATGCTGCTCAACTTGATGCCACTGGCTACAAGCTCAAAGGAATCATAACTCTTATTGGTCTTGAGCTCCTTCATCTTTGAAATGTAGTCATCTGCTTCCTTCTCTTTGCCAGTCTCTCCAAAGATATCGTCAATGAGCATGTCAACAATCTTGCTGACACAGTAATCCAGTGAGCCATGTGCTGCTTCAAGCTTGACAAGCATGGTATGCACAGCAAAACCAAGCACATGCAGTTGATAACCACGTTGCAAAGCACCTTTGAGCTCAGCCAGAATGTAAGAAAAGTACTTTGGCCCAAGCAGCGAGGCAATCTCACCCAGCGTCTTTCGCGTCATGTCGCGCGACTCTTGTGACCTACTGCGCAAGATATGACAGACATCCGTCAAGACGCCCGGTAGTTTGGCCAGCAATCTTTCCTCGGGCAATGTGGCAATCAACTTGACGGCAGTCACCGCTGCTGGAATACGGTAATGCACCGTCTCGTCGTCCTTGCTGTGCAGGTACTTGATGAGATGGGGCAGAAATCCGTTCATAACAGTTTCTTGTACCTTTTCCGGTGACGGCTGAGAAGCATGCAGTGTTTTCACGATTGGACGCTCTCCTGTTGCAACTTTCTGTCCATTTGGCGCAGCGTCATTCATCTCTTCATCTTCGCTATCTTGCAAGTGATCGACCAGCTCTGTAGATACCTGTACTTTGCCAACCAGCGCATCCACAACAGCAGCAACTAGCCGTACAACTATCGCTTGAGTCTTCTCGTCAGGACGAAGAAGTCCGATATAACGCTTGAGGAGGGCCGAGTATTGATTAAACTTGAGTGATCGACTGAGCACACCAACCGCCTTGATCGTTTCGGCAACAAGATTGTGACTTTCTTCCTTTGGCATGAAGCAGTAGTGTTCAATCAGCGGCAAAATCAGCTGTGCGATATTGTTGCTCTGGATTTCATGAGTTGTGGATATATTCGCAAGACGACGCAGCGCACGCATGCGACGATGCTGCTGAATGTGGAGGATGTTGGCAAAGAAGGAAGCTTCTTCGTCGTTGCCGACAAGGAGAGGTTCTAGATCAGCAACCGTGGGCCAGAAACTACATTCCTTGACAAGCGTGCCCAACAGGCCGACCCATTCTTGTCGAATGAGTTCCGTCTTGTGTCGCATACCTTTTTTCATTGCTGGGTAAAGATCCGTCTCGAGCAGGGGTAGCAAGGACGACTTGTCATCCGCTTCACGAACACGCTCTAATAGTCGACGAACGGTGTATGCAGCGTTAGTACGAATGGCCAATTCTTCTTCGTCGCCGATAAAGAAGATCATATTGTAGAGCAAGGGACGCCAAGCGCGAACAGAGATTTGCATGTATTGCTCCTCGTTGAGCCTTGCAAAGGCCGCCAGTCGTCGATCAAAGTCTGGTGTGTCGAGCCGACGTTTGGAGAATGCATTCAGTTCCTCTAAGATGGAGGCCATCAACACCAAAGATTGATCCTTTTGTGCAAAGAGCTGGACAATCTGGACGAGCGATGCTCGTGCACTTCGTGAGGATAGAGCTGCAAACAGAGACCCAATAGCATTGAACTTGCTCCACAGCGAGGGCGAGTCGTTGACAAAGTCGTCGCTCAACGGAAGAAAATTGGCCACAATAGACAAAATGTCTTCCTTGACTGATTCTTGCACCACCTTGTTTGGCTTTTGCAGCAAAGGCATCAAAAGATCCAAAAGCTTTTGCACGCTTGCGCCATCTTGAACATGAGCTGAGATTCCAGACAAAACCTGGATTTCCAGATTGAGAAAGTCGGCATTGATGGTGTTATTTGTGCTGGCGAATTGCTGATTCTGAAGCAGTATCGTCATGCAATCCAAGAACAGGGGAACCTTGTCCTTGATCAACTGGTCTTTGATAGGCGCGGAAAGATCAGAACTTTGCTGGTCCAAAAGGTCCTGAACCAAATTAAGCACAAAGATAGCAACAGAGTCTTTGAGCGTTTTTTCTGTCAGTGTCTGATAAACACTCTGGAGAGCTTGCTGGTTGTACTGGACAAGGAATGGAGATGTCTTTGGCGATGAAGCCCAGTTGCCAAGAAGCTTTAGCACACCGGAAGGATTTTGAGAAGACTCATTCGGCAGCTTTTCCAAGCGAGGGTCCACAAAGTGCTGGAAGATGGCCTTCATGTAAGGTTGCCAAGTAAAGTCTCTGCAGTAAGTGAACATGAGGTTGAGAGTGTGGTAGACTGAATGACGAATAGATCGAGCAGCCTTAATTTTAATTTCTGCATCTGGAGTGTCCATCAAAGTCTCGATTGTCTGTGTCGCAGAGACGAAGCAATAGAGCAGCGCATCGAGTGACCCTTCGACGTATGGAAGAATTTTGCCGGCAAGCTGCTCAAGGGTGTCCTCCATCATTGTACAATAACCAAGCTGCTTGCGCAAAGGCACATCCTCGCCAGCGAGGATCACATAGTCTGGTCGGGTCTTGTCAACAAGAGCAACGCCTGTGAAGCTCTTCAGGAAGAGCTGAAGAAAGATGCCCAGATCCTGCGGTGGCATACTAGCAATGGCGCTGAGAACAATCGTACGCGAGTTGCCTAGGCCCTTCTTTTGCGAATTCGCATGACGACGTGTAATCATCTTGCCGTACAAGATGCGTGCAACGACTGGGATTACTTCAGGTCGGTGATCCGACTCAATCATCGTTTCGTCGGCGTCTGTTTGCAAGAACGTGACAATTTCATCCCTGGAACGCTGTTCGCTGAGCAGATTCTTCAAGTTGTCTTCGTACTTGCGAAGATGTGCGTCCCTGAAATGCATGAGAATGGTGAATGCTTGCATTTGGACTCGTGAATCGCCCGAAGACAGCAGGTCCATGATAATTGATCGAAATTTGCTTACTTGGGGAAAGGCCGCCGGGTTGTTGAATTTGGTGAAGAGTGCAAGGAATTCCACACGTTCTTTTCTCGAGAATCGCTCCGTCATAGCGTGGTCTTCGTCTTCATCCTCAAATCGGCCCAGCTGCTCTAAAAATACTGGAACAAGCTCACGTGCGTGACGCTCAGCAAGTTCGGGGACCTTGCCAAAAACACGAATAGCTTGTGATCGCTTGCTGACAGTAGCCGTTGCATCGTCCATTGTCATGTCGCGCTTGTAGTCCTTTGCATTGGCCGAATCCACTTGCAAAACTGCTTGTCGGGAGGAAACACAATTTTGCCGCAGGGCAGCAGTGTTGAAGCAGCGGAATGCATCAGTTGACGCCTCTGCGATCTTCTGATCGGCTTCATCAGTGATATCACAGGTTTCCGGGTCGCCAGTCGGGAAACGTGGTTCGTCAAACCAAGACTTGGCTGCAGCCCAGATTACATCTGGTTCATGCTGGGCGATAGAAGCCAGAGTATCGCTGCACATGTCCCAAAATGGTGTATAATTGGTGGTCAACAAGCCCATGCATAGCCCTTGAATGACGCGTCTCAAGACGCCACTCTTGACGAGGGGATAATTTTGCGTGAGCTTTCGTATCTGTAAGCCTAGAGCGCGTGTCGCATCAATGGTCAGGTCGGTCGATTCGATGATTTCACAGACAGACACTAAATCTCGATCAAGCTCATTGAAATCCAATGCCGAAAGAACTTGTAACGAGTACAAACGTCTTTCATGTCCCGGCAAAGCCAAATTTTGGATGAGCATCTCAATAGCTGGTTCACCGGAACTCAACTTGAGCTTCTGCCGAGCTGTAAGCATTGCGACGCCACGCAGCGAGGCAGCAGACCTCCAAACACTGTGGCAATGTTGCAGTGCCTTGACAGAGTCGACCGGCAGCATTGGCCCTTGAGCAAGCTGTGCAAGAATGCTGCCAATAAGGAGATTGTAGTGCGAACCAGGATGATTAGCCTCTAGTGTGCGGCTGAGTAGAGACAAGAGATGGCTCGTCATATCCTTTGCCGACGACAAGAGATTAGAGACGTCAACAAGCGCGCGAAGGGAGACTTTCGATTGCTGCGTGATTCGGGCTGCATCGAGTTGGTCAGCGATTGATTGCATGACTCCTGCATTGAAACGCAGCTTGCCATCTCGTAACGCAGACGACCCAACGGTAAGTGCATCTAGCTTGTTCAGCTGTATTAAGCTTTGCACAATTTCCGGCTGACAATTCGACCAATTGTCATTGACTGACTGCTGATACTTTGGCAAGACGAAGGCCTCAAAGACATCTAGCCTCTGCTTTGCCATGACAATGCTGAACGCAAGTAAATCCATGGTATTTCCTGAGATTTGCTGCACGATAGCGTTTGCGGGCGCAACGAGTAGCTCTAGCGGTGTATAAGTGAAGAGCACACTCGCCAATCGAGCTGCATTCCAAGACGAATCGCATACATCAAAGTATTTCTTGACCAATTGCAACAATGCTGGCCAATCCGTAATTCGCGTGCCTTTGCGGACTGCACAACAGACATAAAGCAGCCGGAAAGAAAAGTCGACCCTATGTGCGTACAACGCATCTTTTGAAGGACTTGAGAGACTTTGATAAAACTCCAAGATTGGGGCAAATGTATCTCGCATACTGTGGTGGAGCAAGCTGGTTGTGATGTTCAAACACACTGTTTCGGAACTGCTCCCTTCAAACATGCGCTCAGCAACCTCTGTAGTATAAGCAACAATGGATTGCAGCAGTAAAAGCCCACGAGCATGAATGGCATGCTCGACGCCCTTTATCGCCTCCGTGAACATGACGCAGACACCTTCTAGATAAGCAATTGATCCAGTGTGCTGCACATCATCGAGAATGTATGCAATCACATCGCTCTGATGTCCGCCTTTTGTGCGTCTGAGAAGAAAAGAGAGAGACTCGGCGGCGAATCGAGTGATGTAGGGCTTCTGTTGTTCGGTTTGACTGAGCAGCCCAGCGATTTGTGTGTAAACAGGAATGAGATTGGTCGACAAGACTCGATTCAAGTACTTGAAAAGATAGGCCATCGTGTTGAATGCCATTTCGATTACTTCCACCTCTTTGTGCTTGGCAAGCATCAGGAGAACATCCAATGTGCGAGCAACACATGGCTCAAAGTCGCTCCCAAGGTCGCGAATCAATTGGACCAGCAAACTAACGTTAGCATGGAATGCACATACTAATAGCGTCTTACTCAAGGAGGGCATCAAGTGCGAGCGCATCTTGCTTGGCGATGGCCTTTAGTAAGACATCGAGAATCTCCGCCTGATGATGCACAATCTGCGGTAGACTTTGTGCTTTTGATTCAACCTCTTTGAGAAATTCAACAAATGGAATCGTTAGATTAAGCTCCGTCCATTTCTCGAGACCAGCCGCGAAGTAAGACCCTGTCTCGGCCTCGTCCAGCGGTGTTCTGGTGATCCGATGTGCGACATCGATGCTTGTTTGCTCGATACGGACGGAGAATGGCTTCCAGACGTGTTTCCGCCTGGTCGCCTCTGTCGCATGATGTACGTCAGTCCTCATCGCACTATAATTGCAGCATCCACATGCGACTGAGCCCGGTTGCTTGGGTGTAGCACTTGTCGCTTGTAGGCATCGTCGCTCGTGAACTTTTTTGAGGATCGCACGCCACATGCGACAACGACTGCTCCCTGAAGTGTGCTTAGGACCAGGACATCTCAAAGTCTTCGCTGCAGAGTATCGAGCTACAGGCTTATGCTAGTCGCAAAGCTGCCCGATGGATGTTGGGACGAGCATCTCGCAGCAGGCGAGCAGACTCGAGTTTGCTGCCCCGAAAGAGCGCGGCATGATTGTTGCGTCCATACGACAGCAGCTTACACACACTGATTCTGCTAGACTGACTGAGAAAGTCGTGAATCAGCTGCTCAATGTACTGTACAAGCAAACAGTAGAGGATAAAGCGTTGCTAGCCAAAACTTCTAGCAAATCTGGCATTGAACTTCGTCTTTCGCAAACGAGTCAACTTATCAGGGATGTCCTGAATGGCTCAAAAGCTGTATACAAGTACAAAGTGGTCAGGACGTTCCTGTCTAGCATGTTGCATGTGCTACCGGCTCGCAAAGATATACTCCTGAAGCCCATCAGCGCCAATTATCTGAGAGCTTGTGTCGATGTGCTTTCCTATCGGCCCCATCTCGATCACCTTGAACTGGATCTATGGCTCGAGTGTGTCAATTTCTTTTTGACGACAATTGAGAATTATGAGCGTGGCAACGATTCCGAACATGGCAGCACAGTCCAGCTAGAAGTCGTACAACTATCCGACTGTTTGGCTTTGCTCTTAACTTGGCATGCAACAGATTACGCCAAGATGGCATCAGAAACAGAGACTTTGGTTGTTCGCACGAGCAGACTTGTTAGCAACTTTCTGCGAGACCATTCACGAGAGAACAACGCCCATGTTCCCATGGTGGCCATTCTGTGCACGCTGCTTCGCTTCACATTGACTAATAGTCGTGAAATCGCGCAGGACCTGACTACCGTCGCCATGGAAGTTCTTATCCAGACCTGGTCGACCCGCAGTCCTGATTTGGCCGTTCAGCTGCTCACGTTGGCTGAGCTTGTCATGCCCATGGCAGTGCAGCTGGCTCAAGCAGACGATGCCATTGCGCAAAATGTTCAGGGTCTGGCTGTCCATCTAGTGGCTACTTTGATGCAAAGCCACGTACATTTGAGCATCAACGATCTCCAGTTTGGCCTCACGGACGGCAGTCATCTGAGTTGGTCGCCTGCTTCTGATCTTGGACTGGCAACGCGTCATTACAGGTGTCTACGCCTCTTGTGTCTTTCAGCAGATGTTGTGTATGCGTTGGAAGAGTACTCCCGACAGATGGCGCTTTCAGTACAATCGTCAGGTAAGAGAGTGAAACTGGACAACGATGTGCCCAAGGTCATGCCATCGCTCCTCCAGGGCAAAAGCAAGGATGAGATTCTGCTCGCGCTTCAAATTGTTTGTGTTCAAAGTTCTCAACAGCTGCTTGATCCATCCAAAGATGCACTCTGGGAGCGCATCATAGTCTTGATCAGCTCGGATGATCGCGACATTCAAGGCTGGGCTTGTGTTTGCACCGCCTTGCGTTTGAGTGCATCCCCTTTACATGATCAAAAGGATAAGCTTCCCTTCGTCAATCCCGCTGTACTCATGCAATCCGTCTTGCGTTTCATCATGTTGTCATCAGCCTCGGGTGGTCTTTGTGTACTGGCTACACAGTTGACAAGGTGTTTAGTGATGGGATCAAGCACGATGAGCTGTCTCTTGAAGGATGTGTTCGAATTGGCACAACTTCGCAGCCTGAACCAATCAAGCTTCCAATTTTTACAAGCTTATGCCAGCACATTGGAGACTCTCGGCGTCAAATCTACAGAAGACACCATCTCATCTCTAGAAGAGTGGTTTGCTGCGAGACTGCTAAGCGAATCTTCTCAAGCTGCCATGTCCGAAAGTCTTGACGAGATGATTCACTTCTTGCTGTATTTGGATGAGCGCCGCCACTCGACTCAGCTAAGTCCAAACCTTGTTTTGGCATGCGAGACCTCGCTGCTTACGGCTGTCAGTCGTCTCGAAGATGGCATCAAATCTCAACTTGTGCAGGAAAATCCTGACATGCTCTTCAACATTTTCAGAATCATGCTAGCAACCATTTCTATGCGCCTCCCTCTACAAGTTGAATTGGACGCGCTTCTGACTTTGGTGCATTCTGGCCTGAAGTTGGTCATACCGAACCACCTCTTTCGATTCACAAGAATCTTTGCCACGGCTTGTGTTCAAATTAGCAAACGAGACAAGAAAGTTGGACTTGCGATAGATGACACTACACAGGCTCGAGCCGTCCGGCTGAAACTTCTCAAAATCAGCATGCAGCACTGCATGTCATTTGTGCAATCTCATGCGTCGAGCTTTACGGAGGCCAGTCTGAAACACAAGCCTTTCGAAGAGACAGATTTGGTTGATGGTGTTGACCCAAAGAATGCTGCCAATGTGCTGCTTCTGGCCTGCCTGGCCCTTGATCGTGATCGTTCCTCCGACCAAAAATCGTTTGAACAGTGCGCCAGTCATGCCTTGTTACAATCGCCTGCTCAGCTCTTCATTGTCGGCGACAATCTTGGCAATCTCGTCAAGTCTTTACCTATCGCAAAGCAGGCAGATTATGCCAGTGAGCTTGTATCGCATCTTGCGCGCAAGTATTTGGCCGACTATGCATTCGAACGCAATGCAGCCTTGCATAATCATCTCATTGTGCTGCTCAAGCTTTCCGTGGGCCCATGGCTGTCTGCAGAAGGTGTGTATCCAAAACTTGCAAGCAACGTATTTGGTTGGCTTGTTTCGGTCTGCTTGACTTCGCGCCTCTCTGCTGCCGAAACCCGTGTCGCTATGGTCCACTTGCTTGAGACTCTTCTCAATGTTGATGGCATGCACGTTACGCAAGACAACGAGGGAGACATGCAATCGACCAGAACGACCCTGCTGCTCCGTCTCAAAGATGGAGACGCCCGTGTTGGCCTTACAACAGCCTCAGCTTGCGTCGTTCTCTTCAGAACCGTGGATGAAGACGACTACGAAACACTCTACAATGACATACATGAAGCTTGCGTTCCACCTGACAACACAACAGAAAGCCTTTCTGTTCGCTTGCACACTTTAGCAAACATCTTCAAAGAGGTAGACGCACTACAATCGGTCACTTTGACCCACTTGGTATGAAATTCCTTCGATTTGAACAAAACTAATGACAGATTGAACTGCACCAATTTCCAGCATTAAGGAACATGCTTCAAGATATGATGTCTGAATTGGCGGATTATTCCTCATCTTCGCCAAGGGAATTATTCATTCAGCACCGCAAACATGTTGTGTTCACTTGGCTTGGTCAAGGAGAACGCATCATGGCTTTTCCTTGGACGCTCTTTGGCTTTGAAAATATTTCAGATTGGGTGCAAAGTTGTGAAGACGAGTTGGTCCCAGTGCTCATCAGCCAAGGGTACCTTGATCAATTTTCTGAAATGTGCTTGTCATTGAGAATCCGCGAGGCAAAGTTGCTTCACAAGCACCTTCGCAGAACTCTTGTTTACGGTGCAATCATCCATGATGGGGACTGGTCCACCATCGAACGACAAGTGTGCCCATTACTCGGCTTGAAGGCAATTTCTGAAGATTTCTTCGATGGGAGGATGTTTGCCATGCTTTTCCAAGCACTCCGGGACGTTCCTAAGTCTTTGACTAAAATGACAACTGCAATTGACAAGTACGTGCAAGATGCTGAATCACGGAGAGCCTGGCTTCGCACAGCTGAAGTTTGGCTTCATCACCTTTCAACACACCAGCTCAAGCGAATGCCTAAAAGTGCCAGCTACTTGACGCTACAATTTCAAGATCTTCTATCGATCAGCACCAAAAAAGAAGGATTAAAAATTCAACGGCTCAACAAGGCTGACACTCTTCTTATGGTGAGTTCATGCCTAGCAGATGTGGCGAGCACTCGCTTGACGATCCAACATGCGGGTATGACTCGTTTGCAATTTTTTCTGGTCTTGACCGACAGGAAACATCTGCAAGGCTACATCGGGCAATTCATTCTCGACGCTCTTCGTCACATCAGCATTCCACAAGAACTAAAACTGGGTGCATGTAGTGTCTTTGAGCTCGTCATCTCAACACAAGGCTTTCGCCAGTCTCTCAGCAGCCGAGCAATTTGTCAAGCATGTGTACAGATTCTGACCCATTGCCTGGAACCTTTGTCTAATCGAGATATAGTCATTGACTTTGTCAGCTCTTTGAAATGGTCGGGTTTCAGCACGTTCTCGATCGTGTGTAAACCGACCAGCTCAGATGCAGCGCAACCGGACGTTGCCTTCGAGTCTTTGCTTGACGATATGATGGATTGCTTTGCAGATTCGGAACCAGCCAACACTCGGACGACAAGACAGCAGTTCGTACATTTGGTGGCCCAAAGAGCTTCTTGGTTCCATGAAATGACGACGGCAACTCTCAGAGTGAAGTTCTTGCAGTTTATTGGTACCGATTACCAGTCCACCAGTCACGCCGATGCCATCTTTGTAGGCAGATTGCGTGCTCAAGCATGGTGCTCGGCTGTGGGATCTTGGTCTTGTTCAATTGTTCCTGAGGAGATGCAGCCGGGTCAAAGAATCTTGTCCTCCATCTTGAAGACCTTGAGCTGCTCAGACATTCACACTGTGTTTGTGACACATAGAGTGCTTGCAGCCATTCAGACTGATGAGATACTGGCCTCCTCCTTCCCAGCGTATGCGAATCTTTTCTATGAAAACGATGCCCACCAAGAGAAAACTTTGACCTTGGGCAAGGTGCCTGCTTGGACAGAGTTACACTGCGAGGCGTCATTCGATACTTGGTCACTCCTACTTGTTCAGCGGCTTGAAGGTTCGCTGATGAAAAGTTCATTGTTGCGAGCTATCCGGCCACTGTTACTCTTTTCGACAACATTCCGTCGCGCTACATTGCCAGCAGTTCTCCTGATCGTCCTCGAGATGAGCGACAAGCTGACAAATGCGGAGCTCTCTGAGACTTTCCGACAGACTTGTCAAAATTACACAAAGCAAAGCGAAGCCATCTTTCAATGCTGGTTCAAGGCGTTTGAAATGCTGCGGTATGCAGCTGCTAGCAAACGAGAGCAAGTGAAGATCAGCTTCTCATTTGATCTTCTCGCTGCGGCTGAGGCTGCTATGCACTATCGCTTGTTTGATCAGGCCTTGCTCTGCTTGCATCAACACTGGAGCACTTTCCCGGAATCAGAGAAAGTTCGCAGGTCGTCTGTCGAATTGTCTCTGTATCAAGCAATCGAGGAACCGGATTCCTACTACTCCTTGCAAGGCGAAGGAACGTTATCAGCCGCAAACAAGCTCGCCAGGCACGAGCGCAACGGACAGAAGATGCTGGCACTCGGATCTGGTAAGGACTATACGTTGATCTATCGAACTAACAATAGCACTTCGTTCAGCTGAACTTGACCGGTCGTCGAGCACAATCAGTTCGTTCCTGAAGCAGCCTTTCAAAGCGATGCACATGTTTGATGCTGCCGTACTTTCAGCAAATGAGATGGCTTCTGCGCCAGACGAGGATGACTACGAAGCTGCCTGGCGCTTGGAACTATGGGACTTACCGAGTCAGCCGACTCGTCCTTCCCATGAGCCCGGTATACACGAAATTATATATCGTTTGCAGAAGCACTATCGCAACGCACACGTCGGGCTCAAGTCTATCGATCAACAATTAGTTGCAGAAGGCTACAATCGCGCGCTAATGATTTGCAAAAATCCAGACCAGGACGTCGCCATGGCCATGATCTTTGAGTTGGACGAATTGCTGCAGAACAAGGCCGACGTCGAGCCCTGTCTAGAAATGTGGACTCGGCGCTCGACTGAACTGACACAAGCAAACCGGTATGACTTTAGTGTACATTGCAATGCTGACGAACAGGTTCGTGGATTTGGACAGTATGCTGTGGTCTCGTCAGGTCATGCTCAGTAGTAGCGCCTCTCGAGAAGATGGCTTGGCGAGAGAAGCTCTTCGTATTGCACAACTTCGTTTGCTGGTCCACGATTATCACAATTTGCCGACCGAGCATCTCTTGCAAACGCAGACAACAGCCGTTGCTCGAGCAGAGAACATTGCAGCAGTTGCACGCCATATCATCCCAGCGAACCTATCAAGGGATATCAGGGCAATGACTTCTACAGTGCTGTGGAATCATGGGGAAACAAACATGTCCCTGAATATGCTAGAAGCTATCGTTGCTTCGGATAATCAGTCACATCACCAGAGCCAAGCACTAAATACCATTGATTTGGGTCTCCGAATGGCAAGTGCGCGCATCAAGGCGCCTCAGGAGATCTTAGAACGCACGTTGATGCCAGCAATCTACTCTTTGTCTGACGAATCGACAGATTCAGTTGGTCAAACGTTCTACCTGTATGCCAGCTTTTGCTTTGAACAACTCAACTCAGTCGCACTTTCTGAAGATTCTGAAAGACTTCATGTGCTTTGTGAAACTCAGAAGGCTGAGCTGAGCGTGATGAGTTCTGCTCTTGAGCGGGCATCCCATCCAGCAAGAGGAGTTCTGCAGTTGAAACTCAAGAACAGCAAGGTGTTGCTAGAGCAAGACGAAGAGGAACTGGCACGTTTGGAAAAGGCAAAGGAGGTGTACCTCTTACAAAGCCTGCAACATTATTTACTTGCCTTTGGTGCGACAGACAGGCACGACGATGCAATCAGTCGGTGCTGCTCGCTATGGTTTGCCAACAGTCACTCTCAGACGGCAAATACTATATGGTCAGCACATTGGGAAAAGGTTCCTTCCTACAAGTATCTGCGCATCATTCAGCAGCTTCTTTCTCGATTGACGCAGGAAGACTCGCCTTTTCAGGTCAACCTACAACACCTTCTCCTCTCTTTGGCGAAAAGTCATCCATTTCATGTCCTTTATCCCATGTATGCCATCAGCTCTTCCGGAAAAAAGGATGCTGCAACTTCGTCACGTCGAGCAGCTGCTACAAGGTTGCTCCAAAATCTCAGGAGTCAGTCCAAGACACTCAAGACTTTGGTCAGTGACATCAATTCTTGTTGCGCCATGTATGTCAAGCTTGCTCGTGCAGATTCGAGATCATTGCCAGCTCGCTCTGAATGGAAAGATGTGCAATATGGTCGAGACTTTTTGGCCGCTATTGCAAAAGTCCGCTTGCCTTCGCTTACCGTGACAATTGAGCCCAGGAGCTCCTGTCACTATACAGACTTGCCCGTCATAACCGGCTTTGGTCCCCATGTAGGCGTTGCAAATGGCAACAGTCGACCAAAAGTTCTTGTCTGCGTTCTTGACGACGGTAGCAAGCTAAAGGAACTGCTCAAGAGCGGAGACGATTTGCGACAGGATGCTGTGATGCAGCAAGTCTTCCTTGGTGTCCATGCTATTCTGCAGCGCAACGAAGATACACGAAGAAGAAAGCTCCTCATTCGGACGTATCATGTTTTGCCGCTTGGGGACAAGGTGGGCGTCATTCAATTTGTGCCTGGCACAATGTCTTTCAACGATATCCTGCCTGATCTTCATAAACGACATCGGCCAGATGATTGGGATGCCAAGACTTGTCGGGAAAAAATGCGTGATGTTGTTGATCGCTCAAAGGCTCAGCGGATCGAAGCTTATGGCGCCATCATGGAACACGTTAAACCTGTCATGCGCCATGTCTTTGTCGAGTGGCACGCTGCGGCTGAGCGTTGGTTTGCAACGCAACTGGCGTACACGCGCAGTACTGCAGCGATGTCAATACTAGGGTGGATCCTTGGTCTCGGCGACCGTCACCTCTCCAACATCATGATTGACAGGAATTCTGGCGATATCGTCCACATCGACCTTGGTATTTGTTTCGAGGCTGGTAAGCTTCTCAAGATTCCCGAGCTGGTGCCCTTCCGACTGACACGGGATGTGATTGATGGTATGGGCATCCAAGGTGTCGAAGGAATCTACAAACGATGCTGTACATTCACGATGGATGTTTTGCGCAAGGAGCAGGACAGCATCAAAAGCATTTTGGACATTCTGCGTTATGATCCACTTTACGACTGGTCAGTCTCGCCAGACAAGCAGAAGAAGCAAAACAATGACGATTCCGTTGTTGACGATACGGATGTCGTCGACACCAGAGCCAAAGACAAGCCAGGCGGAGAGACTGCAAGCTGGGCTTTGTTGGTCGTCCAACAAAAGCTGAGCAAGACATTGAGCGCCACCGCCATGACCAATGATTTAATTCAGCAAGCCACAGATCCCAAGCGTCTTGCAGTGATCTTTTGCGGGTGGCAGCCATATTACTGATTGGTTACTTCACTATATACTAGACATACCCTTTTGCTTGATTGTCTTCTTGTCGAGTTGTTCCAGATCGCTCTGCTTGTAATAATGCGGCGCGACCTGTTGCAGCCACTCGGGCTTGATCTCAATGACACTTCGGACATACTCCTTAGTTGTCAAGACTAGCTCATAGTACAGAATCCATTTTGTGCCCTTGTCAAATAAGGTGGACGATGGATGAATGTACACCGTCTGTCCAGACTTGACACCTCGATAAGATTGCCCATCTCGATTGAGTCGCGCAGTGTTGTAGAAGAATCCTGTTGTCAAGGCTTTTTGTACAGCAATGGCGTCTGGATTGCTCTCGCCAGTGATTGGGATCTCGACACGCTCGCAGAGCCGAGAGAGTTGATCTCGAACATCTCGAGCACGCATCAGGCTTCGATGCTGCAAAAAGTTCTCCTTGGCCCATTGAAAACTAAAGTTCGTATCGACCCACTGATTCCAGATATTGAGCAGGGTCAGATGATCACCACCAGGTTTAGTAAAGCCAGCTCTCGCTTGATCTGCATGAAAGGCTTTGTCTTTAGGTCTGTAGAAGAGTGCTGAGCTTTCCTGTAGCATAGCGACGATGGACAAGACTTCTTCGATACAGTTGTACTCTGAGGCGGCAAGCAGCGATTTTGCCAGCATGGGATCTGTCGGGAATTCAGCCATTTGTCTTCCAATTTTGGTAAGCTCCCCGCGAACATTGAGCGCACCGAGAGCATACAATTGTTCGAGCGAGCGCATGAGAGTCTCTGGCGGTGGCTTGTCGAGAAAATCGAATTCAAGCAGGTCGTTGATGCCGATTGATTTGAGCAAAAGCACCACGTTGCCCAGATTGGTCCGTTGAATTTCAGGAGTCGTGGATTCGTCGAGCTCGTTCCAGTAAGCCCATTTTGTAAAGAGCCGAAAGCACTTTCCAGGAGCAGACCGACCAGCTCGTCCGGATCGCTGATTCACGCTAGCACGCGAACAGGGCGAAATCACCAAACTGGACATGCCTGTTTTCGGATCGTAAACATTTTCTTTGTTGAACCCAGGGTCAATGACATAGACAACACCGTCAATGGTAATACTCGTCTCTGCAATGTTGGTTGCCAGGACCACTTTACGAGCGCCAGGCGGTGTCGGCTCAAAGATCTTTGACTGTAGTTCAGACGGCAAATTGGCATAGATGGGAGCGATAATCATTTCACCGACTTTGTCACCCAATTTGCGACAGGTTTCTTGCAAGTTTTCAGCAGCCGCATCAATCTCGTCTTGGCCCGTCAAAAACACGAGAATATCGCCTCGTGGTTGGGTCGTATGGATTTGAAAGATTGTCGTGACTGCGGCGTGAAGATAATTGGCCTCTGGCTGAGGAGTGTAATGAATGTCGACTGGAAACTTTCGTCCAGGCACATTGAAGATGGGTGCATCATCAAAGTACTCGCTAAACTTTTGTGCATCCATTGTAGCTGAACTGATAAGCAACTTGAAATCAGGTCGGAAGCGGGCAATATCCTTGACCAAGCCAAACAAAACATCCGTGTTGAGCGTTCTCTCGTGCGCTTCGTCAAGGATGAGCACTGAGTATGATGACAGACTTGGATCCGTCATGAACTCCCGCAGCAGCATACCATCTGTCATGTACTTGATGGCAGTCTTTTCAGATGTTGCGTCCTCGAATCGAACAGAGTAGCCAACTTCATTGCCAAGCTTGCAATTCATCTCCTTCGCTACACGCGCTGCAACACTCATGGCAGCGACACGTCTCGGCTGAGTACAGCCCACCATGCCTCGCTTGGTGACGCCAGACTCGTGTAAGTACTGTGGTAATTGTGTTGTCTTGCCAGAACCAGTCTCGCCCACCACAATCAATACTTGGTACTCGTCAATTGCCGCTAAAATCTCGTCTCGATAGACAAACATTGGCAGTGATTCGCGAATTTCCTTCATCGAGCTCGCTTTCTTCTCCCGTTCAGTCAACATTCTTGCAGCAGGCGTCTCAAGATCACCGGGATCGCGGTCAGCCAAGTCAGTGACAAAGTCGATTTGCTGAGTATCGTCAAAGACATACTCATATTCATCTTCTGCCATTTTGTCTTTAGCTTCCCGCACTCCATGTTTAGCTGTGGCCTTGTGCGCTTGTTCCGCTTCCCACCGCTCTTGCTCAGTGGCCTCTCTTGTTGTGTCTTGGCCGCCTTGGTAGCGAGCGTACAGCGCAGACTCTTTGCGCTTTCTATCGATCATGCCTTTTTCTGTGATGTAGTCTGATGGCAATTGATACGCATCTTGGCCAGTGTCAATTTGCTGGGCTTCCTCGTAGGTTCGCAGCGTTGCCTTCATATCTGCTAGCTCTTGACGTTCGCGATCAGTCACATCGTCACCGGCATCAGCAAGAATATCCTCCTCTATCCGGATTTTTTGCTTGAGCAAGAGGATTTGCTGCGGCAGGCGCTTCTTGAGGTACTCCTGTCTTGCACGCTCACGTAGCTCTGGTGTTGCTGCTTTGCGGGCATCTTCATCATCAGCCAGCTTGCGACGCGCCAAGACGTCTCCAAAGTCTTTCGAGGAGCGGTCTTCAATGAGTTTCTTGGTGGACTCGAGTTCTTTCTGCTTCAAACGCTCATCCAGCGCACGTCGCTCATCTTGATCACGCAGACGTGCGCGTTCTTCCCGCTCCTCGACGGTCTCATCAAGCTGATCCTCTAAATTCTCATCTGCTGGCTCAGGTAGCTCATCCTCCTGCCAGCGATCTTCTGAGTCTCGACGCCGACGCCGCGCAGATTTCGAAGAGCGCTCCTTCCGTTCACTCTCCCTTGATTCGCGATGCGGCCGCGGAATTTTGCTTCTTGATCGCCTTCTCCGTCTTGATGTATCTTGTTTCTCAATGGAAGGTGCCGATGGCGCCTCATCCTCTACCGTCAGCTCAAACTTGTACCGTTTCTTGTACTGCTGTGCCGTGGTTGCTGCTTCACGCTTCCGTCTTTCAGCCGCTGCATCGGCCGTACTTTGCACTCTAGGTACACGCTCAAATAATCCCTGGGCGAAAGCAATCGTGCGCCCTCCAGCTGGCAGACCCACGGCTGTGAGTTGCGTTGCGAGTGCATCAGGCGACACTGCTGATGTGGCTGCAGCAATGACAAAGTCTTCAATATGCCGTTCTGAAAGGCCTAGAATCTCAATGAGGTTATCGGAGACATAGGCTTTGAGAGACATGGCTGCGGCCGCGAGGCCCTTGTCAACGTCGTCGACTAGAGCATGATCATGAGCGTTGAGTTTTGTGGTCGCTTGTTCAGGAAAGTTGCGACGAGATGGGCGACAGGGACAAGTCAGTCAAGGATATCAAGGCTCATGTATTAGGTATGACTATGTAGTAATGATTGTTAAAGAGACATAGCACGACCATGTGGCTCTTCTTCCATACTGTGAAACTCTTCCAGATCCTCGAGGGCCGTTTTGGTTGCCAGTGGAGCTACAGGCTTGATTGGCATTCGGCGTTTGCCACGATACGTGTATCCTTTGAAGGCATTTTCTTTGCGTATGTGCATAATAGCAGCACCATGAGTCTTGTCGCGCAGCATAATATCCCTGGCTCGCTCTGGTTCTTTCTGCTTTCCTCCCGCTGGAGCAAGGGTCTCATCTCGTGATGGCTCTTCAAAGTACCGAGTATCGAAAGGGCCACTGACGCGCGGTCTGAATGGGGCGTCTGCCAAGTGTAGATTCTCCCAGTCAATTCCTCGAAACCATGGATGATTTTTAATGTCTTGTACGCACTCTTTGACTGTTTCATGTCGTTGAGAAGCACTGAAGGGTTGTTGCATGCTTTGTCTTTGGAATCTCGAACGGGAGGGCCTGCGAGGACTTCCCAGACGCTGATGTCGGTCACACAACAGACCTTTTATGAGATGACGCGCATTACCAGAGACTCTCTTTGATTCCGGAAACCAGAGCGTATCCTTGTACCCGAGAATCTTCATCCGTGTAGCGTGCCGAGTCTTGCATGAGAAAGGAGGAAAGCCATATAGCATCTCAAAGATGATAATGCCCAGTGACCACCAATCACAAGACCAGCTGTAACCTTCACCTGTGATAACCTCTGGCGACATGTAACTGTTGGTGCCAACACAAGAGTATGCGAGGTGTCGACGATGATCATTCCGCCACGACATTTGGTGTGTCGTTGGCAACTCCTCAACTGTCATGGCTTGATTGACCAGTTGTCCCCTGCGTCGATCGATTGTATCGCCTTCTAAGAGATCGATACCTGTACGTCTCAGTAAGTCTTTGCGCTGTAGCTGATAATACTTTGCATCATGCTCCCAGGATAAATCAGTCGATAAACCAAAATCAGAAAGACGAATGTGGCCTTGCCCATTGAACAAAAAATTGTCTGGCTTGATATCACGGTGGATATACCCCATGTTGTGCGCTTCTTCAATAGCTAATATCATCTCTGCAGCATAGAACTTGGCCATGGATTCTTCAAAGATGTCGTGGTCAATCAGCAGGCTCAACAAGTCACCTCCAGGCATGTGCTCCATCACGAGATAGAGATAATCCGTATCTTGAAAAGAATACTCGAGCTTGGTGATCCACCTGCCACGATCTGATGCAGCAGCCAGAGCATCACGTTCAGCCTTGACATGTGCCTCTTGCTCACGTCTCAGCATATCTTGTTTCTTGAGACACTTCATGGCATAGACTTGTCCAGATTTTCGCTCCTGAACAAGCTGCACGACACCAAATGCCCCACGACCAATAGTCTTGATGCGCTGGAAGCTAGAGATGCCCACTTTGGCGCGCAGCTCTCGTAGGTATTGCGTCTCGAGTTTTGACCATTCTTTGCGCATCTCTGCTCGCTCTGCATCATTTTTGCAAGCTTGAAGCATTGCCTCCAATTCGACTTGACGAGCAGCTCGACCTGATGGACGATTCAGGAGGCCGTTGTAATAAGTCTCAAAGTACGTTCGCGCAGAGACTGCCTTTTCGACTGTCGTGACGGAAGGTGCAAACGTCTTTTGAGATAGATGGCGCTCTGCTTTTGCTGATGGACGATAGACGACCGTGTCCGTGGTTGTTTGCGCCGACAGATCAGTGCTTCGTTTTCGAGGAACAGGCGTACTGGTCTGTGCTTTGACATCGCAATGCGAATGACGCGCTGCAGGATGCATTTGAGCAGACTGATCCGGCAGCATCGCCTCCTGCTTGCGCTTGACATCAGCGTTCAGGTTTAAGAAGGCCTTGAGTATATTGAAGAAGCCGCGCTTTGGAGCAACGAACTCAGCAGAGTCATCTGCGACCGCAGGAAAGCGAGCAGACTTGGTGTTCATGTGACGAGGAGAAAGAAGCAGAGCCAGAACGACCATTCAGAAGGTCATTCACTTCACTCGACGCAGCAGGGACAAGAGCAAACATCCGCGTTGGCCTTGCCACGAGCGTCAGCTATTTGTGTTTGTGCAAGCAGTAAAGTCGCGGTGGAAGAGAGTTCGGTGTTTAGATGAGTTGCAAGAGCTCCATAAATACCTGAAGTCTACGCAGTCTTCAAGCTGAGCCGGATATTCATCGCAGCCAGCTCAGCCGAGAGATATCTAAAGACAAAGGGTATCGCCACCTTCGCTGTATTGCCGCCGCCTGTAAATCGCCGGTCATTCAGCTCCCAGACATCCTCGCCATTACGCACCTGCGTCACCTCCTTTGCGCAGTTCAAGCAGCGTGTTTGTGCCTCATCAGCTCCTTCAACCGATGAAACCTGCAGGATTGACAAAATAGAACCGCACGTTTTGCAAATAAAGGACTGATCGTAGTCGGAGCAGTTGTTGAGACGGTCCTGTAGGATGAAGGAAGCGCCATGAGCAATGATGGCATCTCGCTCCATTTCACCAAAGCGGATCCCACCACCTCTCTTACGTCCCTTGACGGGCTGGTGCGTGAGCGGGTTGACTGGACCGGTTGTACGGACTTGGACCTTGTCGCTGACCATGTGTCGCAAGCGCTGGTAGTACACCACACCAATATAGATGTCCGCCTTGAACTCTTGTCCAGTCACACCCGAGTACATGGGTTCATTGCCGTGAAAGTTGAAGCCTTGCTTGACGAGCTGATTGCCGAAGAAGTCTGCAGCTGTGTGTTCCTCGTCGAATGTGAATGGCGTTGCATCCTGCGCATGTCCACGCAACGCGCCAGCTTTCGCAGCCATCGACTCAACAAACATACCAATCGTCATGCGCGAGGGAAAGGCGTGTGGGTTGATGATGACGTCTGGTTGCATGCCAGACTCTGAGAAGGGCATATCAATAGAAGGCCACTTTTGCGAGCACACACCCTTTTGACCGTGTCTGGAGGAGAACTTGTCACCGATAATGGGCGAACGTGTGACGCGCAATTGGATTTGTAGGACTTGGCATTCAGAGTCACCAGCGTCGTTGCCGAGAATACGGCATTCGTCGACAATTGCCATTTCGGAACCGTGGTACTCAACCACAGTGCATTTACCAGTGACATCGTCAAAGTAGGCTGCCAGAGGATCACCCTCGCTGAGCTTTGCACCAATGAAGGGATATCCGTCATCATCGAGATGGTTATCACACTTGCGAGGTTTAGTGCTATTGCCGAAGCCAAAGTGCAAGTGGTTCGACTCGCCCTTGCGCAGCTTCTCCTTCAGGTCTACCTTTTCCGATTTGTAAATCGTACCATACCCAAATCCACGCTCATGTGAAGACTTGTTGAGAATCATGGCATCTTCCATGTCGTATCCTGTATATGAAATGACGGCAACAATGGCATTCGTTCCATTGGGAAAATTGTCAAAGCCATACGTGTCGTGCAATGCAGGACGTACAATGGGTGTTTGTGGCGTTTGTATCCGATACAACTTGTTATCTGTTCGGTGACGAAGTGTCGTAGATGGCGTGCCCATCGTCTGCTTGCCCATTTGGCATTGATACATGTTTCTTGGACTTTGGTTGAAGTTGGAGAAGGGCGTCAAGTTGGCAATGATACTCAGCATATTTGTTGGTGTATGCTCAATATGCGTTGTGACCTTGTCAATGACATCTGAAGGCATACACGCAATATCCATGTATACTTGTTCGAAACTACCGACAAGATCCTCATGAGGACTGCCGCTCTTGACTTTCAAGTATTTGACTGGTCGCATCATACGCGCAACACCACCAAAAAGGTACAAGCCAGGGTACTGACCGCCCTTGGACGGTGGAACCAAGCCAATTTCGAGGTCAAGGGGTAGCCGTGCATCTCTCGTGACTTTGAGATCACGTAATTTTATGGCAAGCTTTTCTGCTTTCCCATGTGATAGAGAGCCAATGATGCGTCCATCGACTTGTACACTTGAGCGTCCTGCACCGCCGCCAGAGACCTTGGACGCATCGTCCACGCCAAGTGAAAGGAGAAGCTCAGGCAGTTTGGAGGTATCGCAAGCTGTTGTGACAATCTGACACTTGTGTGCAAGATGGTTGAGCAAACCACAGGGCGATCCATCAGGGGTGTGTACCGGACACAAGAATCCCCATGCTTCTGGCAGTAGTTTTCGAACGGTAGTAGTCTTGAGCTCTGCAAAAAAGGATCCTCTGTGGACCATGCGGAAATGACTGAGATATCTGTAAAAGTTGAGCTTCTCAGCAACCACAACGTACCCGGTGGTTTGCTGCAAGTCAAGACCCGTGTTGGAGACTAGATTGCCTGTTGACAAGAAGTATGCAAGCTTCGTGCCAATATCAGTATTGACCTTGGCAACGGTCTTGGCGATATACTTTGGGTCCTCAAACTTGACGTGCGGGGCTGATGCAGCGCGACGCAAGTCAATGCCAATTTGGGCACGAATACCACGAAGACAGTCTTCGAGCTTCTCCTTGATGATTTGACCATATAGAAATCCACCAAGCATGATTTCCTGGTGAGCAGGCGAGTCTGGATTGTCGGGTGCTGAATCGCCTGAAACAAGACTGTATAGCTTGCGCACCATGAACACAAGCATCCTGAACTTGTCCTTATTGTCTTTGAGGTGGACAAGCACAATCCTATTGAGCACACGCTTGCCAACATCACCATCTGACTCGTCCTCTGGCGCATTCATGACAATCCTAAACTTGCCACCCAAAAAGTCCAGAGTTTCTTGCCGTTTGCTCATTTTGTAACTCTTGTAATTACGCAAGAGCAATTCAACACGGTCCGTCAAGAATGTGTTGCTCGTCTCCTTCCCAACAAGTGCTTCGAAGATGTCACGATCACTGACCTCAACGAGAGCTTTGAAGATCATCATGATGGGCACCAAGTACTCATTCTTTTGCCATGAGAATCGCAGCATGCATTGGCCATCTTGCAAATAGTGTACGGTGTTGGTCTGCGATGTTTGGTCCGGCCGCACGCATCGAATCTGCGTACCAAATTCTGAATAGCTCGATCCGCGGTTCATGAAGGAATTGCGGACCAGTGAAATGACATGGTTGCGTCGTGGCAGAATCAACATGCGGATGAGCTTCTCATTACCATTCACAATAAAGTAACCACCCATCTCCTCCGTCTCCTCCTTGGCGCGCATCAGGTCGTACGGCGAGAGATTATGCAAGTGACAACGCGAAGAGCGCACCATGACGGGCAGTTGTCCAGCATCGACTGTGATGGACGTCCAGGCCTTGTTGTCGTTGACTCGGTAGCTCAGCCTGAAGCCGAGTCGTGCACGGTAAGTAATGAGTCGTTCTCTAGCTTCAGTCGGCATGATCTCTCGATTGAGAGCATCCCTGTCGCGCCGATCAATCATGGGCTTGGCGCAAGTCACATCGTCCACTTTAAGGATGAGCTTGTTGCCGAGCCCATTGTTGAGGGATTCGTCCTTCCTGTCAAAGATGACGGTGGTTCCGATATCTTTGCACGCCAATTCTAGTATTCCGCCCTGAGGCCCGTCGAACAATGCATCGAAGGAGTCTGTATGAGGCCTTGTCGCCTTAAGAAGCTCAGGATAAGCGCTCTTGTCCTTGGGCGGATTGGTGAATAGTTTTTGCCGCTGAGTGTTAGGTAAAGCTGCAGATGATGAGAGCATACCTTTAGGGTATTGAATGAAGTCTTGGGCCGTTCTATCCCGTCCTTGGCCATGTCTAGGCTCGTCTACGGTGACTGGAGTCTCTTGTCTATTGAATTCGCTCTAAAAATTGTCGTAGCCGCAAAAGTCTCACGCCGCAGACGAGAAGCTCAGGGGCGAGGAAGCTGAACTTGTGCTTCTACATACGATATAAATGCTATGAGACAGTTTCGCATAGTGATACTGTAAACTCTCCCTCAGCGCCATCCGACAAAGCTACTTGCATCTGGAGTAGTCGGCTCTGATGCCTCGTCGGACGGAGGCGGTGACTCCTCGAATGAAGCCAACACAGATGTCTGTCTGTTGGCCGAATACTCTTTCGGGCGCCTTGGAAGTATCAATGACACGCGTGCCACGCTGAGCGCTTCCCGGGGGGAGATTGGTAAAAGCTTTATCCAGAAGAGCTGTCTGTCGTACACCTCCTCCTCCTCTGCAGTCATCTCTTCTAGAATGTTACCCATTCCGAGGACGCTATCATCGATTTCGTGATCTCCTTTCCTTTCGGGCACGGAATCAAAGAAATACCCGAGACACCTCTCTGAGTTTCCGCATCTGCCTCTCGTACTCGACTACGGCGGCTTTCGACACGTCAGCGAGTAGTTGATGGATGATCCTTCAGCGTACTGATACTCGGTTGGGGACTTTTGTCGAAAGATGACCGAGTGCTTCATGTTTGTAAAAAGGATGAAAGGGCTAGGATGGTGCACACGCATTTCGCCCGTAGCAAAGAGCAGAAGGGGTGCTTCAATCATGCTGGCGAGCCACAAGATAAAATTTGAGAGCGCTTGACGAAGCAGGAGGAAGATGTCTGCAGCACTTCATAAGGAAGATAGTGGCACGTCAACTCAGCTCGAGCTTATAGACTGCCCAGAGACCCATGTTGGTAGCAAGAGCGTTACTTGAAGAGAGGTGTAAAGAGGTAGAGTGTTGTCCCTGACTTGTAGCTCAGACTGCGTGATGACTGTGCACGTGCATCTGAATGACGAAGGGCGAGTGAGGGAGGTGACCAGGCAGAGAGATCAGCTGCAGTCAGTAGTCTGTCAGTCTTCAGCAGCCAGAGACACGCAAGATAGCTAAGCATGTCATCGCAGACACAGACAGCATCCATTCAGACGCTCCTCGAGGCAGAGAAGGACGCACAAGCTATTGTAGAGAAGGCGCGCACATACAGGACACAGCGGCTGAAGGATGCACGCTCTGAAGCTGCCAAGGAGGTAGACGCGTACAAGAAGAAGAAGGAGCAGGAGTACAAGGACTACGAGTCTGAGGTATGCGCCCTCTATGACTATACCCACAACAGAGCGCTGACATGTAGAACACTGGATCGAGCGAGGATGCAGAGAAGCAGGCAGAGAAGGCAATCATCCAGCAGTTGGAGGAGATTGAGAAGTCGCACAAGGAAGGGAAGCAGGCGATTGTGGACAATCTGCTTGCGTCTATTGTCAAGTCTGATCCGCAGATGCACATCAATGCAATCAAGATATGAGGAAGAGAGTGGGCTGGTGAATGGACTGTTGGGTCTCTGGGTCTCTGGGAAGCAGGATATGGGAGCAAGACATCAACGACCAGAGCAGGGAGAGTGCTGGCAGTAAGTAGAAGCAGGATAGACCAAGATCGACGACCAGACTTCTGTGCCTGTGCCATTTGCTCGCTTGAATACTGCACGCTCACACTCAACACCACAGCTCCCATGGCGAGACTATTCAGTACATCACGGCAACTGGCAGGACTCCTCGGGACACGCTCTACCTCTGTCGCACAAGCACCGCAGCCACAAGTCCTTGCACCTTCTCCAACACCCCTACCAAGCACACACCAGCCGCAAGTACAAAACATCAAAGTCAAGCGTCAGATTGGCGGGCTACGCGGTGGAATCACTGGGTTTCTACTTGGCATGACCCTTGCTGGTGCATTGGGATACGCTTACCTCCTTGAAGACTATGAGCGTGCGAGCCAGCGGCTGCACACATCGGTGGATAGTCTCAGCGAATCGACAGGAACCGTGACGGAACATGTACGGCGTATCACACTGGCAGAGCGTGAATTGGAGCGTATGAAGAGGGATATGCCTACGCGGCAGGAGATGCAGCTGCTACGACAAGAAATGCACAAGATTTATGCGGGTGCGCATGCAGAGGTGTTGGATTTACGAGGACAACTCGTCCAAGCTGAGCTGGAGCTCGCGAGACTTGCACGGAAACGAGAAGACGACGTGTAATGCAATCACTATCTATGTGTTCATGTGCCCATTTCTTCAATGCATGTCGACACGCAGGCTACCACGCTCAGTGATACGCGCAATGGTGGTCTGATGACCCGGACCATGTCTGCCTTCCCAGTACGCAGGCTTCATTCCCGGTCCACTCTCTTCACTAGGCTCGAGTCCCTTTCCCCTGATATCCACTGCGCCGTCTGCCGCTTGGAGGGAGAGGTATCCATTGTAGCTATTGGGATACGCCAGTGTCAACGGACCCTGTGCGATCATATAGTTGCCATAGAGTGGTCGATACAGCAAATCTTCGACATCCACCCGCAGAGAGCCCGTCTGTACACGCACATTCAAATTGGCACCCACATCAAAGGGCGAATAACCCACCTGTACATCCACATGACCCGTCTGGGCAAACACATCCATCTGCTCTGTAATCATCAATTTCCCACGAATATTTCCCTCGAGCGTACTGAGCTTGATGCGGCCTGCATGCAGACGTTGACCGGCTTCTGCAATGATATCCCCACGTTCGAGTGCAATGTCGAGCTCCGGCAATGAACCCCATGCGCTCTCGAGCAGCGCAACATCAGCGTCTGGGAAGACTAAACTCAGCTTTGGCAAGGGCCGTGATGGCGGAATGAGCAGGATAATCTGCATCGCTACACAGTGCTTTGGCGCCCTCGCCAATTCACTGTCCGGTCCAAGCAGTGTATAGATCCGCATGACAGAATTCTCAAACGTAATGCTGAAATCGTCACTACCCACTTCATGCGACGTTTGTACATTCACTTCAATATCAAACTCCTCAATCGGCGCTCGAGCGAGCAAGACTTGTATTTGATGGTCCACCTTGACAGTAGCATGATCGACATGCTCAATCTTGATTTCCCGAGATAAGTCAGGGCGTAGCCTGTCGTTGTAGCCGCGCCAGGTGTGTGGGAGATTACTACACCGTTGCTGCTTGGCAGTCAGTGGTATTGTAGTAGAGGAGAAGAGGTAGCGAGAGCCAAAGAAGAGCACACAGAGTGTCATGCATAGCGCAGAGAGTCTGTAGCGTGTCATGACGTCTTGTAAAGCCATGCAGAGAGATACTAGGCCCGTGGCAGCAGGTGTTGTTCAAATCGTACAAGCGCAGCTGGTGAAGTTTTGAATGCGCTGACCAAATGCAAGCTACAAACTACATCAATGCTACAACCACGGAGAACCTGCTATATCGCTCCAAGATATCGCTGTACTCGTAGATATGCTTCGAATAAGATTGCCGTCATTGGTGGAGGTATTGCCGGCCTCTCTGCTGCTTACTTTCTACAAAAACAATTGCCAGCAGCTCATATTACGCTTTTCGAGACTGCCAAAGAGGCTGGCGGCTGGGTCAAGAGTAAATCCTTGGATGCAAGTACTGGCGGCAATGTCGTCTTTGAAGAAGGTCCACGGAGTTTGCGGCCTGTGGGTCTGCCGGGTCTGAGTGCTCTTGACCTCGTTCGTCAGCTCGAGCTTGAAGACAAGCTCATCCTCGTGCCAAAGAGCAGTCCGTCCGCAAAGAACCGCTTCATATACTACAAGGGAAAGGTACACAAGCTGCCTAGCTCTCTCGTGGGCTTTCTCAAGTTTGCAATGACCAATCCCATCCTGAAAGGCTCTCTTGGGTCATTGATGCTTGAGCCATTCCGAAAGCGTCGACCCGCGTCCTTACAAGACGAGTCTATCGGATCCTTCATTTCACGACGATTTTCGCCCATCATGGCCAATAACATGCTTTCAGCTGTTGTGCACGGCATCTACTCTGGCTCTGTGGATGCTCTTTCTGTAAAGAGCACATTCGGAGCGCTCTGGAAGTACGAAGGACAAGCTGGTAGCGTCGTTGCTGGTATTCTGCGGGGAACAGAGACATTGAGTCCTTTTGATCAGCAGCTGTACGCGAAGCTCAAGCTAGAGAATACGGAAATGGCGGAAAAGCTTAAGGATACCAGTGTCTACTCCTTTCAAGGCGGTTTGATGACCATGACCAATCGCTTACAGACACTTCTCAAGGAATCTGGTCGTGTCAATGTTGAGCAAGGTGCTCCTGTCAGGCGGCTTGAGGTTCACGGCGATACTGTATCAGTGACACAGGGTGGGCAAACGATATCATTCGACAAGGTAGTTTCTGCCGTGAACGCAAAACAGCTTTCCAGTATACTACATGGTACCATGGAAACAACAGAATTGGATGCTGTCGAGTACTCCACAGTCATGGTCATCAACCTCTACTACAAGGATCCGGCGATATTGCCAATCGACGGGTTTGGCTACCTGATCCCAAAATCTGTTCCACTGGAAGATAATCCAGACAGGGCACTCGGTGTTGTCTTTGACTCTGCCTCTGTGCCAGGCCAAGACTCTGCACTTGGTACAAAAGTCACTTGCATTATGGGTGGACACTGGTGGAAGGGTCTTGACCCTTCGGCATTACCCACGCCTGAGCAAGGTCTTGAACGCACGAAACGGGTGATGCAGGGACATTTGGGTGTGACGCAAGAGCCGGCACTATGGAACGCGAAGCTACAGCATGATTGTATCCCACAATACACGGTCGGCCATGCTGCACGCATGAAGAAGTTGGACGAAAGGCTGGCAGGATTCGGTGGCAAGTTGGGCGTTATTGGAAGCAGCTATGGCGGTGTCAGTGTCAATGACTGTATCTTGAATGCAAGGAAGGTGGCCGACGCAATTGTTGCAGGACAGGACGTGACTGGTCTGGAGGCGTTTAGGGAAGCTGACTGATGATTCGATCAAGCCGACTCTACGGTTGTAAAGGCATCTATGCTGCAGTGAAGAAATTCACTATCTGTCCAGACATTCAAACAGCCTGCCGCGGCCTTGAACATGCTCGAAATGATATTCACATGCTGCGAGCTATAGCTTCCAGGACCAGGAGCCAGACCACGGGACGTGGGATGGTAGCGACTCTGTAGTGACTTGGCAAGTAGCAGCGTAATCGCCTGTACAGTGGCGTCGTATCCAGCGGCACCTGGGTCTATCTATACTATTCTATAGGCTAGATCGGAACATCCAGCCCGCAGGACTCGGTAGATTGGATCCCGTCAATCTCAAGATCAATTTCATGCGCGTCGCGTCTGCTGAATTCTGCTTGGCGCGAAATTTCCCTGCGCGCGAGGAGTCGAAGCTGCACCTGCACGACCTCCTTCCCTCCTCGACACCACTGTGACCACAAGCTCAAGCTGCCACTGGCCCACTGCCTGCCAGAGGAGTGCAGCAGTATCTTCTTGCACACTCTGGACTCTCAGTCTATTATGAATGCTGCTAAAAGCGCTGGTCGGGATTAGGCCACCGCGTCATCTCCGGCACGCAGATGATCTGCTAAGCTGCCTCTCGCGCCAGGAGAGCATCGCACGCAGGGCCAAATGGCCATCCCTGCCTGCTCTGCTAGTGCCAATCTAGCAAGTACTAGCACTGCACCAGCTTACCAGGACGGCCCGACGCCGGCAGCACACAGGTGACAGGACAGGAGATCCCTGTTCTCGTGCTTGTTGACGCACAACGGCTGGCACAGTGCATTGCCCTTTGTACGCGCTTTCGTCAACGACAAGTCGCGCCTCCCGCCCAAGGAGTCAACAGCCTTTGCTTCATCCCTGGCCTCACCTTGGGACCTGCTGCTTGTCTGTTATAATGTCTGTGATTCCCTCTTGACTCACATCTTCCTTCATTCATTCTCTCTACTCTCTCTCGGTCGACACCCTTCCTCACCCTCAAGCCAGTCTTTCAGTCTTCCAGAGGTAGACCATGTTGTTCAGCACTGTCCTTCTTTCTTTGCTGGCCGCGAGCGATGTCGCCTTTGCGGCGCCGGGTGGCAATGTCCGCGGTGTTCAGCTTCGTCGTGTCCAGCTCGACAGGCGTCAAGCTTCGTTAAACTCTAGCCAGGTCATTGAGTCAACAACAGAGGTGGTTTCCACTACAACCACCGAGTCTACGACCGCGATCGAGTCAACTACTTCGGTCGAGTCAACTACTGCCATCGTGTCCACCACTTCTGTCGAGTCGACCACGGCAACGGAGCCTACTACCTCAGTCGAGTCAACTACTGCTGTCGTGTCCACAACTTCTGTCGCGTCAACCAACGCAACCGAGTCTACAACCTCAATCGAGTCAACTACTGCTGTGGTGTCCACCACTGCTATTGAGTCATCGACTGCCGTCGTGTCGACCACCACTTCCGAGTCCTCTACGGCGCTCCCATCTTCAACTGCTCCATTCTCGAACTCGACCATCACGTTGACTTCTGCTACAGACTCAACCACGGCTATTGTGTCTACCACTGCCACTGACTCGACTACGGCGGTTGTGTCCACCACTGCCACTGACTCGACTACAGCTGTCGTGTCCACAACAGCAACTGATTCGATTACGGCGATTTTGTCTACCACTGCCACTGACTCAACTACGGCGGTCGTGTCCACCACTGCAGCTGACTCGACCACGGCTGTTGTGTCTACTACGGCTACTGATTCGACTACAGCTGTTGTGTCTACTACGGCTACTGACTCGACCACGGCTGTTGTGTCTACTACGGCTACTGACTCGACCACGGCTCTCATCTCTACTACTGCAACGGACTCTACCACTGCTCTCGTTTCTACTACAGCCACCGAATCGACCACAGCTGTTGTTCCTACCACTGCTACTGACTCTGCTTCTCTGGCATCCAGCACTGATGTTGCACCCGTCTCACCGACTGTTAGCGTTGTCGTCCCAATTTCGCAGACAAACAGTGGCTCGCCTGCATCTTCTACGATTGCAGCGCCTGTCCCTGTTGGCAATCCTCAGACAATCACCTTGGTTGCCCCTGGAAGTGGTGTATTTATCTGTGAAGGTGCCTTCATTGTTCTCTCTACAGTCGGCTCGCCTTCGCCTATTCAGCTCTACCCCGACGGCTCGCTTGCTTGCAACGGTATTGTCGCAGTCTTTGCGCCCAACTCGAACGGCTTCGTCGTTTACATCTCGTTGCCGGTTCCAGCTGGCTCCGCTAAGGCCCTCTTCACCATCACTAGTAACACGCTCCAGGCCTTCTTCGGCAACGCACTCAGGAAGCGTCAGACTCCTGTGCCCCTCGGTGTCAACGGACAGAACCAACTCGGTGTCGGTGCCAACTTTGTTCCTGTCGTCATCACTGCTGCCGTCATCGGCCCTGCCTCAGTCTCTGGCTCTGCAGGCAGCTCGGCCCCTGGTGTTGCGACTGGTTCATCTGGCTTTGCTACAATGTTGAGCTCCTCTGTCATGTTCTCTGCTCTGCTGCCCAATGCTACGACCACTGCAACCGTTTCGATCACTTCGACTGCCGTCCTTGTCCCTACTCCATCAGCTTCTGGCAGTGGCAGCAACGGCGTAGCTCCAATCACTGGCCCTGTTGGCGTCATCTCGACTATCACGACCTCCGTGGTGGTCACTGAGGTCCAGACCGTCAGTGGCAGCGCCGTGACAGTGACTGCCACCGTGCCTTCTGTTGTTACTGTTACCCAGACTTTGGCTCCTCTTGTTACGCAAGTCAACTCGGTCGTCACCATCATCTTCCAGTCGCAGCCAGTCCTCATCTCAGTCATCATCACCGTTACGCTTCAGCCCGGCATCCTGATCCAAACCTTCACCACTGTCTTGACGACAACTCTGCAGCCTTCGCCTACTGCTGGTGTCTTGCCGGCTCCAGTCACAACGACGGTAACGCAGACGATCACTGTCACTGCTCCACCTTCGGTTGCTGGTACTCCTGGTGCTGCCATCATTGTGCTGAACCCTGTCAACAACGCTGTGATTCAGCCTGTGGTGACAACCATCACCATCACACAGACTGTTGGTGCACCTGCGCCCTTGACGACGACTCTTGGCAACGGCCAGGTGGTGACGGTTGCCCCTGGACAGACAACAACCATTACTGCTACTGTCTCGACGACTCGCACGACACTGACCTCGACCTTTTTTGTTACGGTTGACGGCCCTGCAGCGACTGGTGGTGCTGGTGTTGGCGGCATTCCTGGCAACAATGCCGTTGTGCCTGGTTCTGCAGTGCCTACTGCTGCACCTGTTGTTGGTGGATGCACACAGAGCTACACGGTTGTTGCTGGTGACATTTGCAACTCTATTGTTGCCAAGTTCCCTGGCTTGACACTTGCTCAGCTCTACACCCTCAATTCTGCCATCAACAGCGGCTGCACCAACCTCGCCATTGGTCAAGTTCTTTGCGTTGCTGTCGCCGGTGTTGCTCCTGTCACGCCCATCACGACGACTATCGTCCAGCAGCAAGTGGTCGTCACGCCAACTGTCTATGTCATCATTGTCAGCATCCAGCCTGTCATCATCAACAACCTCATTGTGGTCAGTGTTGATGCCAACGGCGGTACTTCTACTGCCATGACGACACTCTTCTCCACGACTACTGTCTTTGTCACGAGCACCATCCAGACTACTGTTACGACAACTATTGGCGGTAGTGCTGGTGTCTTGCCTGTTGCCGGTTCACCGACAGCCACAGCCACAACCACAACCACGCCTGCAGTGATTCCTGTGACGTCTGTGTCATCGACTGCAACAGCCACTGCAACCCTTGCACCCGTCAACAATGGTACCTCCAACAGCACCATGGCGATGCGCAAGCGTCACCGTCGCAAGGAAGTTCAGCTGTACTAGGTCTCTCGCCTTCTTCCTCTTCTTGTAACGACTCTTTTATATTATGCTCCATAGCTGCATCTAGCACTGAATAGACATTGGAAATACACTCTGCATCACTTCTCTGCTCTTCTTTGTCTCCCTATATCACTTCTCTACACTTCTTTGTCTGGCCTTCCCTGGCCTGCTTTTGGTTGTCGCTGCATCCCATCTGAACTCTTTCAACACAAACAAAAAACCTGGACGCGACCGAGACGAGCAACCAGGAGACTTTACCTAGCTAGAACTCTACAGGAGACCGGGCCGTGAAGCAGAAGGAGTGTCAGGAGAGAGGCCTGTGACACGCTAACTCGTGTCATTCGCGCAAGACACAGATTGACAAAAAAATTAAAGCGGACACGATGCTAGCTACCCCGCCAGCAACTGCCTTTGATAACGAGCATGCATCGACGCAGCCGTCTTCACACTTCAAAGAGGGGCTTTTGAGCCATGTCACGCATGATGAATTGATTGCATCGCTCGAGATTGCAACACCTAGCAAAATGGCGAGACGCGTGCCAGATGGATCTACGCGCACCAACAACAATGCACGACAAATAAGCGGGCCTTTCGAGGCGCGACTTGCACGGCTACAGGCGCTTGCACTGCGTCAACTCAGTCATGCAGGGCAAGCGGATGCAAGTGAAGAAGACGAAACGGCATCTGCCGAGCGGATTGATGAAGCGGCTGATCTTCTCAAGGACTTGCAAGCGGAAGATGATATTGCTTGGGCGCTACAGGGACGTCAAGCAGCTGCGTATTTAGATGACATGTTTACAACTCTATCAACAAAACAGAAAGAGACGGCGGATGATGAGCTTGCTGCGAGATTGCGAGAAGCAGGACCAGCTTTGGCGCGCGTTCGGATACAGCTACATGCGGCGGATGATTATGAAGATTGTCGTGGGTCGCTGGATGCAATTGAGCAGGAGATCAAGTCTCTGCGCACAGCCATCTATCAAGTCGAGGAACAACGTCACGTCGCTGTACCGCCTGAAGCGATTGCACCAGACGTGTTGGCTGGTATTCTGCGTGAAGAGCCAGAGGGCGAAGACACAGGTACCCCAGGCAAAGTGGTTGGGGATGACTTGCTGAGTCGCTGGGACCGGCAATTAACAGAGACCATGATGCAGCTGTCCAGTCGACTACAGCCTCTGCGTGCAAGTATCAGCTTGTTTCGCCCGCGCATTGAAGTCTTTGAGATGCGAGCTGCTGGATGTTTCCCAACAGCCGTTGTATCATTGCAGGAAAAGTACACGAGCATTGAGGGCGAGTTCAGTATCCTTTCTCGTGATTTTGGCACGCTGAAGCAAGAGCTCGGAGAGGATAAGTGGATGGCGGTGTTTCGACAAGTCAACAAGCAGGCGTCCGATATGATGGAATCGCTCGAGCGCACGGCCAAGCGACTCGGTGCAGCACCGTTCAAAGGTGTCGATGCCGAGAAGCTCGCGACAGCGTTTGAAATGAAGGCAGAGCACTATGGCAAAGCCATTCCGGCTGTCCTGAACATTATGCATGCTGGTGTCAAGAATCGAGCCACACTCAATGGAGAAGTCATTCGTGGATACGACTTGCTCCTTCAACGATGGCATGCGCTCGAAAAGGAGATTGATGCAATGCATCGCAGACTAGAGAGTGCCAGAGCTGGTGGAATGATGCGACGTACTCTGGGCGCTGCAAGCGGGAATCGGCAGTCTCCCGAGCGCAAGTCCAGCGCATCTCTACTGAAAAGTGCATCCAAGGGACCACACCCAAGACTATTGCAGCCTGGTACCCCTCGACGGATACCAAAGATTGAGCGATGCGAGTCGCCGTCACCGGCTCTGTTTCGCAGAGACGTTTCTCTAGATCCGCCTCGCAGTCGGTCACGTCTGAGCATGCACGGTGGTGGTAGTAGCACGCAGACTTCTCTCTCACCGCAGAAGCCGCCGTGGAATGCAGGTACGGCCGTTGCAAGAATGCCAGACTCGCGTATCCCTTTGACGCCCATGCGCAGTGCCTCTCGGCTGGCGTCTCATGAGACTGGTCGGGTTGGCGGTGCTCAATCTTCTCTTGGCTTTCATCGTGCTTCGGGAGCGACAACGCCTGTGCATGGCTCCAGGCGTGCTTCTGTGAATCCAAGGGGAACGCCGAGTCGTGCAGCGAGTGGTGTCATGCGCTCGCCTGTACCGCCTTTGCCCACACATCTGACTGCAGAGACTATTGAACGCTTGTCACGACCCAAGGCACCGCAGCTGGGCAAGTTGCCACCACCGCCGTTGCCAGCATTTCAAACGCCCGTCAAGCAGCAAGGAATGTCTCGTCTACGGCCCATCACGCCATCTGGGATTCCTTCGCTGAAAAAGGGCGTGCCGAGCAGTGTACCTGGGTTGGCGAGTACACGGCGAGAACGAGTTTCTGGCATTGCTCGGCCACAAACGAGTGATGCTGTTCCAGAGCTGCGAGCACCGTCAATCATGGGCACTGCAGCGTCTCGGAGAAGCAGTATGCTTCCTGTTCCTAGTCCACGTAGGCCAGCCCGATCATAGCGAGCTGTATGCATAACTTATTGACTCTGGATCACCCTGAGATCCCTTGAATCCTTGATTGTGCCATCTGAGTCTGAATTGTCGCAAATGGCCAGCAAGGTCACACCCACCCTGCCGTTTAATCGTCAAGACACCCTCTCAGGACACTCAGCCAGCCCGGGCCATATCCGGAACATCTCCAGCTCAGTACGGCGACTGTATTTATGTCCATTGACCGCAGTGTAAAGCAAAATCCCTTCCAGCAGCTTGTTGCCGACATCCACAGCTGCTTGGGCGCAGACGCAGGCATTGACACGTCTGATGCGCATCTCCAGCAATTGCAGCAGATCATGCATGACTACACCTCCTGTGAATCTGACTGGATCAAGTATGCGCTAGAAGAGCCAACGCGTAGCTACACGCGCAACTTGGTGAGCAATGTCAATGGCAAGGCCAATTTGCTTGTGTTGGTATGGAATCCACGGCGACAGAGTCCAGCGCATTGTCACTCAAGTGCGCATTGCCTGATGAAGGTACTAAAGGGAACCTTGAATGAGACGCTGTATGCGTGGCCGAGAGGTGCGAAACCGATGGAGCCTGGGAAGCCGCAAGAAGCGACACAGGAATTAGATGAGCATGAGAACGATGAGGATGAAGATGGAGAGGGTTTACAGGTGACGAGAATCACAGACTATGACAAGGATCAAGTGGCGTACATTAATGACGCGTTGGGTGTGCATCGCATCAGCAATCAGACAGACGAAATCGCCGTCTCCCTACATCTCTACACACCACCATGGGCATCCAAGTATGGCTGTCAGATCTTCGATGAGCGGACCGGCCATGCACACCGTGTTGCACAGTGCGGCTTCTACTCTGTCGATGGCATCAAGTGTGTGTAGCATCTGCCCGACGGATCACCCAATCAATCATTGTGCGTTTTGGCGTCTGCATCAATCCTTACACTTGTTTATCCATAGGTTGACAGTCATAGCTCCGCCGCATCATGTTGCATGCACGGATAAGCTCTTCTCCCTTGGCTAGTGCTGGAGCCGTTGGTGTCTTGCTGTGCCGCACGCAGCTCTGTCCATCTACGCCTTTGACGATGTAATCCCACGTACCGCAGCTTTCAAAGCCTTGTTTCTCAAAGAAAGCTTGGCCATGATCAGTTGCTGTCAAAGCAGACACAGTCATTTGCGATTGACTCTGCAGAGATGCAGCAATAGACAGTTGTTCCTTCACGAGACCTGTGAACGCTGCCTTCATGAAGTTTGTCCTCTTCTGTCCGGTCTTTGGCTTGCCGGAGTTGTTTTCAATGTGCCAGACGTGATAGCCGCATGGGTCTTTCGATGCTCTTGGAACCAGCATGTCCGGCATAATATCACATTCTTCGAGTTGTCCTTGCATGAGAGCATCATGAAAGGTCTTGTGTATGCCAAGCAGGCACAAGACGCCTGTTCGTTTACCAATATGATCTGTTGCTTCAACTTGCACAAAGAGGTCTGGTTGAGCAATTTGCCAGCAGAGTAGCGTTTGGAGGGCCAACTTGTTTGGGAAGATGGCTGCATCTGCTTTGTGCAGAGCTTCTACTGCGTCTGGCTCGAGCTCGGTGTAGACTATATTCAGAGGAGCACTCATGGTAAGCAGCTTAGATTGAATTTAGCTCATTTGCTTGGAATGATTGTAGAGTAGTAAGTGCTGGTAGGTTGAAGTCTTTATGAATCTCTGGAACAAGCAAAGAGTCAGGTACTCAGAGCATGTCCCTGTCTATCTTTTTGCGAGCAATTCATCTACGCTAGCTTGTTGAATGTGTAGCATGCAGGTTGCGTCTTGTCTATTTCGTTCTTCATTTCATGATGCATGGTTGATATACATGAAGGAGCCCATCTCCTTTCCGCCATGATGCATGGTTGATATACATGAAGGAGCCCCTCTCCTTTCCGCCTCGACAAACAAGCTTACTGTGCGCGTGTTGCCTTGAAGTATGCGGTAAAAACACTCGAGTCCTTGACATCACCGGCCTTCTCCTCATCGGGGATGTCGTCCCACGTCATGCGCTTCTCAGCACCACGATTGCCGCGCTCATCCCTATCCTCCGTCAACCAACGCAAGCACAACTCCAACAATGCCGAATTGGCCTTATCATTGCGATCTGCAACAGCAGGCAGGAACTCCTCTGGTGGGCCAACCGATAAGATCTGACCGAGGGTCATGTGTACGAGGTGTGTAGGCCAACTGGCGAGACCATCAAAGATATGTGTTGCATAGACAATGGTACAATCGCGCTGCTGTGTTTCTTCCTTGAGAAAGGCGAGCAAGTCAGAACGAGCGAGCACATCAAGATCGACGGTGACTTCATCGAGGAGCAAGATTGTCCAAGGTCGCATTAATCCCATGATGAGCTGGACACGCCTGCGCTCACCATCAGAAACTTGATTCATACGCCATTGCAAATCAACATCTAGAATCTTCATCAACTGATCTCTGCGCTCTGGGTAATGTTCTGCGCCGATGGAAGCGAGTAAGTGTGATACTTTGATGTCATTGCGAACGACTGGGTTGTTCGCCCATTCCGTGCCGAGGTAGGTGATGCCAGGCGAGTGTTCTCGAAATGGATCCTGGCCATTGATGAAGACTGTGCCTGCTGGAGCGATTCGCTTGCCTGCAAGGAGTCGCAGAAGTGTGGATTTACCCGCACCATTTGCACCGACAAGCAAAGTTGCTGAGCGGTTCGGTAGTTTCAGGTTGAGGTTGGCGAGGGAGAGCGGGAGGTCTGGCGCATGGGAGAAGTTCAGATTCTTGACCTCGACTGCAGAGGACATGGCTTTTTGATGAGTAGATACAAGCGCGTCTTGCAACCCGGTCATCTTTCCCGGTCGTCGAAAAAGGCCTGTTACATAATGACAGAAGCCAGTCACAAATACAGTCAGTGCACAGCTTGACTGCCCTTGCCGTAGCAAAACTCCCAGTCGACAGAAGTATGCCTATTCTCTTTGCCGAAGGCGATGATGAGCTGTTCCCAATCAACAGGATTCTTGCTTGCCGGCTCAGCATGCTGCCTGTCCTTCGCCAGTGCGCCTGAGCCATAGATATGCCCATCCGACGTGATGAATGTGCCAATTTCTCTGAGTGTGATGGAGATGCGCTGATCATCATAGGCATTCTCTTCAGGCTGTCTTTCTGATGTGCGCCGTTTATCTGGCCGAATCGCATGTGTCCATGCCGCATTGGTATCGAGGTTCATCACAAGCAGCGAGTTGTGCGGCAATTTTATCTGAACATTCTCCTTGCGCTTCGAAGTATCTGCTTCTGCTAATGCTTTGTTCTGTTTCCATCTTAGCGTCATGGTCCGTTGCGCGCCAAAAGAGGCATTGACGATGAGTGAACCAGGGACGAGATCCAGCGTCTTGTCACTATGCTCAGAGATATTATCAGCGCCTGACCGATATAGCTGGATCAATGCATGATTGAGTCGCGTGCCGAGCTGTGCATTGATGCGATCGACCAGGCGCTGCATGAGCGGTGTCCAGGGTCCTGTGGTGGGACTCGCATCTGCTGGGTGGCGGTAGATGGGTCTTGTCCCATCCGTCTCGACAGCAGCTTGGACACAGACAAGACGTGGTACGGGCGTCCCGAAGCTAGACATGGTCTCGAAGGAAAGTTCTTTTAGCAGTTCAGTGAAGACTGTGGCAGCCTCATTTGCCGGGAGGAAGTGTGTAAGGAGGTAGCTGCCCTCGCAAAAGACGGATGGAGCGGTGGTCATGGAGCAGGACCTGATGAATGAGCAGCTCTCCAGTGTCCCCCGTCACACACAGAGCGACCAAGGATGGTCTATCTCTGTCACTGTGGTTATGTGTCTAACACTGTTTGTCTGTCTGTGTCCTGTCGCGTCGCGTCTTTTCTTCGCCACAGAAAAAACAAAAACAAGCAGAGGAGACTCAGTGAAGACGACGACGAGACGAGAAGCTCATAAGGACTAAGTACATAGACGGGGAAAGCATTGGGGGACGGCAAGAGGACTGCCGCATCGAAGCAATGTTCTATGAAGCATAACCTGGACGAACACCTCGCGTGGATCAGACGCGAACGACCCTACAGCATCCCATCTGTCCAGCCAGCATCGTAAGCGCCGTCCCATCGTTGGCACTGAGACAGAGACTGACACTTAGATCAGGCGGCACGCAGCGACTTACCCGATTATCGACGCGTCGACAAAGCTCGAAGCGCACTTTGGTCCAGTCATGCCGAAGCTACTCTCTGCGCGTATGAAGAGCACTCCAGAAGTGCAGTCTTTCTCTGCTTCTGGTACGGTCTCCTCATCCGCATCAAGTGCAGGAAATAGGCAGCGAAATGTCCAGCAACAAGCTGTGCCTGCGACGTACATCACGCCGTCCGTCTCAGCAATTGTGCCAAATCAGCGGCAGACAGTCAACCTCGACTCGCCTGACGCGCCGGCTACGGCTGCCATCACCATCCCTGCAGTGATACAAGCAATGTCTGCTGCTAAGCGCGGACCTAGCTCGCCTCACAAGCCAAAATCTCCTGCGAAGCGTCTCACTTTGCACGTACCAGACAGTGATGCCGAGGATGAAGACTTGAGGCTAGATGACGACGCAGATTATCTTGCCTTTATGGAAGGAGAAGCACAAAAAGATATCGAGCTGCCTGAGGAAGAACCGCCCAGCTATGACGAGGAAGACATCCCGGTTCTTGCACCAGTCTCTGCACCACAGATCTTGGCAGCTTCAAAAGTTAGAGCACAAACGAATACGCCAGTACCGCAGGTCATCCCAGTACAGACCCCAGTCTTGTCATCTACACCCTCCATCATTGTCTCTGCAGCTTCAGCCGAACAAGAAGCCGCCCTTGCCTCTCTCGGTACAGAGATCCTTGAATGCTGCATGGATCCTGCACGTGGTCAACACTGCGCAGATGCACAACGTCTCATTGAGAAACGTCGCCAGATTCAACTCACTGTCCATCAACAACGCATCAAGCAACTCGAGGAAGCCATGGTTGCGTGTTGTATGCGTGGCGAAGCAGTTGCTGGGGCTCTTGTCGCCGAATGTGCAGCCTTACGCGAACAGGTACAACAGCTACAAGCTCAGTCTGCTCTGTCTATCTCTTCAGCAGTCTCTGCCCCGGCCGCCCTCAATCCGGTGGCCAGTTCACGATTGAATCAGCTACCGCATATGCGTGCCTCTTCCCCACTCGCCCAAACAGTCCGCACTGAACCTGCAAAGTTGGCTCGTCAACTTTTTCCTCAACCGACTGAGGTGGAATCAGAGATCATTGCGATTGACAGTGATCAAGAGAGCTTTGATCGCAACATGCACGGTGATCATGCTGCTCAAGAGACGGATGCCTTTGAGCTCTTTTCTGATTTTGGCTCTGAAGAGATTGATCTTGCTGCACAGGAAGAAGCATTCAATCGCTTCCATCAATCTGCACAAAACGCTCAGTCGGCGAATCGACGTAGAAAGAGTGCAACACTCGAAGGATTCTTGTCACAACGACCTGCGCAGCCACCACCTCCACATGTTGTGGATGTGCTCATCTCTTCCTCGCCTGATCGATGGCCACCTTCAGGAGCACGTCCAAGACAGCCCGTCCAGCGGCTGCAGACTATTCAGCCCCGAGCACCGCCTCTCCCGCCGGTCGACCTCATGTCATTGCCGGGTATGCAACATCCCTGGTCCATGGAAGTCAAGACTGCATTGACCACTGTGTTCAAACTGCAACAATTTCGACCACATCAGCTCGATGCCATCAATGCAACACTCTCTGGACGTGATTGTTTTGTGCTGATGCCAACAGGCGGTGGCAAGTCGCTCTGCTATCAACTTCCCTCGATTGTCAATGGCGGGGCGACTAGAGGCACGACGATTGTTGTTTCACCACTCGTCAGTCTCATGCAAGATCAAGTCGATCATCTCAACGCTGTTGGAATTCGCGCAGTAGCGTACAACAGTGACCGCTCTGCCTCTGAAAAGGCCGATATCCGACGCGATCTATTCGCATCGGGTGATGAAGCCATCAAATGTCTGTACGTCACGCCTGAACTTCTCGCCGTCAGCGACACCATCATTTCTACATTCAAAAAGCTGCATGAGCAACAGTCACTGGCGCGGATTGTCATTGATGAGGCGCATTGCGTCTCACAATGGGGACATGACTTCAGGCCAGACTACAAAAAGTTGGGTGACTTCCGTGCCGAATTTCCAGGGGTACCGGTGATTGCGTTGACTGCAACAGCGAATGATCGTGTTCAAGCGGATGTCAAGCTCAATCTTGGCTTGGATCGACCGGCTTTCTTCAAGCAGAGTTTCAATCGGCCGAACCTGGAGTATCAAGTCATTGTGCGCACGAAAGGATCGATTACCAAGCTACTCGAGTTGCTCAATGGACCACACAAAGGTCAAGTTGGTATTGTCTACTGTCTCTCAAAAAAGTCATGCGAGGAGCTTTCCCAAAAGTTGCCAAACTCAGCCTACTACCACGCAGGCCTCGATAAAGCTGATCGCGCACAAGTTCAACGTGATTGGCAAGCTGGCAAGGTTCGAATCATTGTTGCTACGATTGCATTTGGTATGGGTATTGACAAGTCTAATGTACGATGGGTGATCCACTGGAGTTTACCAAAATCACTCGAAGGTTACTATCAAGAGACTGGTCGTGCTGGTCGAGATGGCGAGCCTGCCATGTGCTATTTATTCTGGACCTTTGCCGATAAGCAACGATTGACGCGTATGATTGATGACCCTGCCTCGCCTGGTACGCGAGAACAAAAAGCTGCGCAAAAGCAAGGGATACAGCGTATGGTGGATTATGCCGAGAACAAGGCAGATTGTCGACGTGCACAAGTCTTGGGCTTCTTCAGCGAACGCTTCGACCCGGCGCTATGCAACAAGACGTGCGATAATTGTCAGTCAGGACAGGTCTATTCAACTGTGGACGTTGCGGAAGCGGCGCGTCGAGCCATGTTGGTTGTTCAGCAAATCTTGAGCACGGACGAGGATAAGGCAACCTTGCTTGATTGTGCCAATGTTTTTATGGGTCGCAAATTGAAGCGATTGACTGATATGGGCTGGTGCAATATGCCCAGCTACAATGGTATTCGCCACCTCAATAGCAATTGCTGGGATCAAACCAATGTCGAGCGTTTATTTCGGATGTTGGAGTCTGAGGGTGCCATTGGTGAGAAGCACATCTCCAACAGGATGGGATTCACCAATTCGTACGTCAAGCTTGGCATGAATGCCGGCAGGTTTTTGGAAGCCCGAGGACCTGTCATGCTGCGCATTCAGTCACCACGACAATCTCGCAAGGACTCTACTGCTGAGCGCAACCATGATTTCAGTGATATTGAGGAAGCAGGTGAGCCGGCACAGCGTAAAGTGACTGGACGTGGGTCACCAAAACGTACATCGCGGACATCCCTGCAGAATTTCTTGTACAATGGACAGACTGCGGCATCGTCATCCATGTCATCTGCGTCTGGTGCTGCGACCATTGCTGCATCGGCACGCGCTGCGCAAGCTCCTGCAGCAAAGACGACAGCTGCTGCAAAGCCCCGTGCGCCCATCACACGTGAATCGAATGAGCTTGCTCGATTTGGACGTGTCTTGTCGGATGAGGAACGCAGACTTGCAGTATTGTGTCATGCTGAGCTCATCAAGGAGCGTGATCGCATCAAGAAGGAGCAGGATCATCGCTACTACACCACGACGTTTGACGATGCACAGTTGTACGACTTCAGTGTCCGGTTGCCAGAGAATAGTATCGCGATGAAGAAGATTGTCAATGTGCAAGCAAAGAATGTTGACTTGTATGGTCACTCCTTGTTGACCATCTGCGACAAATATAAGAAGCAACTGAAACAGCTTTCGGGGGTTGCTCCTGCACCTGCAAAGAAGAACACAGCGACAGGAGCTGGTAAGGCTCGTGCATCTGCAGCAAGCAGTGCAGTCTCGCGACGTGGGCAAGAGCGTCCAAATTATTCAGAGCCCAATTTCAATCAAGAAGCGGAAGATGATGCGATGAACTATGGGGACATTCCGGATGATGTCGATGAGCAAATGACTGAGCAGTCGGGGCATTTTGTGCCGCAGCAGCATCAAGCATATCAGCAGCCTGACAGACGTTCGGAGAAGGCCAAGAGCGCATCGCAGAGTTTCTCGAAGCGTAAGGGGCGAGGTGGATACAGCAAGGGGTCATCAGGTGGACGCAAGTCTGGGGGGAGCAAGGGCGGTGGTGGTCGTGTGAGCAAGGCAGCTGGGTCGTCGTCCCTCTTTGGTGCTGCGTGTGCGCGGTGAATGTGCGTCATTTTCTATGGCGGCGATGCGCTGGGTGACTGGGTGCAGATAGAAGCGTATGGAAGGTGTCTATAGCAGTCTTCTGCCATCCTCGTCGATTGTCTACTCTATATTAGCTCAGCTAAGTACCCAAGCATCTATATACATATATACCTGAATACTTTAACTCTTTTCTATTTGTTTCAGCGTCAAACACAACTCAGACCACCACTTCGCCTCCCACCACATCAGACCCAACACCCAATCCCAGGCAAGCAGCAGCATAGAGAAGAAGCGCGCGCCATGTGGAACCCCTTCAAGGCCTTCTGGAATTACCTTCTCTCCCTTCTTTGGGCAACAGAGATGGAAGTCACCCTCGTCGGCCTGCAAAACTCCGGCAAATCGACCCTGCTACATGTCCTTGCAGGCGGCGTTTTCACTGAAGATACCATCCCGACAGTAGGCTTCAATATGCGCAAAGTGACAAAGGGCAGAGTGACGATGAAGTGCTGGGATTTGGGAGGACAGCCGCGGTTTCGGAGTATGTGGGAGCGCTACTGCCGCAACGTCACAGCCATCGTGTTTGTGGTCGATTCAGCCGATGCGAGTAAGCTGGCAACAGCAGGAACAGAGCTCCATGGGCTGGTGCGGAAGGACACACTCAAGGGGATTCCATTGCTTGTGCTGGCCAACAAGAATGATCTCCCGGGACACCTGACTGTCGACGAGGTCATTGAGAAGCTAGGACTCAGCAAGGTCGAAGGGCGCGAGGTGAGCTGCTACTCCATCTCTGTCAAAGAGGGCAAGAACCTCGACTGTGTCGTCGAATGGCTCATGAGACGGGGCAAGTAGCCATGGCGGAACTCCTCCATCCAGCTAAATCTGGCTCGCATGTTTGCTTTTTTGCTATTACTTTGGAAATGACTTTGCCTACGATGCCCCGTCTCATCTTTCTCTGTTGTTTTGTGCAGCTTGTTGCTTTGGCCGTTACTTGACGATGCGGGCGACGACCAATTCCTTATCCAGGACCATTACCACCCTTCCCCTGTTATGGTGCCGATTGCCTCATATGCTGTGATCGACCTCCATGCTTCATCAACTTCATCACTCTCCTTGAGCGCCAGCTCAGCTCTCCCTTCCATTGCTTGTTGTTGGCCAACATGACCTCGACAAGCACCAAACACCCAAACCTAAAGCTTTGTGCTATTCATGGATATTGGCAAACTTGCAATATGGCTCGACAAAGTCAACAAGAAGCGCAAGATGCTATAATTGCCAGCATCTGCCGCCCTGGCCTCTTCTTCCTTTGCTCTTATTGTTGAACACTATGCTACAGTTACGTCTGGCCTTTGTTGGCCTTCTTGCTGTTCACGGCGCAGTTGTGCCATCACCACCTACCCACGCCAACAAAGACACTTTGCCTGCCTCTCCTCAACACACGTCAAGTCTTACTGGAACCGTCGGACTTGGAAATTCGTTCAAGTCCAAGCCTGGTGTTGTCCGTGACCCACTGGAGGCCAATACCCTGCCCCTGGACAAGAGCAGCACAAAGTCAAAGCTTCCAAAGGACATGCAGCACAATATGACAGCTGGTCCTTCGATTCCTCCTCCTACTAAGCTTCTTGACCAATCTTCTGACCCGACACCTTTGGCTTTGCCCAAGTTCAAGATTGGTGTCGCTGTCCAGCCTTCTGCCGTGCCAACGCCTATGCCGACGCCTCACAGCGAGCCAAAGAAGGATGAGCACAAGAAAGACAAGAAGGACAAGGACAAGAAAGACAAGAAGGACAAGAAGGACAAAAAAGTGGAAAAGGACAGCGGTAGCGCCACAACGACTTTTGTTATGCCGAGTGGCACTCCCCTCCCACCAGCACAACTTGGACTCAAGCCTGTTCCATTGCATCACGTTAGCTTTAGGAAGGACCAGAATAAGGACAAGAACGTGACATTGCCTGGAACTGCAACATCAACGTACGACACAACCAAGCAGACGCCCTTGCCAGCGTCGCAATTGCCAATCATGCCAATTCCAGTGCCAAAGCAAGATCCGGGACTCACGCCAATTGAACCACAACCGAAGCAAGACCCAGGACTCATGCCAGTTGAACCACAACCTAAGCCTGGATTGGGTGACCCTGCCAAATATGGCCCTCCCGCTCCACCGGCCAATCCGCCTGTTGACAAGTACCTACCAACAGACAAGCCAAGCTCGCCCGTCTCGCTTGCTCATTCATTCCCTGCTCAACCACCCGTCACACCAGAACCTTGTCCAGCTGCACCTGAAATGATGTATGTCCATGTGGAGGATAAGCCTGATAAGTGTGAGTACAAGACAGAAGGTACCTTCAAAGTCCCCGCCATGTTTACTCAACCGCCTGCAGACACGACTGGTCAAGTGTATGAATGTCGCCTCGTCAGTCCAAAGACAGATTCACAAGGTGGAGCTGCCGGGTCATCCACCTCGACTGAATCTGGTGCGAAGGGAGAGAAGGAAGTGGTTACAGAAACAACGCACACTTATACAGAGGATGTTCCAATCAAATCTCCTCAGCCGTCCATTACACCAACACCAGAGGAAAAGCCGCTCAAGCCTACAAGGACTCTGCAGACGGATGTGAAGCCAGAGGAAGAAGATGACTGCATCTGTGAGGATGAGGACGAATCCGTTGAGATGGATAATGATGTTGTGCCACCAAAGGCATCGGAAACGCCCTCGTTGTCGCCTGTGCCTGATCTCAAGAAGGATCCAAAACTCCTTGCTGACTTTGGCGCCTCCTCAATTGACTCACCTGCTTTGCCCACACCTACTCCTTTCCTGCCTGATGACTCTTCAGCATTTTGATAAGGCAAGGCAAAGGAGAAGCCTGATCATGGAGAAGATGTCGGTCTCTCTGCTCGTAGCGTATTTCTACTCGTTTGACATTTGCCAGCTGAAAGTGACCTTGAAGTCGATTTTTGACTTTTTCATCTGAACGCGTCGCCATCATCCAGCAGCTCGACATCAAGACAGATCTCAAGACACATCTGTTCCATGCGCTGACTATCAGCATGCCGCTGCCACTGCGCGTTGAACGCTTTAATGATCATGGGCGTCACCCAAATAAGCTAATTGCCTTCATCAAGCAACGACAGACCGCGTCTCCTGCAGACCAGAAAAAAGCTCTCGACTTGCTTAATCGCGTTGCTGCGTTTGTCTATCCTATCATGAAGGCGAATGGCCTACAAGTTACGTCCCTGGAAGAGCATGAGTTCAATCCCGAGTATGCGGGCATCAACTATAACGCTGGTGAATGCATTGGACTGGTTCTACGTACAAAGTCTGGTCAATGGATGCCCGAGAGTTTCGTTGTGAGCGTCATGCTACATGAGCTTTCGCATGTGACGAATATGCATCACGCGCGGCCGTTCTGGCAGCAACTGAACAAGTATCAAGCTGATAGTGCTAGACTTCGCGCTAAAGGATACACCGGCGAAGGTTTCTGGGGCCAAGGAAATGTCCTCGGCTCAGGAGAGCTTCAAGGCCTAGGTGGTATCGGACAAGGCGAAGACCTCCCTCGTACTATCTGCGGAGGATCCAGAAAACGAAGAGTCTATCGAAGGAAGACAACGACAGGCAAGCGAAAGCGAGGAAAGCAGTTTGGTGAAGGCGGTGCCAAGTTGGGTGGCGATACAGACTTGCGCAACATGCTCGATGGTGGCAAGAGCAAAGCCACTCCGCGTGTCGTCAACTCGAAGCGAGGTAAGGAGCTGAGAGCCAGTGCTGCTGAGATGAGGTTTTCCCAGCAGGTGAGCAAGTCTGTTGACGATCACGTCAAGAATGAAGGCAAGGAAGAGGACGAGAGCAGTGACGAGGAAGTCACAGAGGTGTCTGCGTACACCATGGACGATGAAGACTCGGAGAATAAGGATCTACTGGAGAAGGAGATGGCAGACTTGCTTGGCAATAGGGTCTCCTGCAGACTGTCGACTACAGAGACTGCTGGCACCTCTGATCCAAAGGCTACGACCTCATGTGCTATCTGCACACTAGAAAATGACGCAAGCTCAGTGACGTGCGAGGGATGCGGAACCTTGCGCGATACGAATCTGGATGCTTGGCCATGCCAGTCAACAGATTGTGCTCAGCTGGACTACCGCAACCCAATATCCAGGACACAGTGCGGATTCTGTAGCAGCAAACGGCCATCATAGGGTTCATGGATGTTGAATTTACTACGCATCTACTTCCATGGCCTCTGCCGGCGCACTTTCGACCGGGAGCGTCTCGATAGTCACAAACTTGGTGAGCTGCTCTTTACCCAATACACGCGTTGTACCGCGCTTGTAGAGGTAGCGTTCCTCCCTCACACCTCGCTCATTTGGCTTCTCATATCCTCTAAAGACCTCTGTACCTTCCTTTGTAATGACTGCAACGTCGACGTTCGAGCCTGAGCCGAGATCGTTGAAGATACCTGATTTGATGGCGTCTGCAACAAGGGCCACAGCTTCCTCGCGCTCCATGTCCTTCTTCCAGCGCGTCTCAAATACTGCCATTGCAGCGAGCGAGCCTGATCCAAGACAGGTGTACGGCAGCTTATCTGTTGATCCGTGTGCGTGGATAGACATAAGATGCGCACCGGTTGGGTCGACGCCGCCGACAATGAGGTACGCGCCAACGTGTCCCTGGTACTTGAAGAGATGCTGCTTGAGCAGTGTCATGGCCGTCACTACACGCGGCTGCCTATTCATCGACATAGCATGCAATTCCAACTGCGAAGAAATCATGCCGGTGACAAACTCGGTGTCTGCCGCTGTACCTGCGCCGCCGCACCAGATGTTGGGTGCAATGTGGTGGATCTTTTCGCAGTTCTTGTCAGCGACGATGGGACCTGCTGTTGCACGCGTGTCTGCGCCTAGCACGACACCATCCTTAAAGAGGAGGCCGACAATGGTGGTTCCTGTGCTGGTCGCCTTTGGAGCTGGCAGACCTGCTGCTTGGAGATGCGCATTGCGGATGTGGTTGCCAAAGTCGAAGCCCATGATGTGCCTGCTATGCTATACTCTGTCCCTTGCCGTGGGCCTCTTCCTGCTGCTTTTCCCTGGGTGTTGAGTAGTAGGGACGCGTCATGTTCGCCGAATCCTCGAGCGTTCAAAGGCGACAACACCTCAAATTGGCCTGGACAAGACTCAAGTTGCTGTTACTCCTGCTGCTGCTCGTGAATTCAGCTGATAGAAGGCTCTAGACTTCAACGGACATACTAGCTACAATGCCATGAGCAGAGCAGCAACACCAGAGCTGAGGGCCGCATCTGGGTCGCATCCAGATGCAAAGAGGTACAAGCAGGCAGTCGACCGTGTCCTTGGCACCTTCCAGGCCATTGAGTCCTGGCCAGACAACATCTCCTTCTTGACAAAGCTGCTGCGTGTCTTGCAAAGCTACCCTACCATCTCTGAGATTCCAAGCAAGGACGCAGTTGCCAACTCACTCGCTCTTTGTCTTGTGCCTCCCCTTCCCAATGGTGTCCACCAGAAGGCCTTGGAGATTTATGCACACATTTTCGCACTTGCTGGTGCAGACTCGCTTGCAAACGACTTATACGTTTGGCTTCCGGGTCTCTTGCCCGTGCTTAGCTTTGCCAGTGTCTCTCTCAAGTCGACCCTCATCATCTTATTCTCTACATTCATTGTTCCATTGCGGCATACGCTTCGGCCAGTCACACGAGACATCATTCTGAGTATCCTGCCTGGTCTAGAGGACGAACATGACGAGGCCTTCTCGGCTGTTTTGAGGCTCATGGAAGAACTCAGACTTGCTGTGGAGGACGACACTCTCTGGTGGACTAGCGTTTGGCTCGCCTGTATCCTCGCCTCCTCAAATCAACGCGGTGGAGCACTCTATTATCTGCTCAATATGATGCCTGAAGCAATGTCGGATCCTGTTGTTTGCATTGGCCCAGATCCTGGCATCCTCGTAAGAGCCTTCTCAGCTGGTCTGACAGACGTCGACGCTCTCAATCAACGAGGCTTTCTGGAGTTGCTCGTTGCGCATCTTCCGCTCTCTGCTACATGGCTTGATCGTATCCCAGGCAAACAACTTCAGCTACTCATGAGTGCCGCATCACAGATTGTCCTTCGAAAAGATCTGAGCCTGAACAAGAGATTGTGGGCTTGGCTACTAGGTCCAGCTGATGAAGATGGTGATCGCGGCGCTGATCAGTTGAAGCACAGTGGTCCTCATCTCTTAGAGGCACTCAAGCGCGATATGCAGATTACTCCTGCCAGAACATGTCGAGTCATGCTTTCTCTGATTGACAAGCAAGAACTTGCGGCATTGCTTCTACAAGACATGCTTGAAAGTCTTTTGGATGCTTGTTTCCGTGCCGAGCAAGAGGGCACATTGGTTGAGCTGCGCAACAGCGCGAGAGCTCTGTTTGACGCCATCCCTTCTAGCGTCATCTTTCAATATCTTTGGCTGCTTGTTACAACGAAACAACTCGGCCTCTTATCATTCACGTTGCAAACTTTCGACTTCAAAGAGGAGGATATGCTTGCCCAGCACTTGCCCCGCTTGATGCTCGGTCTTTTGAAAACTGGATCAGAGCCAGAATTGCGTCTAGCTTGCGATGTCTCTACTAAGCTCACGACAAGTGCGCTAGGCTGCTGCACCGAAAGCACTTCTTCTAATCCATCGTCCAACTCTGATGCGAATTTTGCTAATGATTGGGCAAGTCAATGCTTTTCCCAGCTCGAGGCTACTCAGGATGCCAAGGTCATGCATTTACTTTATGAGCTGCTCCTAAATCTTTCAGATCTCACTTCCATCAGCTCTACATTGCTGTTAACGTTATGCAACAAAATTGCGGCCTCCTCCATGTTACATATTGAACACGTCGGTGGCATCACTCACTTGCTTGTCGCCTCAAAAACGCCGGTGAATATCAGCCTCGCACAACAACTCGTTGCTCACCTGCTCGCATGCATTCTTGATCCACTCGTGGAATTGACAGGTGTTTCGCTGCTTGGTCTCTTGTCAACGGTCGTTCCGACTGGGGAGCTGCAACATGTGGTTGCATCGCATGTAGCCTCTGACTTGGCTAGCACTGCTTCATTGCGGTTATTCGCTTCATTATGGGCTTTTCTACCAGAGGCCCTTGCGCAAAGCATTCTACCAGATTCTATCCTACTGGTCATTGATGCCCTTGCCTTTGGAAGTCTGAGTGTTCAAGGTACAGTCAAGCGTTGGATGCGAGGAACAACCACCACAGCTATGCTGGATGTCCTCCTTCAAAGACTCGAGCAGTTTGCGCCGACCAGAAGCGACACGGTGTCCATTCTCAACAACGACATTTTTGTGTGGCAAATGAGTACTGACATTCCTTCATTCACGTATCACCTCAAACTGTTGGCTAGTCTGGCGCAGGTCGTCCGTCTTGATGATGGCATTGAGGACTTGTGCAAAAATACTGCCATGAGCGCACTGGCTTGTCAAGGCACAGATGCTGAGCTACTGGTGTCAATTGCTGCGCCTGCGCTGGTGATCCTCGGAAAGTGTTCCGGCAGCAAGGATGAGACTGAACGATTTCTGGTCGATCGATTGATCATTGCCGTTCATGATGGTCACGAGGCGCTTCAACAAGTCCTTCTCGAGTCAATGTCCGCGCATCACACAGACTTGCAACAATTGCAAACGCACTGGATCCAATACGGTCTGAAAGAGGCAGCGAGGAGGCCTGTTCTGCGAGACTGGGTCGATTATGTTCTCAAACTAAGGCCAGCGCCTAACTCAATTGTTCTTTGCCTTTGTGACCTGGTGTATCAGAGTCTGGCAGACATGGATTCCATGCTCATGAGTCAGTCCACAAGTGGTCTGGCAATGCAAGGCAATATTTCTCTCCTTCTCAACACGCTTGGCCGACTTCGAATCTCAGAAGAAGATCACGCAGAGCGGATCAGTACCGACCGCCCTGCAGGTTTCCTCACCAATCTGCTTTCGGCGACATCTGCAGAAGAAGGCCAAATGAACATCCCATCGGCGCCATCCAAGCAAATCATTCACCTAGCTGTGCATGTGTGGGCATGGGCCTCTTCAGAAACTACAAACGCGACGAGTCACCACTCCATCACTGTCTTGCAACAGCAGGCTTACGACGTCCTTGATAATCTTTTCAAACGCAATCCAGCAGGTGTTGTCCTTGAGCTTGTAAACTTACATGGCGAGGGCAAGTCGGCTGCCAAAGACTTGTGTATACAGCTCAACGCGTCAGCGTCAGATCACTTACTCGTAATGCTCAGCAAGATGCTTCGTGCACAGGTGCCCGAAGGAGTCGTGCAGTTCCTGCTCCAGGTTATCGAAACAAAGTCAGCAGATGTGGTTGCTCAGGCTGAGTCTGAGTTGATTGCTTTGCTCCGCCATCTTGCTTCTGCGGGTCCGACAAGCGTGGAACACGACGTCGTGCTCCTCTGCTGTGAAATCTCCAGCAAACTAGCAGGCGTCGGCAAAAAGACGCGCAAGGATGTCAACGATTCGACTATGAAAGTGCTGACACATGCCCTCACTAAGCCTTCCCCTGAATTGTACGACTTACTTGCTTCACTTATACCTCGACTGCCATCTGTCTTTCTTGACCTCGACAAGGTGTCTGGTGCTGTGGGCGCCATCATGACGCAGCTTATTCAGCCGCAGCTTAAGGTGAAGCAACCTACAGCTGCAACGTTGAGCTTGCTCGAACCCATCTCCCAACTTGATGGCGTCCAAAAAGTATGGCGCCGCGACGTGCAAGACTACTTCGCAGATTCGAGCTTTTTCACAACCTCCTGGGGACAAGGACGTCGCTGGTCAGGGGTTCTACATCCATGGTTCACGCTAGACAAGGACAAGGTTAATGAGTACCTACAGAAACCCAATCCGTCTGCGCCAGCGCACTTGTTTGCTTCTCAAGAAAGTGAGCGGATATTCAAAATTGCGCAGAATCAGAGACTTGTCTTTGTGGTCATGACATTGCCTGTCGATGCATTGCTGGCAAAAATCAGTCTGTTGCATGAGCGTCTCGAAGAGTTGTCCAGCAAGTTTTTGAGTGAGAGTTTGTTGCTTATGCAGACGCTTGTACTTCGCATATCAAGTGAACACCTGAGAAGCACCTGGCCTCTGATGGTCAACATCCTGAAACGGGCGTTCGAGCAGCTGTTGAACAATGCTGAAGAGACTTTACTCCGAAGCGCATGCGAAGCGTTGGATGTGCTGCTTGCTTCACGTCGTGAAGATTTTCAAATGTATGCGCATCTCCTACCGAAGAGTCAGCTGACGATAGATATGAATGGCTCTTTGTATGCGACACACATGAAGCCGTCTTTAGCACAGCGTCAAAGAAGACTGCGCTGGTGGAACGGCTAGCAAGTCAACTGGGACACAGCTACCAGGGTCCACAAGTGTGGGTCGGCGAGTGGATGGCTGCTGGTGAGTTCCTCCGGAGTGTCTCTATCAACCATTTCGAGCGCGTATATCGAGTAGATCAGCGGGATCTGGATATTGGGATATGGAGGCGCTTGTTTCAAGTAGCATAGACCAATTTGCTGACATGCGATTTTGCCCGAATTTTTTCACCCTTGACGTAAAATAAGAATGGTAAAGGCAGCATTGCTAGCACAATGAAGGCGAGGAGGGCGCTAGCCCACATGTTTCCAAGGTTTTCATAGAGTTGTCTGCCGAAGAGCGGGAAAATGCCTGCAAGCAGGGATCGTTCCACACTATTGGATGCAAGTGCTGAGGCCGCCCACGGTGTGTAAGCGCGAACAAGGAAAGCAAAGACGCTGCTAAATACCAAAATGACTGCCATGCCGAATGGGATCGTGGAAATAATGGGTGCACTCCAATGGTAGTTGCTGCGAAGAGTGAAAGCAAAGAGTAATAAACCCAACGGACCAAGAATTGAGCCGAGCATGGCTGGCAGGAGCATGATCTCTGGCTTGTTGCCATGCTTTGCAAAGAGTTTACTCTGTTGGTTGGTCCAGTATGTTGGAATTGTGAGCACTCCCAAACCAATACCAACCAGGATCCCAAGAAAACTTAGGCCAATCTGTGCTTGGGTGAAGTTGTGTTCCTCGCGAAATACGATTGGGAATGCTCCGAAGAAAAGATACAGGATGGCCAAAAGCACGCTTGTCCATGTGTTGAGTAACAGGACTATGGGCTCGATCAAGAGAATGAAGGGACGTTTCAGATTCGTGAGAATGGTTTGAGGAATGGTCTTGTCAGAGACTTCTAACGGAGCTTGAACATTCTCGCCAGCAGCACGCCGTTCACGAGCAATCTTGACGAGAAGAGCAGGCGCAAATGTCTCTGGAACAAAAAAGATGATACCAAGCCAAAGCAAGAAAGTCCAGACCATCATTACGTAGAAAGTCCACCGCCAATGCGTGTACTGGTTGATGTAACCCCCAACCAAAGGTCCAATGACAGGCCCTAGAAAGGGCGAGGCTGAATACAATGCCATCGGGAAGGCAAGTGCCCGACCCTCGAAGCAGTCGGAAACGCTGCCACCAGCAATCGAGAGGCCCGGACTAGAGGACAAGCCAGCGAGAAAGCGCACAATCAGCATCGTTTCGATATTCTGTGCAAAGGCGCAGGGGATCTGCCAGACAAAGAAGAGGCCAAAGGAGATGAGATAGATGGGCCGGCGTCCGTAAAACTCGCTGAGGGGTGCAAGGAATAGTGGCCCTATGCCGAGCCCGAAAATGAAGAGCGTCAGACCCAATGTTGCGACGTTCTGATTTGTTCCAAATTCCGGTATGATCTGAGCATACGTAGAGGTGTATATGCTCGAATCACAAGCAACACAAGAAGATCCACTGAGCAGAATCAGCGTGAGCAACCATTTCTTGCCGCTGCTAAAGTTTTGCGGATTGCGTGGATCATCCTTGTCGAACTGGACGAGCACTGGCTTCTCTGGAACAGCCACTGACCCAGGCGATGTGTCTGAGGAGGCCGGACTATCTAGCATAGTCGTGATTATTCTAGGTCAGCATAGTCCTGTTCTTGGCTGATGTGTTCCCGACCTTGTCGGTCTGCTGCGATGTCGCAGTAAGACTAGTTGCCAAGGGAAGAGCTCAGATGGGACGCGAGATACATATTCTCGACTTGTGCTTGTGCGAATAAGTCCATCAGGCAGACTCCAGCAAGGCTGGATGTAGACAGAGCTTGCCCATAGCGCTTCAGGGACTTTGCAAATATGCTTCATCAAGCTCAACATATACATCAGCTGTATCAGCACTCATTCACCTTGACTTTGACAGGATGTCTTAGCGCCTCACCATTCACATACTTCGATTAGTTGTTGGAGAAACCGAAGGCCTTGTAAAGATGCGACGAAGGTCTCGGCGGTTTTCAGGGGCAGCAATCGCTTGATGCTGATGAGCAAACAAGGCTTTTCAACCCTGACGACACTGTCAAACACCGGCAAGCGCTCCCTCACGAGTCTCGACTGGACAAGAAGGGGCAAACCTGAGCAACATCCTACAACGAGACGTGTAAGCAGCTTATCGCTACTTGTCAACTTGATTGGCGTCGGCGATAATTGCCATCTCGATTCAGGGGTCGGCCGACTCTGACCATAGCCAACTTGAACACCAGTCGCAAGCTGTGACAGTACAATGCCGTCGATTTGGATCTGCTTCTCATATGTATACTCACGTCGCAATGCTTTCGCATCATAGTCTAGGGGTGAAGTCAAGTAAACTGTAGACAGAATAGCACAAGTGGGACCACATTATGCTGTTGAATCATTTACCTAGCAGAGATGACATCTGTATTTGTAGGTAGAAGATTGCAGATTTGGCAATGAAGTTGAAAAGATGCCCGCGTTATTGGCGATGCCTAGCTCAAACATATGTCTCAGCTATCATCGTGCATGTATGCACTGTAGAAACATACAAAGCGTACAGCCCTGCTAGGCAGGACTGCAATTTCGAGCGTAGATATGACAAGGAGCATCTAAGAGGCTCGTTGTAGCTTGCGGGCAAATTACATGATCATCAAAGCATAGAACGAGGTGTACATGTAGATGGCACTTCATTTCCTTCTTTTGCTTTTGGTCGTCGCCTTTTCTCACGTGCGGCGACGACCATCACACACAGCTACACCAGAGCTAGACATCTTCTACAGCGGGATTGCAGCGGAGGCCGCACGTCCAGGAGAGCAGGCTAGCATCGCATTGGTTGCTCAAGCCAAGTGGGCAAGAAAGAACGCCTGTATCACGCCCACAGCCTCGAGAACAGACGTTCATGCGACAACCGCGGTGATACACACGGCAAACGACAGACCGCTGCGGCCACACGCATGTCGGAGGATAAGATGGACGTGTCGCCTTTGGCTAATCATCATCCGGATGCTGCTTCATCGACTACAGAAGCACCTACGCACAAAATAGCCAAATTACCAGACCCGCCAGCGATACCACATATAAATGAGCGCTTCATACCGCTGTCGCATGTCGTCTCAGCTCTCGTAAGGACAGCAATGCTCGAGCTGCGGCAGCTCCGAGACGTCACGGCAGATTTGTCCGATCAAAAGCGCAAACGACGCATCATTGACTACTGTTCGGCATTCAAGACTGAGTTTGTCAAGGTACTTGTGCTTGTTGACTGGGCCAAGAATGCAGACGATGTTCACCGTGCTATTGATGTCAAAGCGTGGCTTCAAGGTCAACGAAATTGCTTCGACAATTTGTACGGGTCACTGCGGTGGGATGTCTTGCGGTCTATGGAGCACGCAAAGCTGCGTAATCCAGACCTGCTTGGGGCTGTGGATGTCTTGAAAACTGGTTCGTTTCCTCGGCTTCGACAGAGTGAATTGGCGAGACAGTATCGTGTTCTTCCACCGATCAAGCCGCGGCAAGTGCTGCGCACGATGCAAGCTATGAATGCCCTCATCAGTTTACGTCTCCAGCTATACGAGACGCTTCCCTGGCCTATGCGTCACTTTACAATATCCTCAGGACGTGCTCGGTTCCACATACCAGACGCCTTTACAGCAGACTTGTCTTTTGCCTCTGAAGACGTTGAGTTGCCGGCCTTGACATGGTTCTTGATCGACTTCAGCTTTGCGAGTGAAACGCCGGATACTGTTAAGCTGGAAATTGAGGCCATGTCGAACGCACTGATGTCGCAAGCACAAGCAGAAGGCCGACCGCAGCTTGTCTCTCTTTACAATCGCTTGCATTCTCTGCTCGTACTATACAAGCTTGAGCGGCTCTTCAACCAGTTTTCCGCTTTGGATCCGCGGCAAAGGAAGCTGGTGGACGTCAAGTACGCTTCAGCAGAGCGCAAAATGGTGGTAGGTTACTGGCTAGACCAACGTGCTTCAGAAGGGCACGCACGTAACTCTTTTACAGTTTCGATTGCTGCCGTCAGTGTTCCTGCCAAGGCTAGATTGCTAAAAAGTCAGCGGCATAGTCTTGACTACAATACGGACGCGCTCGTCGCCTATAGACGAGACGACAGCGGCGAAGATAGACCGCTGCTCTTCACCCTTGATGGTCTGGATGCATCGAGTCTATTGGAGAGCGTTCTTGCCATGCACCAAACACAAAACCTCACTGCGCTCAAAGATGCACTGCGTTTGAGATGCACACTGAACGATGCGGAGCTCGTTGTACGTCTTTCTGACACGAATCAGCTGTGCATATCAGTGGATGCTTCCAATGGTCAATTCGTTGTTTACAGACTCGGCGAACCTGGCCCGATACGCATTCAAAATACTCAAATTGCGACGCTCCGACGCCAGATCAATGGCTCAAGCAATGTCGGCGAGCAAGCAGCATTCGTTCGGCAATATCAACTCGCAGTCGCGCGTCACGAGCTCGAACAAGCAGCAACTCTTGCTTGCTGGACACTCTTTCGCTTTACACAAGTGGCCTTTGAACGTGACGACTTCCAGCGTGCCTTTTCTGGTGCACAAGCCAAAGATTGTCTCTTTTTGACAAGAGCGCAAGAGGGCTGGCAGGAAACGTCAGTTGAGCGGAGCGCCTGGTTTGTGGTGGCCACGTTCGCCCGTGTAGGTCCTGATGTCTCTGTTCAGTTATACTTGGCAGAATGCCAGGTCGACGAGGAGCGTGGGTGGTACATTCAATGGACAGAAGCGCTTGAACCAGTCAAAGCGGAAGTCTCGTTCGATTGGCAACGGATATGGCGTTTCTCTACCGCGCGCATCTTGCTGCTCCAATTATCTCGCGCTTTGACAGAACGCGGTTGTCAATATCGCTTTGTGGCAGGAAAGAGCCCCTGGCGGACCATTCGGGTTCCGGCGCTGCGTGTTGCGGCAAAGGATATGCCGCCAGGTCGTCGTATTTGGTCTGGAGATGCAACATGGACATTGACACGCGTGGGCGAAGAGTGCGAGTTGAGTTTGCAAGCACAGAAGCTTCTAGCTACTCAACTCGACCTGGGAGCCTTGGAATCCAATGGACAGCTCAACATAACACGGCGTGTCACTGTCAGAGATGGCATTGCGGCTGCTGTGAGTGAAGTACTGGACGTCTGGCGACAAGTTGAGGATCGCATCTGCCGCATTGAAAGCATTTCTCGTCTATCTGGTCGCCTGGATATACAAGCCTCCTCTTTGGCTAGCCTTGTGCTCAGCTATGGCTCTTACCAGCTCAATATCGGGGAGGATACACTTGCATTGTCGACGGCGATGCCAGGCTTGTTGAATCCCCATGAACGCGTGTTGCCGCTATTACAAGCACTGTATACGCGGTACGCATCCATCCTTGTCTTGGGCGAGACCTTGCTTGCAACACTGCCTGCTCTTGAGGCCTTCACTTTGCTGGAGCAACAGACCTTTTTATCGCCATCGTGCTATATCGTGACACGCTCACTTTCCTTGTATCGAATCTATTACCCGACTCGGCAAGCTGGCCTGGAGATACAGTTGCGCCCTCAACCGTCAGAGTCTCTAATGTCCACCTCAGGCACATCCCTCGAAGGAGCGGCAGAGTGGTTGCTGCTCGATCTTGCCTCACTTGGTGTTGAAGCCAGCGTGCGCTTTTGCTCTGTTGCACACAAAGTCGGCTTCAAGGCAATGACACTGGCTTCACATGCGACGAATGTGTTTGGTTTGCAGATACCAGCTGATGCTCAAGGGGATGCAAGTCTCTCGAGCACACTGATGCGCATACACGATGGGATCATGCAGATACCGGAGCGCAATGCTGCTGTTTTTGGGATACCACAAGAAAGTCCCAGAAAGAAGGGTCCAGCTGCAAGAAGAGTGAGCAAGGCGTCTACTACTGCCTCGAAGAAGCCTGGCGTGACCAATGGCCGCGAAGTGATTGAGTTGTAGCTGATTAGGAGATCTTTTATGACTGCCTTTTTCGTGCGATCTATGTTTACATAGAAAAGGCAGTTAGGAGGAGGCCGTAGAGTCTTGACGGGATGCGACAATGCTGATACCCTGCTCCAGCTCACATGCTTCCTTCTCCTTCTGCTCCGCTGATTTTCTACGCAAGACTCATGCTGCGGCCTCGTGTCGCCTTTTGGTCATCGCTGTCATGACGTCTGCGCCTCGCTGCTCCGCCGTCGTCATCGTCGCTCGCCCTCCAAATTAAGCTCAAATGCAGGCTCAGATTCAGGCTCAGAAGCCTCAGATCAGGCGCAGAGAGAGCGCATGTGGACATCGTGGAACAGGCCAAGCCAGCCAAGTTTGTAGGAAGGGTATATAAAAGCAGGCCACAGCGCACATCCAGACTACACCATACACACGATCACAGCATGGGCCTCATCACCGCATCCCTGCACAGCGCAAGCGAAGAGCTCGCCAAGCGACAGTACTACCCATACGGCTACGGCAACACACGCTACTACGGCAACAGCGCCTGGTACTCTTATGGTCGATGGATCCTAGTTGGCGTCTTGGTAGGCTTAGCCGTACTCTGCTGGGTCTTCATCTGCTGCTGCAACAGACGCCGCACTCGCGGCGGTATGCGTCCCTACAAATATACAGCCTGGGCAACACCTGGCTTCCAGCACCCTCAGCAGTCTGGCACCACGCAGGCTACCCAGCCGCAGAACTACAACAGCGGTACCACTGGGTATGCGCAACAGCCGATGCAGCAGCAGCAGCCAATGCAAGGAGGGCCGCATGATTACGAGTACCAGCAGCATCTTGCCAGCCAGCAGCAGCAGCAAACTGGAGGAGCCGCCAACAGCTACTACAATGCACCGGGCACTGCTCCACCTACATACCCACAGCCAGCATACCCTGCTGTTGGAGGCCGCGAGAAGTAGAGTACAAAGATTGAGTTCATTGAGTAGCTCGTGTATACAAATTTAGTAAACGTCAACGTGTGATCCACCGACTACTCCACTTGCTGTCTATTGCTCCTCTTGTCTGCTTCGTGTCTATAGATGCGGCCTGGTAGCTTGCCCGTGTCTCTACGGCAGCCAGCCTACACACTCTTTGGAGCTAATACTGAAGTCGGCAAGACCATCTTCTCAACGCTGCTGGTCCGGGCACTTGCACCCAAAGTCCGCTATATCAAGCCAGTCTCGACAGGACCCTTAGATGAAGCAGACTATGCTCACATCAAGCGGTTCACGAATGTCGACGGGCACTTCTTTTACCAATTTGATAGGCCCTGTAGTCCGCATCTGGCTGCGAGGGAGCATGGTGACGATGTGCCGAGCGATGCCACCATCATCCAGAAGCTCACTAGCTTGTTGGCTGAACCCAGCGAGGGCATCACTTTGATTGAGACGGCAGGAGGCGTTCATTCGCCGTCGCCAGAGGGCAATTCACAGCTCCAGCTGCTCCGGCCACTGCGGCTGCCGGTCCTGCTCATTGCAGACACGAAGCTCGGTGGCATCTCCACGACCATGTCGGCCTACGAGTCTCTCAGGCTCAACGGGTTCGATGTGACCGCTATCCTTGGCTTCAAGCAAGACTGGGGCAATCTGGAATATCTCGCAGGCAAGCTCGATGTGCCCATTGTCCAGGTACCACCGCCTCCAGCCCGGCTTGATGATATTCGTGCCGATTGCGAGCACATGGCCGTTTACTATGACTTGCTTGCTGTTTCTGCGCCAGTCAAGTACATTAAGGAACATCTACAGGCTGAGCACACACAGCGGCTAGCCCGACTCGAAGAGATGCCGCGTAAAGCACTTGATGTCCTTTGGTATCCATTCACGCAGCACAAACTTGTTGAAGAAGCCAAAGTAACAGTCATTGATTCTGCCCTTCAAGATGAGTTTGCGGTGTACAAGGCACAAAGTCAGCAGATTGGACCGGTCTTTGATGCATCGGCCAGTTGGTGGACTCAAGGCCTTGGTCATGCCAACAGCGAGCTTGCCTTGACAGCGGCCTATGCAGCAGGCCGATATGGACATGTCATTCTCCCGTCTGCTGTCAACGAACCTGCACTAGCTCTTGCAGAAAAGCTGCTTGAGACGGTCGGCAAAGGCTGGGCATCACGCGTCTACTACTCCGACAATGGTGCAACAGCCATTGAAGTAGCACTCAAAATGGCGTTAAAGGCTTCACGCATTCGATATGCGCAAGACCCAGTCCTGGCCAAGTTGTCACCAGAAGAACTCAACTTGGGTGTGATTGGTTTGGTGGGTGCCTACCATGGAGATACAATTGGAGCAATGGATGCGGCAGAACCTAATGTTTACAACGAACAAGTCGACTGGTACCGAACTCGAGGTCTATTCTTTGATCCACCCCAATGGCATCTCAAACAAGGCAAGTATGTCTTGACATGTGCCGAGACGGGTTCTATTGAGGCAACGTCCCTTGACGAGGTGTTTGACCTTGGACGCATCAACTCACCACTAGCAGAAAAGTATACGGCGTGGATTAATCGCGAGATTGATGCTGCCGTCAGGCGCGGACAGCGTTTCGGAGCACTCCTCTTTGAGCCTATCTTGATGGGCGCGGGTGGCATGATTTTCGTCGATCCGCTCTTTCAACACTTGCTCGTCAAGCTCGTTCGATCAGCAAAGAATCTCGCACCGCCTGCACAAGCTGGGGACTGGGAGGGACTACCCGTGATTACAGATGAAGTTTTCACAGGTCTTTATCGACTAGGCCTGCCGCGCACCTTTGACAAGCTTGGCTTTTTGCCAGATATATCAGTCAATGCCAAGCTGCTGACAGGTGGCCTTGTCCCTCTCGCCGTGACGCTCGCTACAAAAGAAATTTTCGAAGTCTTCAATCAAGGCGGCAAGCAGGATGCCTTGCTACATGGTCATTCCTACACGGCTCATCCCGTCGGTACCAGTGTGGCACTCAAGTCCCTTGATTTGCTCAAAGAACTGCATAAGGGTGACCTTACAAGCATTTGGTCTGATGAGTTTGTGGTCAAAATGTCGCACCACGCTCGTGTTGAAGGCATGGTCTGCCTTGGCAGCGTGCTTGCGCTCACACTTAAGGCAGAAGGTGGTTACACATCATTGCAAGCAACAGGCTTCCTTGATGCTTTGCGTGCTGATGGCGTGCTCGCACGACCCCTCGGTAACGTTGTCTACTTTATGGCTTCACAAATCACAACAGAAGAAACGGCCAGGCGTGTTGAAGGAAGTATTCTATCGGCTATCGACGAAATTTCTGCTTCAGAGTGCTGAGTAACGAAGTCTTTGGTACATCGCTCGCCAAGACAATTCTGCGCGAGACGAGGTTGAAGACGCTGCCAAAACACAGAGCAATGACGGTGCAGGTCAAAATGATGACATTATATGGCATTGAAAAGTCTGGTGTTGGAAGTGACAGCAATGCTGGTGTTGTGCGCAGCTCATAGGTGCCTGTGCGGAGATAGGCACCTGGAATATCGAATCCACGGTTGGCGTCAGGTGGGTACTCGGCATAGCGCAGGACGGTCCGTTCGATGTTGAAGCTGACGCTCGTGAGACCAGGCAGTGCATGCAGCATTATTTCTAGACGTGCTGGTCTCTGTCGGTCGATGGCGCTGGTGAAGGATGTCTGGCTGATGCTGTCGTTGCTACTTATCAAGGTGTGGAGATAGGGCCGTAAGAACCATGGCAACATTGAGTAGTAGAGGACATCCACGGGCTTTGAGCCAGTATTGTTGAGTAGCAGCGTGATTTTCCCGTGCAGTGACGACCCTTGTGAAGTCAGGCTGCGCTTTGCAAGGATTGGAGGGAGAGCTGCGTCGACTTGCTTGTGGTGATTGAAATCATAAGACCCGTCAGAAAATGTATGAGGCACGCCGTCAACCAAAAGCTCAGTTTCTGTTGCAACGGGACACGTTCCTGCAATGGATTTGCCAAAGAGCTGCGACAGAGTCCAGGGCTGCGACTCGCGCGAGTCGGCAGGGAAACAAGTGACGTCGCTGTTGTATGGCTTGTCAATGCAGCTGAGTAGATACTCCGGTAGACTGCCAGGCACTTCCAGCTGGCCTTTGTTGTTGATGATACGCTGACGATCAATGACAAGTTCGATACGTTGCTCTAGTATGCCGTCTTGCATTTCAACAAAAAGACTGGAAAAGTCTGTATTGAAGAGTCTACTTGAGAGGAGAGATGCAATGCCTGCCTTGTTCTTGCATGGAAGTAGCTTGAGAAAGGGCGTCAGATTCTCTGTGCAGACAGTCTCGCTGGGTAGTAGACCATGCATGACGATGCCTGCAGGATCTTGAAAGGCTAGCTTTGGCCTTGTCGAGCGCGTCTCGTCCATATAATTGAGAGATGCACAGAAAAGACCACTGAGCGCATTAACAAGCGGTTTCCATTGCTGCTCATCCTGCAGCGTGGCAATCACCTCCATGCCCGTGCTGCCAATATGATGCCCTTCATCCGGCAAGGGACCCCACTGCTGCTGCCATCGGCCGCGGGTCATGTGCAGAGCCAATTTCGATGCCTCTGCATCTTGTGCGATATGAAGTAGCGCTCGTGGCAGCTGAGAAATGCTTCGAAAGTGGAAGCTGAAGAGTATATAGTCTTCTGGCAGCGAGCGGACATGCAGAGATTCAGTATACGCTTCTACTGCCAGGCCACAGAGCAGCAGCGGCAGTAGCGGCAGTAGCATAAGGCGCTTAAGCTTTTTATATAAGTGGTGGTCTATGTCGACTGTTGTACTTTGTCGCCGTGAATGAGTTTGCGCACATCAATTTGGGGAGCACCATCGATGCTCGGGCCGGTCGGCAGCAAGTGGCCCATCTTGTCCCGCTTTGTACTGATGTACTTGTCAAACTCTTCGCCATGTACACCTTCCTTCCCTTGCCAGGTACGTGGCTGCATTTCTATCCGCCGCCGTACCTTGACCTCTTTATTTGGACCTTCAACAGCAGTGATTTTGAGGGGATTGTTGGTCAGAAGATCCAACTCTGTGCAGCCCAGATCCAGCAAGATACTCGTGGCAATGCCATAGTCTCTTGCATCTGCAGGATGATGTAACATGAGATTCGCTTCCATAGTATCGTTGCCGAGATCTTGCAAGTTGTAGGCCTTCATCTTTTCAAACAAGCCAATGCCGCGTCCCTCTTGGCGTAGGTAGACAATGACGCCATTACCGCTCGCTGCAATCAAGGAAGCGGCATCGTTGAGCTGGTCGCCACAATCGCAGCGCGCAGACCCGATTGTCTCGCCAGTGTAACACTCTGAGTGAATTCTCGCAAGCGGCGGATCTCTCGGCGGTATCTTCTCAGGCAGTTGGGCTCGTTGTTCATCCGTGAGCCTAGATGTTGTCCGTCCCGGCCATAGTTGACCCTCAAAAGCACCGCGCGCCAATCTGTCCATCTCTGTCTCATTGGGCCGCGCTTTGAAGAGCGACTTGCTGTGTATGTGATCGCCGAATACAATCGCGAGATGCTCCTTGCTGTCTTGATCATTCGCATAACCATGTAGGAAGGCCTCGTAGCCTGCAACCATGGGTATCCTGCCTCTCACATTGCAGACCACCTTCGGGAGCGGTTTGAGGGCGCGTTGGAGCTGCGCCGAGGCTTCATCTACTTTTGCTGCACTCGCTGCGACTGCTGCATCGGCCGGCGGTTCAGTGAGAGCGAGGCCTCCGTTTGTCGCTAGGGGAAAGCCGGTGTCGGTGTCGCCTGTGCGCCTATCTGGTGTGCGTGCTGGTGTGACGAGGTCTGGAAAGCGGTATGCTGCCTTGTCTGCCTTGGAGGGCAGAGATATGTTCATGGCCCTATTTCTCTTGCTGCTGCCTGGCTCTCTCTATGGATAGGCCTCGCTCCCCTCTGCTCGATATCTGGTCAATTTGGTCAATTTGGTCGTTGCTGATCTCGGGGCACAAATTCTGAAAATTGCCCAGCGACAACTTGCACCAGCTGGTCCTTCCTGCTACTCCCTGCTATTGGCTTGCTCGACACCCTACGCCGTCATGCCACATGCTGATCGGCACTTCTAGCTTCGTGCTTGCCTATCCGCTCGTCTGATCTTGCAGGGCCGCAGTGGGCCACCGACCAGAGACGACCCGGCTTTAATACTGCTAGCTTTCAAATATAGCACCACGAGTACTGCTGCTGCTGCTGCTGCTGACCAAGTATAAAGCGACCCTCCTCTACTCTCCTTTTCATCTTGATTCTCCATCACTTCTTGGTTCTGTTCTCTTCACTTACTTCTCCGCACATATGACGAATCCTTCTCTTCTCCTTGGTGTCCTGCTCGCATGCACAGGCATCTCTGCTGCGCTAGTCTCATCCGCGCCCACCACCTCTTCCTCGCAGCCGTTTGCACTCGTCCTCTCATCTGCCAACCAGACGCTCGACAGCAGTCTTCTGTATGCAGCACACTCTGGTGCAGGCATCGAGAACCTCAATGTCGGCAGCAAAAACAGGACACTGACTACATCGAATACTTTTGTCTTCAATACCACAGACGATGGCTACACTGATCCAACGCTCGGCAAATCTGGTCTTGTCGCGTGGACTTTGTATGGCTCAGGCTTCAACGTCTCCCAGCCACTTGCCTTCTCCTACTCGCCCACCTCGGACACCGCCATCCTCAAGTTTGGCCTGTCGCAAGGCTCGCAGTTCTACTTCAAGAATGACACTCTTGTTATTGGTCAGTTTGGCAGCAACGGTACCACCACACCCCTCAGTCGCTTCTTCATTTGCGCACTGGATGCCAACCAAAACGGTGGCTACAGCTACACATCCTTGGTCTGGAAGCTCGGCAAAGGCAAGCCGGACAACAAGGACTGCCAGAAGGTTACGGTCAAGCGTGTGTTTCTGTGAATGATGCTTTGATGATAATGATGATGAACACTTTGCTGTAGTGGAACCATCCGGTCTAGCCTGATGAGATGAGTGCCAATCAAATTGTACCATGACCACGTAGTTCCCTCAAAGAACAAGATGTCAGTCATCTTACACGACGACTGGAAAAGAAGCTTGACTCAGCGAGCACGCCAGTTGAAAGACCTTTCAGCTTGGAGACAAGTGAGCCTGCTGACGTGCTAGTAGTTGGACAGGGAAATGAGCTGTTCGTGCCTACCCTCAAACATCCAGTATCTGGCGTGACGGATGCAGAACTTGCAGCACTGACCAAAAGAGGCGTTGCGATCAATTCAAGCTTCATGGAATCGTATGACTCATCAGGCTTTGGTTCAAGAGCTCAATTCAATGGACTGCCCACAGCCTTTATATCTTGCGTCCATCGTGATTTCAGGGGTCGCCCACCGCGCGTGTCGCCGACTTTATCCGACTACATGCAACATCATCTGGACCATGAATCTTCTCTTGTGATCTCATGTTGATCTGACAAGATGATTAGAAAGCGGTCTGCTATGAAAGACGTTGCTAAGGCTAAATCTCATGAACAGACCACGCAGGCTCCAAGTGCAGTACACCGGTCAGGCTCACATCAATTGCATGGTCAATCCACATGTCTTCACCAAATTGAAGACGCGGTCAAGACTTCAACATTTGAGGACCCCAAGCTTAGAAGTCTTTACTCGTATTGTCCTTGATGTGCTTCATCTTCTTGGCTGCGACACCGAGGCTCGATCATGTATTGACCAATCACAAACTAAAATAATGAGATCTACGACGATATTTGAAGAGTACGCTGCAAAGTTCGTCAAGATGTGATCGGTATGCCTAACCAAACATTCTGAATGCCAAGTAGGACTCTAGGCCTTGACATCATGTCTGCTGCAAACCCCGGCATTGACCTCCTGGACGGCACAAGGCTCTGTGGACGTTTCGTCGCGAGTGTAGATGTAGTAGCTTTTACCCTTATCATCCGCGTTGATTGCCATCGGCCCCTACCAAGTCAGCAATGGTTCATCTGAGTAGAATACTTACGTGGGCATAAACGCAGGACGGATCGGCCTCGATGATTGCTGTACCGATCTTCTTGACTTTTTGTGAAGGAGCTTTGATCTGAGCGATGATGTGCTTCCGAGAGAACTTGTGGCTAAAACACTGGAAGTAGACGTGTCGCCCAGGTTTTTGGGCGCTCAGATTGGATGGCTCGACTGCCGCACACACGGTCTCCTCGTTGGCAAGAGCGGTGACTGCACAGACGTCCTTGGAATTCTTGGCTCTTGTGAAGATGAAGTAGCCAACATCACGGTTTATCCCAGCACCAATGTAGACCGGGCCCTGTTGGTCAGCAGTCCGTCAGAGACTAGTATACAACTTACACGCTTCCAAGAACAACATGGGTCATTATTCATGACCGAGGCATCCTCAATGGGATCAGCAGGATCTGCATCAGACCGCAGGTACGAAAGCATGTCGCGATGCTCGACTAAAGTGCCGTCACATTCGAATTGCGTGAATGTCTGGGTCAAACAGCTTCCGGCTGCGCTTCCTTTGACAGCAGTTGTCGAAGATTGAGTGGGAGATGCGGAGGCGATAGCGAATAACGAAGCCCCAATGGGCCACAAAAGCTGCATGTTGTAGTCTGGAGGAAGCGTGAACAGTAGTCAGTAAGTCAATGACCACGTCAGATGATACGAGCGGGTGTTTTCTGCAGCTGGCGCCTACTTATGCACCGCGGGTATTTGTTCAGGAGTCGTGCATCGCAAATTAGTGCTTGCTGGCCGGCCTTGGTCGTATGAGATGGCAGTTTGGCAAATAGTCAAGGCGACGATGTTGCACTCTTGAGGAGAGCTCAACATCACAGATGAGAAGCACAGTAGACGAAGCAAATTCTGACGAGCGCGTTGTAAGCATGTGTGTGTCAATACAAAGACGTCTATGAGCACCGATATGAGCTTCTGAGCTTTGATGCGCGCAAGAGCTTGTTCTACTTGACGATAGATGTAGTTGGATACTGTGAATACTCTGTCATCTCTGTGCTTGTATACCATCGACTTGCACGTGTTTGCATGTTTGAGCCTATGCGACTGCGCGACGGCCTGTGTGCACTACTCGCTTAACACTACTGTCAAAATGTCCTTCTCTGTGGGAAACAGTGACCAGGAGCTCGTCGGTCATGATGGCAAGCTGCTCGAGCATTCTACTTCCAGGAAAAGCGTCGCAGTCGGACCATAGACTTGCACAGATTTGAAGCGTGTGTGCGTATCAAGAAATGGCTACAATGTCTCTGGGTAAGGTCCTACAGTCGCAGCCAAGGACACCATCGGGAGCTAACAAGAAAGACCGACTAGGCAAGAGACATCGAGGACAATCAGTCTTGGCGTATGTGTCGCTGCCGCCACAGCTGCATGGCAAAATGCCAAACTACAACTTCTGATTCAACAGCAGATCGTCGCTTCATCATCTTGTGCACTCGTTCAGCAGTCCTGGTGCGTCTTATGCTAGCCGATTCACAAAGAAGCACTCGATGCGCTGTAAAAGTACAAGTTGTGTTATTACTACAAAAGGCCGAGCATAGACCAGGCATACTCCGTCCAGCCTTGCGGTGCCTCGACCGACCCAGCATCATCGACTGCAGCAACCCAGCCTGCAGGATCCCTCCTCACCTGGAAGGGTTGCGCGTCCTCATCATCTTCATCCGAGATTGTGACGAAGGGCGAACAGGACAGGACGAATGCTTGTGCTGAAGACAGGACTTGGGCGAGATGTAGGGGACAAGAATAGAAATTGTAAACTAAGGAACAAGACAGCGGAAGGCTGCCTACTTATGTCTACCAGGTACCAGCATGAGAGCGGATGGCGATGATGGGGATGGAGCCCACGGGAGCCGACTCTCAGCAGGAGAACAGTGAAAGAAGAGGGGAAGCGAGATTGCATGAGCCCAGTGGAGATGTCCGAGCTGCAGGATAAGGAAGAGACAGAACAAGGGACGACGTGGTAGACGTCGTCGACGAGTAAGAGAGCGAGTAAGGACAACGTGACAGAGCGTTGCCGGAAGCGAGGAAGCTAGGCGCGGGACGATAGGCAACGTGCTGAGATGATAAGCGTCGTTGAAGGGCGGAAGGTAGAAGAGCCGCGATGAGTTGCTAGAGCATGTGGTGCGGGAAAGTCGGATGCGAGGTTTAAGGCTGCGTGTTCGTTACAGAACTTCCTCCTCCAGGCGCTGCGTCTCGAAGCGCACTTGGTCGAGTGGGTAGCTTGACGTAGGATGGGACAGCAGCATCGGGGTTGCGGAGATGGAAGTCGTGAACAAGAATCGGAGCATTCTGGTAGGCCTCTCGAGCAGGGATCCACTCGTCCTCATCGTGTGGGAAGCCTTCGTAGTGGATTTTGTATTGGAAGCCGCTACCGCGTGGTTGGATAGCCATGATCTCATCGTAGGTCCATTCCAGGCTGTTGCCGACGACGATAGGCTCGGGAGCTTCTTGAGGTCGCTCAAGGTAGGCCTTGCCGAGGGACTCTGGTGATTGATGAGGAGACAAGAGGCTAGGGTGGAACACATTGTGTATTCGCATCGAGGCAGGAAGACGGAGTTGGAAGGCTCGGTCGTGGATTGTGTCGGTAATGGGAAAAGGACCGAGATTCTTGTGTGAGAATTTGCCTTGTTTCTGCAATGCTTGGACGTTCTTGGCGTTGAGCCAGACTTTCTGGCCGAGCTCGAAGGGAGGAGCTTCAAGGCGATGACGATCAGCGAAGGCCTTTTGAGCAGCTTGAGCGTCTTTGAGATGATCCTTGAGTTCTTGTTGAACAAGCTTGAGACGTTGAGACATGTCGTAGCTAGTAGCATTGCGAGAATCGGTAGTGGCATCGAAGCGTAGACCAGACCGAGGATGGTAAGAATAATTGGCAAAGAAGGGTGTTGTCTTGATGGACGCATGAACCGAGTTGTTGTAGGCAAATTCGGCTCTTGGCAAGAGCTTGACCCAATTGTCTTGATCGGCGTTGGTGAAGCACCGAAGGTATTGTTCGAGAGTGGAATTTGTTCGCTCTGTCTGACCATCTGTTTGAGGGTGATAGGCAGTAGACAGATGTGCTTTGACAGCAGGGTCGAAGTGACCAAGGAACGCTTTCCAGAACGAGGAGACGAAGACAGAGCCACGATCGGAGACAATATCGAGTGGCATGCCATGGTGAGTGAAGATTCTGTCCATGAACAATGCTGCGAAGCCTGCTGCGTCTGTGGCCTCACGGTAGGGAATGAAGTGAGCCATTTTGGTGAGGCGATCGACGACAACAAGAATAGAATCGAAAGAGTCCGAGGGTGGAAGCTTGACGATGAAGTCTAGCGAGATAGAGGACCATGGAGTCTCTGGAACAGGCAGAGGCTGGAGCAGGCCATAAGGCTTGTGGCGCGAGACCTTGGCGCGAGCACACGTATCGCAAGTTGCGACGTAATCGTGGATGTAAGCCCGCATTGACGGCCAATAGTACTGCCGAGAGACAAGGGTTAGGGTTAGGGTTAGGGTTAGGGTTAGGGTTAGGGTTAGGGTTAGGGTTAGGGTTAGGGTTAGGGTTAGGGTTAGGGT